>NC_044031.1:306649075-306982485 GCF_901765095.1 Microcaecilia unicolor
TCCAGATTTAATTCATTCTTACTATCCATTCTTTAATTTCCTTCATCTACTTATGGCTTTTCATCTTTTTCTCACCCTTGTTCTCCCCATGCCCCTTCCTCTTATTCTACAATCTTTCACTACTCCCCCTTTCCATGCAGCAGCTCTCCTCTTTCTCTCCCCATCCTTCCAGTCTCTCCCCTCTGTCTCCCCATCCTTCCAATAGTCTCCCCTCTTTCTTTCTGCATCCTTCCATCGTGTCACCTCTTTCTCCCTACCCTTCCATCCAGCGTCTTCCCTCTTTCTCTCCCCATCCTTCCACCCATCTACCCTCTCTCCTGATCCTTCCATCTAATGTCTCTCTCCCTCCTTCTAACCAGTGTCTATCTCTCTACCCTTTTCTGTTCAGTGTCCCTTCTCTCTCCACATCCTTCCAGTCTCTCCCCTTTTTCTCTGCATCCTTTCATCCATCTCCCCTCTTTCTATGCCATCCTCCCATCTGTTTTCCCTCTTTCTCTCCCCATCCTTCCGTTTTCCCTCTTTCTCTGCCATCCTCCCATCTGTTTTCCCTCTTTCTCTCCCCATCCTTCCGTTTTCCCTCTCCCAATTCAGGCCCACCAGCCCCAGCTAACCATTGCCGGCCACTGCTGCTTTTCCTGATGAGCAGCAGGGCCGGCGCTACAAAAAGAAGAAGCGCTCAGCTGACTGAGCTGAACACCAACGCAAACTACGACTCACTCGACGAGAAAAAATGTTTTTAAAAAACCGCGGCACTGCAGGCAGCCTCGAAGCATTGGCTGCTGGCTCTGCAGGCTCCTCCCGTCTCTTACGTCACTGCCCCTGCTTCGCTCCAGGGGCAATGACGTAAGAGACGGGCAGAGCCAGCAGCCAATGATTTGAGGCTGCCTGCGGTGCCGCGTTTTTTAAAAAACATTTTTTCTCGTCGAGTCGTCGTTAGCGTTGGCGCTCAGCTCAGTCAGCTGAGCGCTTCTTCTTTTTGTAGCGCCGGCCCTGCTGCTCATCAGGAAAAGCAGCAGTGGCCGGCAATGGGAGCTGGCGCTGGTGCCGGGCGGGCCTGGGCTGAAATTGGGTGGGCCTCGTAGCTACGCCCCTGCCACAGATTAAAAACCCATAACAGTGCTTTATAGGGCATATTTTTCCCCTCTAGAGCATATAGAACGGGTTGTATTTTATACCCCTGGACATTCTAACAGTGTGAATTAGGATTCCTTGGTGTAGTAGAAGTCACCTATTGTTGGGGTTGGAAGGGTAGAGGGTGGTGGTGGGAAGGAGGGTTATTATAGCTGCTCATTGTTATTATTGTTCTCTTATTTGTAATTTATACACAATAGTTACACAGCATATTGTTCCTTTTTATACTTTAATAAAAAAATTTAAATATAAAATCATAAGTGTTCAAGGCATCTGCAAATGAGGACAGAGCCCACGGGGACAGAACCTGTGGGGACGGAGACAGAACCCTGGGGACGGGGCGGGGACTGAGACAAACTTTGTCCCCGTGCCATTCTCTAGCTTAGAGGCAACAGTAATTGAAACCTGATAATACTCAGGCAATATGGCATGGGACTCAGGAGGCAGGAAGAGGATCAAGCGGCCCAGGAGTCCCCCAGATGATTCAGGAGACTTAGGCTGCCTGTTTGTCATTAATCGTCAAGAACCCTTTCCTGCTGTTAGAAAATCCTTCCCTAGTCTCTACATTCCACTTCATGTTGTTCTTTCTTTGAGCTTTGGTAGACAGCGATTGTTCCTTTAGGCGCGTGGTCATGGTGGCAGCCCCTTCCCTCTCTCCAGTTCCCAGGAGGAGGAGGAGGAGGGCAGGTCTTCAAACCTGTAGCACTGGCTGGCTTTACTTTGCAGTCTGAGGAGGTAATTCTATAAACCCTATGAGCGTACAGAGCGGTGTTTTACACGCTGAAGTAGGCACTTACAGAATGTCCTGGAGGTATATGTGCAGTATTTAAACTCTGTGGTCAGTCTTTCTTTTAAGCACTAGCTGTGATGTTTAAACGTATACGTTGATATTCAGTACTGGCTGCCAATTGGATATACTACTACTACTACTTAACATTTCTAGAGCGCTACTAGGGTTACGCAGTGCTTTACAGTTTAACAAAGAAGGACAGTCCCTGCTCGAAGGAGCTTACAATCTAAAGGACGAAATGTCAAGTTGTGGCAGTCAAGATTTCCTGAATAGAGGTGTAGTGGTTAGGTGCCGAAGGCGACATTGAAGAGGTGGGCTTTGAGCAAGGATTTGAAGATGGGCAGGGAGGGGGCCTGGCGTCTGGGCTCAGGAAGTTTATTCCAAGCATGGGATGAGGCGAGGCAGAAAGGGCGGAGCCTGGAGTTGGCGGTGGTGGAGAAGGGTACTGAGAGGATATGTCACTAACTGCTGCTGTTATCTGATGTTCAGCACTGGTAACTAAAAAACTTAGAATACATTTGTGCTTTACTGAGGCTAAAAACCTTTCTCTTCCCAAAGACTGCTTCATAACAATCCATCATGATTTCTACCTCCTAGCATCATCCATTATTCTTTCCTTAATATTTTTTTGTCTCATGCATTAATGCAATGGTCTCTGTTTCTCAAACCTCACACTAACACTATTTGCTTTTGTCTCACCTAGAATGTAAACTGCACTGAACCCTGGAAAGGGGATATTAGTGGTATACAAGAATTGATTTGAATTGAATTATCTGGATAGTCATCCAGATACCAGTGCTGAATATTGCTGCTATCTGGATTTTATTCTGACTGCACCCTCGGACCATCCCGGCGCTATTCATATAGTACTAGGGCAGTCTACAGTGATTTACCATGGGATTATACTGATCAAGGATGGGTAACCTGTGGACTGCCACTGAATTTTATGCAGCCTGTGAGACATGGGAAGTATACACAGAAAACAGCTTGCACAAACATCATTTAACCAGAGTTTTGGGAGGGTTTAAATACTGTATTTTGTATATATTTTCGGAACAGCAGCAGAGTTCTCATTAAACATTTAAAGTAATGACAGAAATATACAGTAACACCTTGGTAATCATTTTTGACTGTCTCTGGGAAAAGGTGACTAACGTAGCAGATCCCAAAATGTTGAGACTAGCTGATTTTCCATGCCATGCGTCCATAAGCAGTCTGCAAAACAGTCACATGTTTGAACTTCTGTAACATTTTAACTTTTTCTCATAAAGGGATGGGGTTTGGACTGTTGTATTACAAATTGTTTGCTCTAACATAATTCATTAAAACCTAATTTTTGGTTTCTGGTGACTGTCTTTAAACACCTTTTCTCAGAGGTGGTCACATTTATGTTCAGTCATCGCATTGAGTTTTGTTGACAGTGAATTATATAGTACATTTGTAAATTTTCTATATGCAACCTGCTAAGGATAGTACCGACATTCACGCGGCCCTCTGTCTAAAACATTGCCCACACTTGATCTAGAAGATGCCACCAAAAATCATTAACTGGTCCCAGTGCTGTAGCGAGGGCGGCTGACACCCCCCCCCCCCCCCCGAAGCACATTCTTACTATCATAGGAAGGTGGGGAGTGATCACCACTTGGGCTTTTATTTTACAAACTACAGGTGTAAGTGTTGATTCTTATAGGACTAAATTCTATATATAGTGCTTAAAAAATTGGTGCCCAAAAACCAGGGGTGTAGCTACATGGGGCCACGAGGATATGGGCCCCCACATATTTAATCCTGGCCCCTGGTTTTGCTGACAGGGGTCCCCATCCCCCCGCCAGGTGAAGGCATTTGGCGCGTTCGCTGATCTGTGCTGCTGTCTTCTTGAGTCCTGACGTCTAGGTACCTTGTGGCGGCGGAGCTGGGGGGGAGTCGGAAGTAGCGGGGTAGGGGTGGTGGTGGGGGAGCGGCAGCTGGGGGAGGCAGGCTAAAATGTGCCCCCCCCACCTTGAGCTCTGGACCCCCCTCCCGCCGAGGTCTGTCTACACCCCTGCCAAAAACCCACTCAGCATATAAACCACGTTTTAAAGTTAGGCGCAGTTTTTAGAATAGCTCTTACACCCAGGAACTGCAAATACATTTAGACATGGCCATTTACACCAATGGAAATGTGACGCAAATGCCTGTGTCTAACGTCTAAATTAAGCGTGGATCCCACCTTATTCTATAATTATGCGCGTGACTGAAAAGAATGCCCTTAACCCATCCATAACTCTCCCATTTCCGCACCCCCTTTTTTGACTTGAATGTAAAATTTAGGGGCGTATCCCATGTCTAAATTTACACGTGTACATTTAATTCTAATTAGTTGCAGTAATTGCTTTTTTTTAAAAAACAATTAGCACTAATTAGCTTGTTATTCAGTTAAATTGTGCACGCAAATTGTAGTGCTTTTTGTAGAATTTGTGGAATAATGTTCCTCCTGTCTCAGAACAGTTGTAACTTTACGCAGCAGCTGTTTTATCAAGGCACATCATAGGAGCCTATGTGCCTTTCCTGCTCAGGCATTCTGTTATAAAATTACTGTCTAAATGCACAGGGCCCCACATTCTCACGGAACCTGCTAGCATTGTGTGTTCAAAGTGCCAGAGTGAACCCTGTCACCAGAAGAGGCAGATTCAGCATGAACTATAGCTCTCCTCCTGCTGGCTGGGGTTGGGATTGGAGGGGAAGAGGGAGAAGGTGGGGAACAGGAGCTGACAGAAAGAGAAGAGAATCTTGCAGAGTGTGAAGGATCAGAGAGAGCATTAGAGGCCAACCAAAACTGGTTTTATTTCAGTTTCAGCGAAAACCAAAGCTGCCACTGAAACTGTGTGAAAGCTTTCCGCTGAAGCTGAAACTCATCACCATTCGAAACCAAAACTGAAATTCAACTCAAAAACTCAAGAAGGTGAATTGTGTGAATGTGAACCAGTGAAGGCTATTAGGGACTGTCAGAGTTTGCAGTCCTCATCCCTCTGCTAAACCCACAGTATCCATGCCAGAATATAATAATATAATAAAGAAAGATTGTATTTTACTTCCAAGCAAAATAGCCTCCAGCCCTCCACACACATGGACCGCAGCTAATAAAAGCTGAAACTAAAAGCTATGGTACTTTTACAGTAGCTGACATTACGCCACACTCGGAGTGACAGCAGAATTCATAACTCCTTAGCTAATTCCTAAGAAGCTTTTTTCAAATTTACAGACTTGAATTCCAGCTAAAATTTTGTACCAAGGTGTTTGGATTGGATTGGATTTATTAGCTTGATATACCGCTCAATACTAATGTGTCCGAACGGTTTACAACCAAAAAATATATACATTACACATTAGTAAATCCTTAACACTGAGAAATTAAAAATTCATCATGCAATTATAAAATCAACTAAAATGTTGCTGAAATAAAGTCTTCAATACTTTATGAAAGCCATGATATGAAGAACAGTCAGAAAAACAACGCAACCAGGAGTTCCATAAAGCTAGTCCACTGTAAGAAAAGGCCCGCTGTCGAGTCGAAGTTAGTCTAGCAATGTCCACACTGGGCAATTTAAGAAATCTTTTCTGAGAGAACGTTAAAGCAGAGTTCCTGATTAGCTTCTTAAATGAGTACTCAGGACTGTTTATATTCAATGCTTTAAAAGCAAGATACAACATCTTAAATTCTATCAGTTTTTCACTAGGCAACCAGTGCAGTTCATACAATATTGGTGTAATATGATCTAATTTTTTAGCTCCTGATAGCAATCTTGCAGGGTTATTTTGTACCAGTTCTAAATGTTTTAAGCTAACTTTGCTCGAGCCATTTAATAATGAGTTACAGTAGTCTAACTTACTAGTGATGAATGTATGAACCAATTTTGTCAAATTTTCTTTAATAAGAATAATTTTCAATTGCTTTAACCTGATTTCAGTACATCACTTCTCTGAAGATGAAAATGACAGTTCACTATCACAATGAACTCCCAAAGAAACTGTACTTGGGGAGAGTGACAAAGGATGGTCATTAATCCCAGGAAAAACTCTTAAATCATTATGTCTATGAGAAAGCCACATTGCTGAACACTTTTCTACATTTGGAGCACTATATTTACCATATAAACTATTGTGCGAGGTCATAACTGCGTTATTTGCAATCGCAGTACAAAAAAAAGAATATAGAATACAAACAATAGCCCCCCCCCCCCCCCCCACCCCTTGCCTAGTCCAATTTACAATTCTTGGAGGTCTAGTGGTGTAGACAAGACAGGAACGATGTCTCATTCGCGGTAGCCATTTTGAGAGCAGAGTTGGAATGGGATAGAAGTAACTGGGGACTGCTCCTGCCCTAACTACACCCCTACACCACCAGGGATTGTAAGATGAAAGCCTATGGGCAGTGGTGTGCTGGTAAATTTTTAGCAACAGGCTCTCTCCCCAGGAATAGCCAGCCCTGCAATTTGGGGGGGGGGGCAGAGGTGGACTGGGGGCTCCAGTCCACCTCTGAGCCCCCCCCCCCAATTGCAGAGCTGGCTATACCCGGGGAGAGAGCCTGAAGAGGCAATGCATTACTCTCTCCAGGAAAAAATAAAAAAGATTTTAAATGCTCCCAGGTTCCAATCTAATTCACGTTTAATGTGGGATAAAATGCCATAAATAAGTAAATAAATAGATAGAAACTCTGAATATGGAGTACTGGATTCTCATAACATGATGTCTGTTTTAGAAGCCCTTTACCAGGAGAAAAAAAAATCTTTGCACCAGTATAACAAAGTTAGGGTGTTCCTATAACCAGCCCCTCCAAATGACACACCGATTACGATTTGTAACAAATTACTATTCTACCTAGGAAAAGTTATTCTCTTATTTTTTTATTTATAGCATTTGTATCCCACATTTTCCCAACAATTTGCAGGCTCATTATTATGCTCAGTGCAATTTTTCTAGCAAAAAAGGTGCCGGTACTCAAATGCCAGGCCACCCTTCAGGGATGGGGTGATCACTGAGGGACTCACCCCACAATAGCCAGGCCCCCTGCAACCAGTCACAGAATCTATGACAAGGCAGAATTGGTGTGTTGAGCCTGAGCTCTTTCATTAAAACTTGTGGTCCATGGGTCAATTTTAGCAAACACTGGAAAAGGTGCCGGTACTCAGTACCCCCGAGTACCCCCTCAAAAAAAGCCCTGATTATACTTATTATACTTCCTCCGTGTACATCTGTATTCAAAAGCAGGCATGTTTGAAAATACAACTTTCTTTTTTTTTTTTTTTTTACTGTATCCTCCTCATGTTCCCCCCCCCCCCCCCCCAATTCCAGACCTCCTCCCCGGTCCCCCGATCTCCAGGGTCCCAGCACATGCCTTAAGGCAGCCATCCTGGTGGTCTAGTGGATTCTTCGGTGCAGGAAAGATCCCTAGTCTTTCCTGCCCGCTGCCTGTGCTGATCCTCCTGCTGCCGCATCATCTTTAACATGGCTGCTGAGACTTACAAGGGCGGCCTCGCAAGACTCCAGCGGAAGTCTCGTGAGACTGCCGCTGGAAGTCTTGGCAGCTATTTTTAAAGAGCAATGCGGCAGCAAGAGGGTCAGCCCTGGCAGTGGGCAGGAAAGACTAGGGATCTTTCCTGCCCCGAAGAATCTACTAGACCACCAGGGCGACTGCCTTCAGGTATGTGCTGGGACCCTGCGACTCAGGGGGAGGAAAGGCAAACCGGCTCGCTCTGTCTCAACAACCGGCTCACAAATGTCACAAAAATTAACAACTGGCTCTTGTGAGCCAGTGTGAGCCGGCTCCAGCACACCACTGCCTATGGGTGAGGGGGGAGAGTCTGGGAGAAGGGGCAACCCCTGTTTGGGGGAGGGAGTGAGAATAAATGGGTCAAAGCACAAATTTGCAGTGTCCACTGAAAACACATGGAGGGGCATAATCGAAAGGGACATCCACGTTTTTCTGGGGATGTCCTCGCAGGATGGCCCCGTGAAGGGGCGGGGAAACCTGTATTATCGAAACAAGATGGATACCCATCTTTCATTTCGATAATACGATTGGGGACGCCCAAATCCTGAAATTTAGGTCGACCTTAGAGATGGTCGTCCGTAGACTTGGCAGTTTCTGATTTTCGGCGATAATGGAAACCGAGGACGCCCATCTCAGAAACGACCAAATCCAAGCCATTTGGTCGTGGGAGGAGCCAGCATTCGTAGTGCACTGGTCCCCCTCACATGCCAGGACATCAACCGGGCACCCTTGGGGGCACTGCAGTGGACTTCACAAATTGCTCCCAAGTGCATAGCTCCCTTACCTTGTGTGCTGAGCCCCCCCAAAACCCACTACCCACAACTATACACCAGTACCATAGCCCTTAGGGGTGAAGGGGGGCACCTAGATGTGGGTACAGTGGTTTTCTGGTGGGTTTTGAAGGGCTCACATTTACCACCACATGTGTAACAGGTAGGGGGGGATGGGCCTGGGTCCGCCTGCCTGAAGTGCACTGCACCCACTAAAACTGCTCCAGAGACCTGCATACTTCTGCGAGGGACCTGAGTATGACATTTGAGGCTGGCATAGAGGCTGGCACAAAATATTTTTAAAGTTGTTTTTTGAGGGTGGGAGGGGGTTAGTGACCATTGGGGGAGTAAGGGGAGTCATCCCCGATTCCCTCCGGTGGTCATCTGGTCAGTTCGGGCACCTTTTTGAGGCTTGGTCGTAAGAAAAAAAGGGACCAAGTAAAGTCAGCCAAGTGCTCGTCAGGGACGCCCTTTTTTTTCGATTATGGGTCGAGGACGCCCATGTGTTAGGCACGCCCAAGTCCAGCCTTCGCTACACCTCCGACACGCCCCTGGGAACTTTGGGCATCCCCGCGATGGAAAGCAGTTAGGGACGCCCAAAATCAGCTTTTGATTATGCCGATTTGGGCGACCCTGTGAGAAGGACGCCCATCTCCCGATTTGTGTCAAAAGATGGACGCCCTTCTCTTTCAAAAATAAGCCTGATGGTCATTTTTGTAAACACATGGTCATTTTTGGACGACATTTAAAATAACCTTTCGGCTGAATCTGAAACTGAGCATAAAATTAATTTTGGGCTTCTTTCGACACCAAAACTGAAATTCGGTCGACCTCTTGAGAGAATCATGCAGGAGGTATGAGAGAGGACTGCACTGTGGTGGGTATGGAGAAGCAGGATGTGGGGTGGAGGTCTGAAAAGGACTACTTGGGGAAAGATGAAGAAGCCTCTATAACTGGATCCCCTCCAAAATCTGCTCACTGCAGTTTGGCTTGTATCCCTTTGAGTACTGCAGCCCTCAGCTTCTTCTTAAAAAACTGGAGACAGTTCAAACAACTGCTGTTCGTGTCCTTTCTGGGGTCCGTCGCTTTAATCATATCACACTGCTTCTCATACAATTCAATTGGCTTCCATTGCTTTATCGTGTACAGTTTAAAGTTTTAACCCTAGCACGTAAGGTTCTTCATACAGGAACTCCATCCTATTTGTCATCACTCATTGTCCCATATAGGCCTTCTGCTTACGGTGTTCTACTGCGAATCATTTATCCATTCCTCCTCCTGTAACATGCTCCAGGCTTGAGTCCACATGACACTCTACGATTTTTACCGCCTCATCCCTTTGGAATTCCCTTCCGCCTGAGTTACATGCTGAGGCCTCTTTTCCTTGTTTTAAGGCCTTTCTCAAGACCCATTTATTTTCCTTAACATTTGAGTGTTTTGCTTAATTTGGGTGGTCTGTGTTCAGTGAAGCTGTGGTGCTTTCTCTTCCTATGATTTTTGTATCTTTACTTTTCTTTACATTTTTTTAGTTCTTTTACTGTATTTTAATATTGATTTTATTTTGTGAACTGCTCTGATTTGTATTTTGAAAAGTGGTATATGAAATGCTAATAAACTAAACTTTACAGTGAGTTTGTTTGCAGCTTTTAGACTACTGCAACCAATAGCCTTAAAGGAGGAAATTGAATAATTGGGTACCCACATTTGAGTTCCATGTGCATGCATGAATGTACAGAATATCGGCACACTCGTAAGTAAATGCACACTTATGTGCGTAAGTGGCAGCAAAACAGTTATGTGCTATTCTGTAAGGGTACATGTAAGTAGCTTAGCACCACTGTTTGCTCTAAGCTGAGCGGCATTCCTCCACTTTCAGTTCTGCCAGTGGGTGGCGCTGTTTCATTATCACATTTTCAATAGTGAGGTACAGGCAAGCTCTGCAGGACTCCAGGGAACCTGGAAAGCACAATATCAGTGTCACGTCTGTGTGGCCGTGACCCCTCTCAGACTCTCCTTATTTCCGGTGGTCAGCTTCTGAGCTGGCACCTGTCTGTTCTTCCTGAGTTAGTTCTGTCTCTGTGTGCTGGCTGCATTGGATTCTCTGTGTACTGTTTCCCATTCCAGACTTCAGCTCAGTCCAGTCCAGATCTTCCGGCCTGCCAGACTTGCTTGGCTTGTTTGAGCCTGCACAGCACCCATAGTTGTCTGGTGATTGCTGCAGTGAATCTCAGCTGCTGCTGGGCTTATTAGCCATTTGGAAACTCTCTGCTTTGCCTTTGCATCATCTAAGGCTCTGGTTTGTTGGTGCTTGCTGCACTTCTGCCTAGTCCAGTTTATAGTTTGTATTCTTGCCTGATTCTAGCTTAGTCTTTGTGTAGCTTTGTGTTCTGTACTGCTTGTTGCCCAGTCTTGTTCTTGTTTGTATGTCTTTGTCTAGTGCTGGGTTGTCTGGGTTTCTTGTTCAGTGGCTGCTTGCAGCTTTTCAGTTCTGTCTCTGGTCTACCAGTGTTTGTTCCCTGTTTCAGTGGCTGCTTGCAGCTTCCAGTTCTATCCCTTGTCTGTCTGAGAGTCCTAGTCTAGTATCCTGCCTAGCCTCCCTGTGTGTTCTAGTCCCTGTGTGTATCCTGCTGGTATCCAGTTTCTGCCCTGTCTGGTAAGCCCTGCTGGCCACCTGCACTCAGGGGCTCAACTCCTGAGGAATGGTGGCTAAGTGCAGGTGAAGTCTAGCTGGCCCTGTCAGAGTTCTGCCTTATCCCTGTGTGGGGTGGTTTTGCCTGCCGCTGCTGCTCCTCGGCAGTGGCCCAAGGGCTCACAATCCTAGTTCCTGCGTTTTGGAAAACGTGACAATCAGGGACACCAAATGTGGCCCAGCCCAAAGCTGGAGATTTACCACTGCAATGCTGGAGATTTAAAGGCCAATGAGTGAGATTTCCAAGTCTTAAAGTCTAGCATGTGTACATTCCAAAAATTGACATATTCTAATCAATAATAGAAAATAAATTTTTCCTCCCTTTGGGGGTCTTTTACTGAGGTGTGCTACCATTTGTAGCTCACGCTAGAAATCAGCTGCTGCTAAACGCTGAGATGCCCATTATATTCCTATCGGTGTCTCAGCTTTATCAGTTGATTTTTAATTCGAGCTAAGAACGGTAGCACACCTTAGTAAAAGACCCCCTTTGTTTGGCAACTTTCTTTCTTTTTTTTTTATTTGAAAATTGATGACACAGTACTTACAAAGAGAGTGACAAACATCACAAAGTCAGAAGAAGAGAACAAACATATTAATTTAAGGAATATGTCACCCCTTCTCTACGGCTTGGCTGTGCTCTGCCTTGTCCAGTCCCGGAGCACAACTCCACACCAGGTTTTATAGGGAACTCCCAATTACTCAGCAGCTCAAAGGAAACATAAAGTTTTCCCGTGTTTCAGGGTAATGAGCCCTTGGACCATGGAAGCAGGGTCTACTGTGGCAGACAGATCACCAAGGCCTACAAAGAGAGACAGAAGCAGGAAGCTGGATCTCTGGGGCTAGGCAGGAACCAGGAGCAAGGCTTGACAGGAACCAGAAGCAAGGCTTTCAGGAACAAGGTTAACTCATTGCGAAGACGCTGTAAGCAGGGCTGAACTTGAAATAATCCTCAGCCCCTGTGACGCCCAGGCGTGCCCTGCCTCTGACGTTCTTGCCGTCAGCTCCAATCTAGTGAATCACGACCTGCGCGTGCCCCCTTCAAGGGAAAGGCATGCACAGGTGCAGAAGGATGCCACTTCGATTGGGTTCGATGTCCCGTCAGGTCCGTGACCAGCGACCCAGAAAGGAGAGGAGTGCGCTGGACCAGGAGCAGTCACGGTTGAACCGTGACAGAAGAACGGGGGACTACATTGGGGTATTTATTTTGGTCTTGTGAATGCATCCAAAGATTTTAGGAGTGCGTACACTGTTACATAATTCGAGTATTGTAGAAGCAAATTCCATTAAGTCCTTGGCTCTTTCTATTTCATGATTGTTCTGTTATTAGGTGCTCTACTGCTGCACCAGAAAAGCAACTGCTTTATTACTTGTTTCCTCTAGCTAGGAAATGTATGTCTGTTCCTACAATCAATTACATATGACTATTTCAAAGTTCTACTATCATTTTCATATATCAATTTATACATACACTCAATATATCACATCTCATTTATTCCTGCTTTAAAAATACAAACAGATCAACCATACAAATAATTCTATCGATCTTAATCCCAGTATTTATGACTGAAAATGGAGCAAAGTCACTTGATATCCCAATATGTCAGTCCACTTGCTCACTGTAGACTCTTTAATCATTAAGAACTCTCCAAACAATGCAATAATTTGTTGACCGTATTCATGGTTAGCTATCAGTAAATTCCATTGTTCATGTATTGACAAAGACAAACCAGGATGATCCTCATGTAAATTCAAAATCCACCAGTCAATGTCCAATTGTAGGTGTCTGTAGCGTATTCCACACTTTTCCAAAACAAATTAATGGATCCCAACACAGGCCGTGTTTCAATCGTTAGCTTCTTCAGGAGATCCTTAACAAACATGTACATCAATACATATTAGAGACACAAAATATCATACAAATACTTCAAAGAACCGTTAATTTCTAAATCTTCTTACCAACCGTACTCCAGCACTGAGCACGCCGTCAGGAGTCTCAGCAGAACATGACTCACGTCTGTTCCTACAATGGCATAACGATATTGCATCGAATATGACACAATAGCTGAACCTGGTCTATGCTCTGATTGTTTTTGAGAATTATAGAGTGGGCTGGAAAGATGCCAGATGGATCAAGTTTCAAAAAAATATGGAGCCAATTTGGAGAGAGATGCCTCATAGGGCAACACAGCTAGATTCTTAATTACTAACGCAGAAGGTCTTTTACTTCTTGTTTTGCAGTTGGGTCTGATTCCAGTGTAAGGAACACTGTGGGATTCAGACTTCTTCCTATGTTGTTATTAACAGGAGGGGGAGGGAGAGTGGGGTGGTATTTTGGAGTATAAATTGGATTAAAAATTAAACAACCCAATTTATGTTATTTATCTTTGTTGGAACAAGGCTTGGCAATATGTCATTGGTACTTTTAGGATTCTGTCTGGATTTTGACTTTTGCTGTCTTGTTCTTGTAATATCAGTTTTCAATAAAGATTATTTAAAAAATAAGAGAGAAACACAGGGTGTTAGTTGTGAAATCCAAGAGGATCACAGGCAGTCATTTGAAGAAGGAATCTTCACTCCAAAACCAAAGAAAATTTGCTTAAAAAAATAGTAAAATAGCAGCCAGAAACAGGAACTCCAGGGTCAGATTTTGTATTTAAGATGAAGTCAACTATTTTTTTTCTCACTATTATGAAACAGGAAAGGTTTTTTTTTTTGCCAGTGACTGGATTTATTAAGCATGAGAGTTGAAGTGAGTGCTTTGAAGAAGTTCTGAGGCTTTTTCTTTCTTATTTATACCTACAGAGTATTTATATGTCATACTTCTGAGTGATACGTTAGTAGGTCAAGAACTATACATGTGGCAATCCAAAACCAAACAGAAGCTGCTTGTATTTCTACATGTGTGGTGGGAGCGTGCTGCAATTCTGGGATAATTGTTGGAGTTTGTACAAATTATAGCGGAGAGAGAAACAGAGAAAGATCCAAGAATATGTTTGTTATTGGATGTCCCACTCATGGGACAGGATATAAAAGTGAACAGATTAGTAGACTACTGCCTGCTTGCAGCAAGATGGAAACAAGAGAATCCACTTCCAAAAGCAGAGCTGGTGGATAGACTCCAAGGGATAAGTGTAATTTGTAGAATAGGGGCATGGAAGAGTCATAAAATAAATCACCACTGGGAAATATGGGAGAGGTTTGAATGGTATGTGCAGTATGCAAAACTGTAAAAGTTTTTTTTAGCACTGTAAATCTCTAAGGGGAGAATGGAGTCAGGTGAGAGGGGGAGGAGGCGGGAAGAGAGAAAGGGAAGTCAAAAGAATTGTGTAGGGGGGCGGAAGAAGGAGGGGATCCAGTATGGGAACCTAAAAAAGTCGGTATGTAAAGAATAGTGATTTTTGTGGATTGTTAATGCAGAGATTATGCATCGCATAGGCATGATTTGTTGTGGTTCCAAAAATTTAAGTTTCAAGAAAAGGAAGCAAAGCACGTGAGGGTAAAGTGGAAACCCATAGAAGCTGCATGTCATTATGTTGCTGGTGCACTGTAAGAACAATTGTGTACCGGTAGGGTGTTATATGTTTGAATTCTAAGCAGAAAAGGAAAGGTAAACCAAAGAAAGAAGTAACTTGTAGAAAGTCTGTTCTGCCTGTGTAGTGCTCAGGGTTCTTTAGTATTAAGTTCTTTAGTATTAGGGTTCTTTAAGTTCTTTAGTATTAGGGTTATGAAGCAGGAACATTCCCAAACTTCCCTTCACTCCTTGAGGGTCACTTTAGTAAAGCTGAGCCTCTTAGAATTCTCCCTTAGGTGGTCCCTCCTTGGGGAAACCTCTCAAAGTCTCTTTTCTCTGATTAATGTGGAACAATGTTGGTGCTTCCTGCCTCCCAGTCTTTACAGAGCACTGCTTGCAAATGGGCCTTTCTTGGCACCCACACAGACTTCTAAATTCACACACATATAACAGAGAAACAGATTCTCTCCTTTGCTGGACAAAATAAGCAGTCTGCTCATTCTCCTCCTCCTTAGCCACTTTTTCCGTGTTACCTTCCTGGTTTATTTATTTATTTCGATTTGCTATACTGCCTTTGCTAACTAGTAGTTCAAAGCGGTGTACAATAATTATAAAAACAGAAAATGAAATAGGAAAGAAAAACTCATGCACACAACAATAGAAAAGGTGATTGTTGATGATTGCTCTAGTCAGAAACATCAAATGATCTTTAAGTCTCTCTTTTATACTTTGACCCCCATCCTTGGGGAAAAAGGGCAGCATCTCTTGCTCTCTGACTTCAGAACCCTACCAGCCTGGAAAGTTCCTCAGTTTAGCATATGTAACCCTGGTCTCATACTTTCACCAGTGTCCTGGGCACTGACTAGCTGTCAGGGTTGAGCACCCTCAATCCAAGCCACAAAACATAATAGTACTTTTCTTCCTTTTCTTATACCTTATACTGAGCTGGGCGCAGGCCAGGGGCAGGATAAAATCTGGCAGGTCGAAGGGTTTGAGTTATCCTCCTTTCTTCTGCTTTATTTTTGATAGTTCTAGGAGTCAATCACTTTCTCTCTCTCTCTCTCTCTCACAAATGAAAAGATAGGATTTTATAAAACAACAAAAACTTTAACGAAAATGCTGCAACAAGCAATTTAAATCCTTCCAAAAATAAGACAATTAGTTTGTAATCCAACTTGATACTTTCGTACAAACCAGTCACAAGCCAACTTACGGAAAATGTGTAAATCCTTTCATCCAATTTGTAGATCCAACAGTATGTACCTATTTACAACTCCTCCTTTCCATTACCCATCCTTTCTGGGTGGAACAATCTAAGGCTGTACCTGCAGCACTGGTGCAACAAGCGATCTTCTTATGGTCCAGTCCTCCCTTCTGTCCACATGCTTCCCCTAGGTGTACCTCTCCAGGCTACTACCTTGGGCTCCAACAGGCACTTCCCTGTGCCTGCTCCCAGGCTGGGATCCCCTATTTCCCACCTGGAGCACTCCACGATTACTGCTTGCTGGAAGAAACCTCTCCTTGGATCAGCCTTAGTTTTTTAAACCGTCTGTGAGGAAGTGAGTGACATAGTGGCAGGTGTCCCTAGAAACACTCCTTCACTGAGGTTACAGAGTTGAGCCACCTTACAGCAGGTGGCGCTAAACCTGCTATGTCAGAGGCTGAACTGCAAAGCTGATCTAGTATAGGGATGTTAGGCTGCCTGGCTATGAGGCAGGAAGGAAAAACCCTTGGGCAGAACCAAGGAGGTTTAATAAACAGGAGTGGAAGTGAGCCTATCTAGTCCACTATAAGCAAGGAAGCCAATTAGGCCAGTCTAAGTTTCCCCTTCCCAACATAGTCGTCATCCCTGTTCACTCAAAACAAAGCAAGCAAACCTATGAGCTGCTGCATCCACATTGTCATTTTTTTATTGTTGGTCTATCTGTAACAAGTCTAAAGCTGTTTCAATTGGATAGGCAGTGCCTTAAAAGGTGGAGGACAAAAGTTGTTTTTTTTTTTTTTTAACTTATTGGACAGCTTTTTAATTTAAAAGCTTCCCATATGTATTTATGTATTTATTTATTGCATTTGCACCCCACATTTTCCCACCTATTTGCAGGCTCAATGTGGCTTACATAGTACTGTCAAAGGCATTTGCCCAGTCGGTGAATAACAAATACAAAGTTGTATAGTGATCGTATGAGGTATAAGTGGAGGGTCGGAATGGATGAAGATTGCGTGTTGTCCTGTTCGATCTTAGTCATGCTGTGTTGGTAGGTGAAGAAGTTTACGTGGGGTCGTTGGAGTAGGCCTTTTTGAAGAGGTTGGTTTTTAGTGATTTCCTGAAGTTCAAGTGGTCGTGGATTGTTTTCACAGCTTTTGGGAGCCTATTCCATAGTTGTGCGCTTATGTAGGAGAAGCCGGCTGCGTAAGTTGTTTTGTATTTCAGTCCTTTGCCATTTGGGTACTGTAGGTTTAGGTAGGATCTTGATGATCTGACTTTGTTTCTTATTGGTAAGTCTATGAGGTCTATCATGTATTCTGGGACTACGCCGTATATGATTTTGTGGGCTAAGGTGCAAATTTTGAAGATGATCCGTTCTTTGATTGGGAGCCAATGCAACTTTTCTCGGAGGGGTTTGGCACCTTCGAAGCGTGTTTTGCTGAATATCAGCCTGGCTGCTGTATTTTGGGCGGTCTGGAGTTTTTTTTTTATGAGTTGTTCTTTGCAGCCCACGTAGATTCCGTTGCAATAATCTGTATGGCTTAGGACCATTGATTGTATTAGGTATTGAAAAGTTGCTCTTGGGAAGAAAGGTTTTAATCGTTTGAGCTTCCACATTGAATAGAACATTTTCTTTGTTACAGAGTTTACTTGGCTCTTGAGGGTAAGATTGCGATCGAGTGTGACACCGAGTATTTTCAAACTGTCCGAGGTAGGGAGGGTATGTCCTGGAGTAGTTATGGTTGTGGGTTTGTATTTGTTATATGGAGAGGAGAGGATGAGGCAATGTGTTTTTTCGGTGTTCAGTTTCAGTTGGAATGAGTTTGCCCAGGAGTTCATGATGTTCAGACTACCATTGATTTTGTTGGTTATTTCTGTCAGATCATGTCTGAAGGGGATGTATATTGTAACATCATCTGCGTAAATGAATGGGTTAAGGCCTCGGTTGGATAAGGACTGTGCCAGTGGAATCATCATCATGTTCAAGAGTATTGGTGATAATGGTGATCCTTGAGGTACTCTGCAGACTGCTTTCCACGGTGGTGATATGTTTGACTTTGATTTTACTTGATAAGTTCTGGTGGTTAGAAAGCCTTTGATCCAGTTAAGTACGTTTCCTTCAATCCCAAAGTGGCCTAGTATTCTTAGTAGTATGTTGTGGTTTACCATGTCGAATGCGCTCGACATGTTGAACTGGAGGAGGAGTATGCTTTTGCCTGTGGCAATCTCCTGCTTGAATTTGGCCAGGAGAGTGACTAGGACAGTTTCGGTGCTATGGTGGGATCGGAATCCTGATTGTGAATTATGTAGTATTGAGAACTTGTCCAGGTATTCCGTAAGCTGTTTAGTCACGAAGCACTCCATCATTTTTACTACTAATGGGATAGACGCAACTGGGTGGTAATTGGTGATATCGTTTGTGCTTTTCTTGGCGTCTTTTGGTATTGGGGTGAGTAGGATGTTGCCTTGTTCCTCAGGGAAAAGACCTTGTTGTAACATGAAGTTTAGATGGGATGTAAGGTCTGTTATGAAGCAGTCTGGGGCAGACTTGAGTAGATGACTGGGACATGTATCCAGTTTGCAGTGGGTCTTGGCGAACCTGTGAGTCGCTTGTGTAACTGATTCGGTGCTGAGGAGATTAAATGTTGTCCAAATGCGGTCAGCTGGGTATCCTTCGGAGGATGGGTCCAGATCGTTGAAGAAGATTTTGATGTCAGTATTGTGATGAGGAAGTGTGCTGCGTAGTTTTTATTAATTTTTCATTAAAGTAGTTAGCAAGTTTGTCTGTGGATGGGATGTCTGTGTTGGTTGTGGTGATAGGGGTGGTGTCTAGTAACTTATTTACGAGTTGGAATAGTTTCTTCATATCTTTGTAGTCTAGTCCTAATTTGGTTTTGTAGTAGGACCTTTTGGTTTGTTTTATTGCGTATTTGTATTTTCTATGTATTTGTTTCCATGCGTTGAGTGTGTGTTCATCTTTTGTCTTTCTCCATACTCGTTCAAGTTTTCTAGATTGTGTTTTGAGTTTTTTTAGTTCATCATTGAATCAAGGTATAGTGTTTTGTCTTTTTGATATTTTTTGTTTTTAAGGGTTCTGTTTTGTTTAGTACACTGTTGCATCTGCCATCCCAGTGGTTGAGATAAAGTATGGAATCAGTGTGTGTTGTCCATTTGTTTTCGTATATTTGTTGCCAGAATAGACTCCCTGAGCCAGTACGTCAGGCTCAGTCTCTGGCTGTCTTCAAGTCTAGGCTTAAAGCCCACCTCTTTGCTACTGCTTTCGACTCCTAACCATGACTCTCTTACTCAACACCCTCACTTATCACCCCTACCACTGCAATTTCCCCACCCCTAGCTGTCTGTTCGTCTGTCCAATTTAGATTGTAAGCTCTGTTGAGCAGGGACTGTCTTTTCATGTTAATTTGTACAGCGCTGCTTAAGTCTAGTAGCGCTATAGAAATGTTTAATAGTAGTAGTAGAATATTTGTGGATCGATTCACCCTCTTGTAGTGTAAGTAGTACGTTCTGGTGTACTGTTTGAACCCTTCTTCCGCCAGTTTAGAGTTAGGTTCAGTTTGTAATGGTCAGTCCAAGGTATTGCTGTCCATTTGATGTCTGTTATTAATAGGTTATTGTCTGTAGGTAGTTTATGTGATAGGAGGTCCAATGTATGTCCTTTGACATGGGAGTTTGCCTGTGGGGCCATTTAAAATCCCAGGACTGTAGGAAGTCTTTACATTCAAGTGCGTTTGTGGAGTTGGGGTCTTCTAGGTGAAGGTTAATATCGCCTAGTAGCAGTATGTTGTTGTTGTTTACACAGTTGTTTGATATGAAATCCATGAAGGTGGGCTGACTTTCCTTCCAGTTGCCAGGTGGTCTGTAGAATAATACGCAATTCAGGTGATTGGTTATGGAGTTGTTATGGATTCTAAATGAGGCAATTTCTAGTTGGGGTGTTATGGAGGCGGCTGTGGTTTTGGTGGTGAATTTTTCTCGGTATATTAGTGCTATGCCTCCACCTCTCTTTTCCGATCTGGTTCGGTGGGTGATATTGTATCCTGGCGGGCACAGTTCAAGGATTATGGGCTCGTTTTGGTTGTGAATCCATGTTTCATTGATAAAGATGAGATTGAGGTTTTCTGAGGTGATCCAATCTGATATTGTTGTTGTTTTGTTGATTACGGATCTAGCATTGATGTAGCCTACCTGGATGTTTTGGTATGGGCAGTGCTTTTTTTGTGCCGGTACGCGACGGTACGGCATACCAGCACCTTTTTTCTGGGGCTCACCTGCTCGCTCCCTGCTGTTTGCACCCGGCCGATCCCTGCCTCTAAAACTTTTATTTTTTTCGTGAACCGGCAGACAAGAAAGAAAACAAACAGCAGACAGGCTTGCCTCCTTCCATCGCGTCGGCCGCTTCGTTTCCCTGCATTCTCAGCTCGTCCTGCCCTCCTCTGATGTCATTTCCTTTCCTCGAGGGCGGGACACGCTGAGAATGCAGGGAAACGAAGCGGCCGACGCGATGGAAGGAGGCAAGCCTGTCTGCTGTTTGTTTTTTTTCTTGTTTGCCGGTTCGCGAAAAAAATAAAAGTTTTAGAGGCAGGGAGCGAGCAGGGGAGAGGGTGAGCAAGTGGGGCTGGGGGTGTGTGTGGGCATAAGTACATAAGTAGTGCCATACTGGGAAAGACCAAAGGTCCATCTAGCCCAGCATCCTGTCACCGACAGTGGCCAATCCAGGTCAAGGGCACCTGGCACGCTCCCTAAACGTAAAAACATTCCAGACAAGTTATACCTAAAAATGCGGAATTTTTCCAAGTCCATTTAATAGCGGTCTATGGACTTGTCCTTTAGGAATCTATCTAACCCCTTTTTAAACTCCGTCAAGCTAACCACCCGTACCACGTTCTCCGGCAACGAATTCCAGAGTCTAATTACACGTTGGGTGAAGAAAAATTTTCTCCGATTCGTTTTAAATTTACCACACTGTAGCTTCAACTCATGCCCTCTAGTCCTAGTATTTTTGGATAGCGTGAACAGTCGCTTCACATCCACCCGATCCATTCCACTCATTATTTTATACACTTCTATCATATCTCCCCTCAGCCGTCTCTTCTCCAAGCTGAAAAGCCCTAGCCTTCTCAGCCTCTCTTCATAGGAAAGTCGTCCCATCCCCACTATCATTTTCGTCGGGGATGTGTGGGGATGTGTGGGCAAGTGGGGCTGGGGGTGTGTGGGCAAGTGGGGCTGGGAGTGTGTGTGTGTGGGCAAGGGGGCTGGGTGTATGTGTGTATGGGCAAGGGGGCTGGGCAAATGGGGCTGGGGTTTGAATGATCTCGGGGGCAGGTGGAGGCTGGGGTGAGTCACTGGACATTGAAGGGAGGGGGAGGATAGGGGGCAAAAGAGAATCGCTGGACATGGAGGGGATGGGATAGTAGGGCAGGGGAGAGAGGAGAATGGAGAATTGCTGGACATGGATGGAAGGGGAAGGCAGGGAAGCGAGAATCACTGGACATGGGAGGGGAGGGCAGGGCAGGGGAGAGAGGAGACATGCTGGACATGGATGGAGGGGAGGGGAGGGAAGATAGGAAGGAGATCCACATGGATGGGATGGCAGGGGAGGAAGGAGAAATGCTGGAAATGGATGGAGAGGAGAGCAGAGCAGGAGATAGAGGAGAATTGCTGGACATGCATGGATGGAGGGGTTGGCGGGGAGAGAGGAGAAATGCTGGACATGGAAGAAGAAAGGAGGAAAGTAAAGAAATAAATGGAAAGGAAGCCCTGGAAATGGAGTTAAGAGAACAGATAGCAGCAGAATCAGACACTTGGACCAGTATGGATAGAAAACAGTCACCAGACAACAAAGGTAGAAAAAAATTATTTTATTTTCATTTTAGTGTTTGGAATTTGTCCAATTTGAGAATTTACATCTGTTGTCTTATTTTGCACTGGGTATACTGGAGCTGTAACATCTTACAGAAATGATTTATAATGAAAAAAAATCACGTTATTTTTCTCCTATACTAGTATATTTTTAATGATGTCTGTTTATATGCGCCATGGCTGATATAAGGGGTGTGGCTAATGTGGGTGTGGCTATCACAGGGGTGGGGCCATATGTGGTGACCCCGCCTATAATGAGTACTGGCACCTTTTTTTCTACAAAAAATGCACTGGGTATGGGGCATCTAGGTTTGGTGTTATGTGTATTTTTGCTAGTTGTCGTTCCTTGGGTGATGTGTGTTTGTTGTGGACTTTCCTCTCATTTTGTTGGTGATGTCTATGTTTAGATAATTTTTCTTTAGTGTGATGAGAGTCAGTTTGGTGGACTGTGGAATGTTTGATCAGTCTTTGGTGATTTTGTAGCGTGGGTATGAAGTAATGTTCTGTGGGTGGGATGGATAGTGCTAGGTGGATCAGTGAAAGGGAGTAGATTACCAGAAGTATTTTGATTGTGTTCATTTTGGTGTCAATTTAGGATATATAGGTTAGTCACAAGTCAGATGCTCAGGAGTGGAGTCCTGGATACCTATAAGTCAGGCTTACAGTGAGAGTGGGAGCTCAGCAGTTCTGATGGGAATACAGGCTCACAGTGAGAGTTCAGCAGTTCTGATAGAAGTAGAGCCTCAGAAGCAAGCTGCCTATTGTGGGAGGTGCTTTCTGGTATTGCCAATTGTCTGCCTGGTTTGAAATTATGTTGTGAAAGATGATGGCTGAGGAAAGCCTTCCCCAAGAGCAGGCTACAATAAAGGTTGGACCACAGCAGCTCTAATAAGAGTGTAGGCTGCTGTAAAAGTGGGAGCTTAACAGTTCTAAAGTAAGTGTAGGCTTACAGTGAGAGTGTAGATATAAATATCATGTTATAAATATCATGAAATAACCATTGAATATCACCAAAACAGCTTAAAAATTATTATAGGTAGAAACAGCTATTTTAAACTCTGTATTTTGTGCTAATTTTTCTACACTAAAAACTAAATAAATACACGGTATACAATACAGATGGCCAAATTTCAGTGAGAATATCCTGTTTCCTGATGGGTTCATCTTAAAAGTTGTTGTAATCTGCTTTGGGAATAGAGAATGACACGGGGACGGGGAACCGCGGGGATGGGGACGGGGACAGAGCTTGCGGGGTGGGGATGGGGACAGATCCTACGGGGACAAACTTTGTCCCTGTGTCATTTTCTAGTTGGAAGGGTAAAGGGTGGTGGTGGGAAGGAGGGTTATTATAGCTGCTCATTGTTATTATTGTTTTCTATTTGTAATTTATACACAACAGTTGCATAGCATATTGTTCCGTTTTATACTTTAATAAAAAGATGTAAATATAAAACCATGTGTTCAAGGCTTCTGTAGATGAGGACAGAACCCACAGGGACAGGGCTTAGACGGGGACAACAGAACCTGCGGGGAGGGGGCGAGGATGGAGACAGGGCCTGCGGAGATGGGGTGGGGATGAAGGCAGAACCCACGGGGACGGGTCATGGGCGGGAACGGGGACAAACTTTATCCCCGTGTTATTCTGTACTTGGGAAGCCTGATGTTATAAAGATGATGGAATATGTTGAAATTAAATATAAGCAGAATTAAACTCTCCTTTCATTGGGGCACATGGAATCACATCTTCATCTGTTTTGTAGAAGTTTACCTTTTAGATACACAAATGGATTATTCTGTTGTTTGAGCATGTTTCAGGGACAAGTGGTTTATAAGTCAAAATAATAAAATATTTTCTGTGAACCAGATCTCTCATTTGTTGAAACATAACTAAATGGGCTATAAGCCCCTAATGCAGTCCATTGGTTTTCTTATATGGCTTATATGGTTGTTCTTATGATGGCTTATACTGTGCCAAAACTGGAAATACAGTGAGACAGAATAATAGATTTCAGTAACATCCAAAACATATTTTGTATGTTTTATTCATCTTTATTAAAAGCAAAACATGTTGGTTGATAAGCTTCATACAGAACAAGAAAAAAACAGTAAACCATCAAACATGGCACAATAAAAACTTTTACAGAGAACATACCCCAAGAACCCTTCCCCTCCCGTACTCCCCTCCCTCCCTATAAGCCCACCTGACTGTTTCCACCCGCCAAAATAACACAACAGATGTACAGATCAGTAGGACTCAAAGCATTTCATGACAAGCACTGCCTCCACTGTATGCAAATCTCTCTCATGAATATTCATTGTCAATAGCCTGACAAACCTGACTGCTTTGGGTAACTCCAGGACCAGGTTAGCCTAACTACCATAAGAGGCAGACACGGTCATATAATTAACATTATAATTTTATTTGTATTTGGATAATAACTGAGAAAATGCTATTAAAAATTATATTACAAAGCATGAAGTTGACTTGGTTAACTTCTGCTATATATCAACCAGTAATAAATAATAGTAATAAACAATATTAAGTGCATTTTTATAATATACCACTGTATTCTTCAAAACAGAAGGAGCAAGTTCCCGCAAACCATCTTTCTCTTTTGATCTAGGCACAGGAAAAAAAAAAAGCTTTCAAATGCTCCCTAGTTTCAACCTAATACATGTTAAATGTGGGATATGAATGTCATAAATAAATAAATAGATAGAAACTCTGAATGTTGAGCTCCTGATTCTCATAACATGATGTCTGTTTTAGTGACCATTACCTGGAGAAAAAAAATCTCTGCACGAATATAACACATGCTAGGGTGTCCCTATAGCCAGACCCTCCAACTGATCACTGATTAAGATTTGTAACAAATTACTACTACTACTACTACTTATCATATTACTATTCTACCTATGAAAGGTTATTCTGTTATTATACTTCCTCTGTGTACATCTGTATGCTTCACAAGCTGGCATGTTTGAAAATATAAGTGAGATTAAATAAAAATGCTACCAACAATAAAGGTGGATGCAGCAGCTCATAGGTTTGCTTGCTTTGTTTTGAGTGAATGGGGATGACGGCTGTGCTGGGAAGGGGAAACCTTACGACCTATGCTATAGCGAGTCAGTTGCTCTTTGTGTGTGACTGTGTTTGTGACATCTCTGTATTTAGTGATATAGCTTTTGAATCCATGCTAAGTGCGGACATGTCCTTATCCTCGCTATTACATGCTCAAGCATGACAACTACCTTGTAAACTTCAAACAACATCTCTTGGTGAGACCTTTGTGCTGGGCTTGGACAATAGGAAGATACTTAGAACAACAACAAGGCAGGTGGAAATATCTAATTTCCACCTGCCTTGTTGTTGTTCTAAGTATCATCCTATTGTTGATAATGTGGATTTCCCTCCAGGGTAGTAGAACCCACATTTCCGGATGTGGCAGATAAGGGGATTGACCCACATTCACCAGCTAGTTGAGGAGGATGAACCTGTGTTATTGACGTATGAAGTGGTGCATATTGTCTATGATTTCCATCCTCAAGACTGGTATGACTACCTGCAAGTTCATCTTTATGCCGCGACCGTGTTGAGGGATCATTGTGCAACTTTTGAGGAATCACATTTGAGGATGCCCTGCCCTTAGCGGCGGTCATGAAAGACCTGGTGGTTCGCTTTTATGAAATCTTGAAATGACCCCTTGGACTCCACCCATTGTATCGAGTAGCATTGCGTTGGATTACAGATTTTGGATACCAGGATATTGAAAAATTCCAGCTAGTTTGCATTCTGTGCCTTTGATTGTTGAGAGAGTGCAATTGCAAGAACTTCATTACAAATTCTTGATGTGTATGTATATCCATCCCTCTCGGGCTAGGAAAATGGGATTCCTATCCGATGGTACCTTTTTGAAGTGTGGCATCCCAGATGCCTCCTATAAACACTGTATCTGGGACTGTGCACCAATGCAGTGTCTCTGACAGATTGTGTGGCACACTGTGGCCCATATGTATGCCTCCCACCTCACAAGCAGCTTTGCTGGAAAATATGACAATGATTAAAGAAGGTACTAGACATACAGGATTATTCCTGAGAAAAGTATTTCTAATTCCCAAGCGTTATTTGCTGCTTCAGTGGAAATCACCAGACCCACCAAAGTTGACGCAGTGGAAGTGCCATATGTATGAGCTCTTGCGCATGGAGCGAGAGGCACACATATGAAACGTAAATTCCTCCGCCTTTGGACGCCGTATTTGGACACACTTTCCCTACGTGTACGTTCTATCATACTCAATGACTTGGATGTTCGGGATTGTTTGTGCTGCCTTGTTATCAAAAAAAAAGGGGGGGGGGAATGTGTAGTAGTTGGAGGTTGGCTGACTTGCATTATAATTGTTTTTGTGTATATGGTTTGTTATGTTTCTACAGCCACTTACTGCATCTTTTGCAATGGTATTCAAAACTCAATAAAAGATATTTTGACATAAAACCTCCTTGGAATTTCCAACCTGATTGTCCAGCCTCCTTATTCTCCTCAAGAGAGAGGTCAGATTCACCGTGTTCCCGAGTTCAGTTTAAGTTGTGTGAAATGGAAATATGTGCATTAACCAGATTTAAAATAACACTGAGATCTCAAACTTTAAAGAGAAAGAACAATTAATCGAGGGTTCAAGTTTTGTTTTATATGTAATTGGAAGCCCTTTCTGTGCTTAAATTCACTTCTCCAACTTAATCTGCCCCTCAGAAAGGAAAAAAAAAAGTCTGCTTTGTATAATAATGGAAAGAGCAGGTTTATTGTAGGGCTCAGAGTACTTTCATCACCCTCCTCCCATCATCACACAAAGCCATGCCCAGCTACAGGTGTCATATGTACTGGAGGTTTCCTCTCCAGCTTTGTCTCCCAGCTGAAAGCTGCTGTTGTCTCTTGCGAGGTGCCAGATAGAACTGCTGAAATAATTATGAGGCTTCCAGCTCAGCTAGGTAAGATTACAGCTTCTCTGCCTCCATCCCCCTGCACTGTGGCAGTGGTGACAGCACCTATCTATCTGTCTCGGTTCCACATCCTGAAGCGCAGCATGACAATGGAGGCCAGCTGACACTGACAGCCAAGACGGTACCAGCTTGAAATTCAACTAATTCTTTTATCTCATGCAAAGCGGTAGGCTATGGGGGGGGGGGGGGGAGCTTGTGACAGGGTGAGCATGACTCGGAGCAGCTGGTCCTAGTGCCCTCTGATGCCATGCCAGAACAAACACGGGCATGACCCTCTACAGAGATTATTACATAACACTACGGATTATAGTGGGGGGTCTGGAGTCATTGGAAATAGAAATTTAGCAACTTTCTTTCAGAAAAAGTGTTTGAATAGAGATCCCAGGGCAGCAGCCTTACAGCAGGGAGATATGTAATGGAGAAAGCCTTATAATGAAGGAAGAATATTGTATGACATGGGAATCGCATGGTTTGATTTACACTGCATAGCAGTTTCTGACCTCTGTTTATACTTTTCAGTTATGGCCGGGGTATGAGAGTCAGGACATTTGTCACAGACCCCAGTAGCCAAGGGAAAGCGAGTGAAGGCAAACCCCTCATTGTGTGGGTGTGTGTTTCCTGCAGTTTCTCTCAGCCCAGCATATCCTGTCTGACACAATTACCTGGTGGCTGCTCCAGGCCTTGCTTTCTCCCCATAGAAACTGTTGGAGATCCTTTGCATTTCCCTTCTCATTTGGGAAGGGAGATTGTGAAAACTATTTGACAAGTTTATGGTTCCTGTCTTGCAAATATCACTGATAATAGGCTTGAGGGGGGTAACAGAAGGAGATTTCTGGCTGTTCCTGTTGTTTCAATCATTGCAACTTTTATCCCAGTGCACTGTAGCAGGGGTACTTCTGCTTCTCTACTTGAAATCAGCATTACAGGTAACAATATGAATCAAGAGGAGGGAAGATGCCAAAAAGTCAGGACTCATTAAAAGGCTTCCTCCATAAACTGGGCCATTTGACAGCCTGAACCAGCCTGGAATGACGACATAAAAAGATCCAGATGTGGAAACATGGGCGAGCAAAGAGAAAAGCTGAGCATAGACAGAACTGGCACATTGTAATACTGAATTTGGTGCTTGATGAGGACGTAACTCATTTGAAGGCAATAGTGGTGTATGTGAGAATTGACATTCATGGACAGGTGTATGTGCAGAACCATCTGGTTTCATCCTCTGATGTATGAGGTTTCTCAAGATCTAAAGAAACAGAGATAGGTCATAGAGTGATAACGTTTTACTTTTAATGAGTGGAGGACATCATATAAGACCAAATACAGTCCAAACAGGTCAACAGACCTCTTATAGCACAAAGCTATTACAGGTCACAATCAACAAGCATGAGTACAATCATTTGTTCCTCCACCTGGTATGGTCAGTCTTTTATACCTTCATCGAATAAAGGAAACAAGAAACCCTAGATATACGCGGAAACTCAAAAAAACATCACTGCTGTGATTCAAGAAATAATTGTCTCAAGAACATTTTTAGGACACAACATCAAACATTAAATGTCCATTATAATATCTAAAGAAACAATCACTTATCTGTTCTAAAAAATCCAGTGCTGATAACCAAGCCCACACCCGACGCCTACAGGAGAGTGTAGAATGGCAGTTCGGCAGCAGTCATGCACTTGCTGTAAAAACATCAAAACAACGTGCATCAATATATATATTCAACATATGTGTAACGTTATCACTCAATAGAATATTACATCAATTCATACCTGGCATAACAATGCCTACAGCTTCACAATACTCAGGGCTAGTAAGAAAAGGAGGAACATCGTGCATGAAAAAAAAAAGTGTCTAAAAAGAGAGCCGCATGATGTACTGATGTCACCAGCTCACCAAATCTTTACTAAAATAAATCACAAGTCCAGTTCCCTATTTAAAAACCATAGGGCTCAACGTTTTTCAGAAAAAAGATCCAACATCTTTCCTTGTGAAGCAGCAGAGTGTCTGCATCCCTACCACGGCGGGAAGTTGTCACCACTTCTAATACACTAAAACATAGATCACTGAAAGAGTGCATATGAGATAAACAGTGGGACACTAACTTGGGGTGCATTTCGATCCTGGCACTGTAGACAGCTCCGGTGTTCTATCATACGAATCTTCAATGGTCTCCAAGTTTTGTCCACATACATCAGGGAACATGGGCACCAAATGACATATATCACCTGTGCAATTTGGTCCACTCTGATTTGCCACCTTTGACCAAACAAGGATTAGGAGATGATGATAAGGGACATTTCCCTTGTATACACTGTGCAGTGTCTGATCAGCTGAAAAAATAAGAGCAAAAGAAGCTTTGTTCAAGAAATACAAAAGAACGCAATGAGAGGATCACGGAAAAGATTATCGTATTAAACTCAAAGAAGCGAAGAGGGAAATACAGCTAGCGTAAGCGGAAGAAAAAATGGCTAAAGATGTAAAGAGAGGTGACAAGACCTTTTTCAGATATATTGGAGAAAGGAGAAGAGATAGGTGTCGCGCCTCACGCGCTAGTCGCGCTCTCGAGGACCTTGGCATACCTTCAGGCTTCTTCCCCGGGAGCGCGGGGTTTGTGAGTCCTTTAGGCAAAATCACCTTCCAGGTAGAGAGGAGATAAGACTGGACCGGAACTCCGGACTGGAGTACTACACCGGAACACTCGGAACTGGAACGCACCGGACCGGTGCGCACTGGAGTGGGGCCCACTGGACTGGACACACTGGAGTGGCCCCACTGGACTGAAACGTACAGGAGTGAAACCCGCTGGACTGGAACACACTGGAGCGGAACCCGCGGAACTGGAACACCCTGGACCTAGGCTTCACCTACACTTGACTGCCTTCTCCCTCGGGTTGAGCCCTCAGGTTCTGGCAGCCGGTAGGACTTACAGGAACAGCAGGAATGAAGATCCAGGAGTGCCCCCTGGCACCTAGGCGAAGGCAAGGCAGACAAGCAGGAACTGTCCGGGTTCTGGCAGGCGGCAGGAATCAACACAATGACTAGTAGACTGTACCCGGGCTAATAGAAACGCTATACCCAGGCCAACCAGTCATACACAAGAACATACACAGAGCAAACTCAGGAGACTTGGAAGGCTATACACCAGCTAACAACTAAGCTGTGCCCCAGCTAACAAGTCATGCCCTGGACACAACCGCAGAACACTAGCAGAGCTGAACACAGGCTACAAGCCAGAAGGGCCTAAGCTGGCTAGTCTGTCACTAGGAACAAACACAGTCTTGGGATATTGACTAGCAAGGGCGGCTAGTCTAACACTAGGAACAAACACAGTCTTGGGATATTGACTAGCAAGGGCGGCTAGTCTAACACTAGGAACAAACACAGTCTTGGGATATGGACTAGCAAAGGGCGGCTAGTCTAACACTAGGAACAGACACAGTGAACTAGCAGAGCTATGCACAGGCTACAAGCCACACGGTGCCTAAGCTGGCTAGGCTATCACTGGAAACAAACACAGAGAACTAGTAGAGCTATGCACAGGCAACAAGCCAGACGGTGCCTAAGCTAACTAGTCATACCTTGGAAACAAACATAGAGCACTAGTAAAGCTATGCACAGGCAGCAAGCCAGACGGTGCCTAAGCTAACTAGTCATACCTTGGAAACAAACATAGAGCACTAGTAAAGCTATGCACAGGCAGCAAGCCAGACGGTGCCTAAGCTAACTAGTCATACCTTGGAAACAAACATAGAGCACTAGTAAAGCTATGCACAGGCAGCAAGCCAGACGGTGCCTAAGCTAACTAGTCATACCTTGGAAACAAACATAGAGCACTAGTAAAGCTATGCACAGGCAGCAAGCCAGACGGTGCCTAAGCTAACTAGTCATACCTTGGAAACAAACATAGAGCACTAGTAAAGCTATGCACAGGCAACAAGCCAGACGGTGCCTAAGCTAACTAGTCATACCTTGGAATCAAACACAGAGAACTAGTAAAGCTATGCACAGGCAACAAGCCAGACGGTGCCTAAGCTAACTAATCATACCTTGGAAACAAACATAGAGCACTAGTAAAGCTATGCACAGGCAACAAGCCAGACGGTGCCTAAGCTAACTAGTCATACCTTGGAAACAAACATAGAGCACTAGTAAAGCTATGCACAGGCAACAAGCCAGACGGTGTCTAAGCTAACTAGTCATACCTTGGAAATAAACATAGAGCACTAGTAAAGCTATGCACAGGCAACAAGCCAGACGGTGCCTAAGCTAACTAGTCATACCTTGGAAACAAACACAGAACACTCACACAGAGCAAACACTGACGCTGGGTACAGAGCACTCTATACTCCAGGACCTTTGGATGAGATTAGATGAGATGAGATACAAAGGCCAGGACTGTAGTCTTCAGGTGACTAATAAAGCCCATCAACACCAGAGCCACAGGTGCAGCAATCACCTTGCAACCAAACAGAGGCTTGACACTCAGAGCAGGCATCCCATGGAAAGTAACAGCGGGAGCCATCTTGGATACTGGCAGAGACGAAGAGGCGGCAGCCATCTTGGAAGAGGCATAGCCCACACAGGTGAGGTTCAGTAGGGCAATCAGCACACAGAGCCAGAGAGAACCTAAGACAGACACAGACACAGAGACAAGCAGAAGCCAGCACAGACACTGACTCCCAGAAACAGGGTAAGTCTGAAGGGTGGCACGGCCACATACGGGACAGTATCCCTTCCTCAAGACCCCCCTCTCGGTCTACCGGAGGCGGTCGGGTATCCAGGGGTAACTATGATGAAACTTCCTGATAGGTCTCAAAAGCCAGACATAGATCACTGGGCTGGAAGTCACAAGGAAGATCAAAACTGGCAAACAAAAATAGAACTTGTGACCAGGAAGCTCCTTCGAGTCACCACGGGGCAATCTCAGGAACATGGATGCATCAAGAGGAACACAATTCAAAAGTAACCCTCCCCTGAGGGAACCCACAATGTCCTGACCCTCTTGGCAAATCCATGAAATGACAGGAACAGGGCTGAAGTTACTACCCCAGCTGACATCAGAAGCTGGGCTGAGGCTCAGGGTGGCATTCCCATCTTGGCAGGAGCTAGAAGTCTGAACAGAAATGGATCTGAACCTAGCACCTGGGTTGGCCTCAACCCCTTGACTGGAACTGAATTCAGGAGCCTGACTGGAACGAGAACTCAACAGAAAGTCAGCCTCCTGACGGACACTGGACCTTAGGACGACCTCAACATCTTGGTCGGACTTGGAACTAGACACGGACTCAGCCTCCTGGCTGGAACTAGAACTCGGAACAGGCTTAGCATCTTGGTTAGAACTGGAACTTGGAAGAGATTCAGCTGCAGGGCTGGACGCACCCCTCTGGCCGGACTGGGACGTCTCTCTAACCTTAGCTTCAGGCGGCCTCTGCCGAGCAGGGTTCAAGAGGAGACGGTCCTGGTATCCCCAGAGCATGCTAGCAGGCTGAAATGCAGAAAATGGGTTTCTCCGGGCCCCAAGCCGTTGAACACACTTTCTCTCAGCTATTGCTTCGGAGGTCTTCTCCCAGGCTGAATCAACACAAGGTCTATCACAGTCCTCTGGGAACGTCATCTCTTCCTCAATAGCAGACTCAATATCGTGGCTGACCTCTGCACTCGGTGCAGATTCAGCATCTTGACTGGAACTACAACTTGATCCAGACTCAGCATCTTGACTGGACTTGCAACTCGGTCCAGACTCAGCATCTTGACTGGACTTGCAACTCGAGGCGCCCTCTGCCTCCTGGCAGGGACGAAACTTTAACTGCGGCTTGGCCGAACACACCCTTAGGACAGGGATCGGTCGCTCGATCCGAAGCGCCCCTCGAACTGGGCTTCGGAGCTTGCTTGGAGGTGCCCTCAAGACTGGAAGCGGTGGTGCCACCTGAACCACCCTGTGGACTGGCACCGGAGGCTTGGTTAGAAGCCCCCCTCGAACTGGACTCAGTGGCTTGACTGGACGGGTCACTTGAACAAGAACCGGAGACTTGACCCGAAGCGCCACTTGCACAGGAATCTGAGGCTCCATCGAAGGCTTCCCTCGGACTGGACTCGGAGACTTCCAAGGGCGTGCCACTTGAATGAGGACTGGAAGCTTGACCTGAAGCGCCACTTGCACAGGAATCTGAGGCTCCATCGAAGGCTTCCCTCGGACTGGACTCGGAGACTTCAAAGGGCGTGCCATTTGAAGGAGGACTGAAGGCTCGACCCGAAGGGCCACTTGCACAGGAATCTGAGGCTCCATCGACAGCTTCCCTCGGACGGGACTCGGAAACTTCAAAGGGCGTGCCATTTGAAGGAGGACTGGAGGCTCGACCCGAAGGGCCACTTGCATAAGAATCTGGGGCTCCATTGAAGGCCTTCCTCGGACTGGTCTCGGAGACTTAAGCCTCCTCGTTACTTGGACTGGAATAGGAGGTTCAGTATGAAGCATCCCCTGGACTGGACTCAAGCGCTTAGGAGGCCGCGCTACTTGAACTGGAGTCAGGGGCTTGATGGGAAGTACCCCTCGTACCGGCTTATGAGCCTGGCTGGACTTAACATCCCGAACAGGAACTGAACTGCGAGGAACACCCCGATTCTTCGGTACCACCCGCTGGGGAGCCTCAAACGTGGGGCGTCCACAGCGTATGCGTTCAGCCTCCGCTTCTAGAGTATCTCACAGGGCTGGCTCCGCAATAAGTTTTTGACGATATCTACCAACCTCAATCGAAGGATCAATATCCGAAACAGGGCTATGGCGGACCCCACGCCCCTGGAGACGCTTTCTCTCAGCCGCTGCTTCAAACGTCTCTCTCAGGGTTGGATCAGCCAAAAGTCCCTTCCGGTAGTCGCGGAGGGTCACCAATCCGCTCACCCAAGAAATTGGGTTGAGAGACCGATCAAAAAAAGAAACTGAGCAGTCCTGGAAATCCTCTCGGTACTTCCACAGCCTTAACTCGGGACCATAAGAAGAAACTAGGTAGTCCTTGGGATCAAAAGAAAAATAATCAGACTTTCCCCTCGGATTGTCCATAGGGCACGGACTTATGGGCATGAAGCCCACCTGGACTGATGGTCTCGCCGAACTCATGGCCTTTGTATTCTGTCGCGCCTCACGCGCTGGTCGCGCTCTCGAGGACCTTGGCATACCTTCAGGCTTCTTCCCCGGGAGCGCGGGGTTTGTGAGTCCTTTAGGCAAAATCACCTTCCAGGTAGAGAGGAGATAAGACTGGACCGGAACTCCGGACTGGAGTACTACACCGGAACACTCGGAACTGGAACGCACCGGACCGGTGCGCACTGGAGTGGGGCCCACTGGACTGGACACACTGGAGTGGCCCCACTGGACTGAAACGTACAGGAGTGAAACCCGCTGGACTGGAACACACTGGAGCGGAACCCGCGGAACTGGAACACCCTGGACCTAGGCTTCACCTACACTTGACTGCCTTCTCCCTCGGGTTGAGCCCTCAGGTTCTGGCAGCCGGTAGGACTTACAGGAACAGCAGGAATGAAGATCCAGGAGTGCCCCCTGGCACCTAGGCGAAGGCAAGGCAGACAAGCAGGAACTGTCCGGGTTCTGGCAGGCGGCAGGAATCAACACAATGACTAGTAGACTGTACCCGGGCTAATAGAAACGCTATACCCAGGCCAACCAGTCATACACAAGAACATACACAGAGCAAACTCAGGAGACTTGGAAGGCTATACACCAGCTAACAACTAAGCTGTGCCCCAGCTAACAAGTCATGCCCTGGACACAACCGCAGAACACTAGCAGAGCTGAACACAGGCTACAAGCCAGAAGGGCCTAAGCTGGCTAGTCTGTCACTAGGAACAAACACAGTCTTGGGATATTGACTAGCAAGGGCGGCTAGTCTAACACTAGGAACAAACACAGTCTTGGGATATGGACTAGCAAAGGGCGGCTAGTCTAACACTAGGAACAGACACAGTGAACTAGCAGAGCTATGCACAGGCTACAAGCCACACGGTGCCTAAGCTGGCTAGGCTATCACTGGAAACAAACACAGAGAACTAGTAGAGCTATGCACAGGCAACAAGCCAGACGGTGCCTAAGCTAACTAGTCATACCTTGGAAACAAACATAGAGCACTAGTAAAGCTATGCACAGGCAGCAAGCCAGACGGTGCCTAAGCTAACTAGTCATACCTTGGAAACAAACATAGAGCACTTGTAAAGCTATGCACAGGCAACAAGCCAGACGGTGCCTAAGCTAACTAGTCATACCTTGGAATCAAACACAGAGAACTAGTAAAGCTATGCACAGGCAACAAGCCAGACGGTGCCTAAGCTAACTAATCATACCTTGGAAACAAACATAGAGCACTAGTAAAGCTATGCACAGGCAACAAGCCAGACGGTGCCTAAGCTAACTAGTCATACCTTGGAAACAAACATAGAGCACTAGTAATGAGGCAGTGAGCAAAAGAAATTGAATAATTCTGAGAAATCATATGAAGGGTTAATTTTGTTTAAAGGTGCTCAGATATTATTTTAAATTCTCAGTTCTGCTAGCAAGTGAAGGAATGTTATCTGGTTTAGGTTATTTACGTTTGCCGGGCTGGGTTAGAAAGGTCAGAGACAGGAATTTCTTTCACCCTTGTGAGTAATGGATTGCTAAGCAAACACATGTATTCTATTATGAGCCGGTATATAGCAGGCTGTTTGTTTAGGATTAGTTTAAAATGCTTAGAAGAAATACTGTTTAGAGAGAGGCAATAGATTAGTATTTACAAGTTTTTGATATTTAGAATATGTCTTATAAGAAATACTGATTCTGTGTAGTTAAATGTAGAATACCTTTTTAAATCTAATGTTACTCTCTGCTGTATTTTTAAGCAAGGACTGCAGTGAAGAGGTCAAACATGTGTTTTGACTTATCTGCAGTTCTGGCTGGTTCAATGTATAAGCTGATAGGTGAACGAGGTCAGGGCTAGTTAGCTCTCTTCTCCTTGATTAATTATAAGCTAAGTGTAGGACTGGCCTCCTGAAAGAAATAACAGACCATAGCCGTATGCTATTAAATAAGATTAGCCTTTGACCCCTTTAATGAATGCCAGAGTCCAGTAAGCAATTTAAGCTATAGATGAGAAATCAATCATGATGAGAAGATAAGAGTTCTAGTGCCATATTGTTTGGCTTGAGGGGCCCCAGGTTAGAGGTCAGTTTGAGGAATACCAAACCTATGTAACTGATATTTCAAAAGTAATGATTGGTTGAGGCAAGGTGACCAATCTATTCCTTAACCAATTGGGAGTAAAGGGGGCTAGGCTAGGAGGAGGGCTTAGGACCCTATTTAAGTAGGAGCAGAAGCAGTTTATGTAGGAAGGAGCTCAGAAGAAAGGAAGAAAGCTGGAAGACAACAGGAGAGACAGCAGAAGAGAAGCAGCTGAGGAAAAAGCCATAATATACAGAGAGCTGAGACAGAGGAGAAGAGAGCTAGAACTGATGTCCTGCTTTGTTTGCTGGCAAATAAAGAAGATTACTCTCTCATTCTGGTGTGTGCTGTCTGACTCCTGAAGTATCACAAATTCCTATCTCAATTCCTGCAACAGTAAAGCTATGCACAGGCAACAAGCCAGACGGTGCCTAAGCTAACTAGTCATACCTTGGAAACAAACACAGAACACTCACACAGAGCAAACACTGACGCTGGGTACAGAGCACTCTATACTCCAGGACCTTTGGATGAGATTAGATGAGATGAGATACAAAGGCCAGGACTGTAGTCTTCAGGTGACTAATAAAGCCCATCAACACCAGAGCCACAGGTGCAGCAATCACCTTGCAACCAAACAGAGGCTTGACACTCAGAGCAGGCATCCCATGGAAAGTAACAGCGGGAGCCATCTTGGATACTGGCAGAGACGAAGAGGCGGCAGCCATCTTGGAAGAGGCATAGCCCACACAGGTGAGGTTCAGTAGGGCAATCAGCACACAGAGCCAGAGAGAACCTAAGACAGACACAGACACAGAGACAAGCAGAAGCCAGCACAGACACTGACTCCCAGAAACAGGGTAAGTCTGAAGGGTGGCACGGCCACATACGGGACAATAGGAATGGAATTGCGAGACTGAAAGATAATGAGAATGGCTATGTGATGAAGATAAAGCGAACGTACTAAACAATTATTTCTCTTTGGTGTTCACGGAGGAAAATCCTGGAGAAGGACCGTGGTTGGCTGCCGAGGGAACATCTGGGAATGCAGTGGATACTGCGCCGTTTACGGAAGAAAGAGTTTATAAACAGCTGGAGAATCTGAAGGTGGACAAAGCTATGGGGCTGGATGGGATACATCCCAGGATACTGAAGGAGCTCAGAGAGGTCCTGGCGGGACCTCTTAAAGATTTATTTAATAGATCTTTAGAGACGGGAAAGGTTCCGCAGGATTGGAGACGAGCGGATGTGGTCCCTCTTCAGAAAAGTGGAGACAGGGAAGAAGTGGGAAACTACAGACCGGTAAGTCTCACGTCGGTGGTAGGAAAAATAATGGAGTCGCTGCTGAAAGAAAGGATAGTTAACTTTCTAGAAGCCAACGGGTTACAGGACCCGAGGCAACATGGCTTTACCAAAGGAAAATCCTGCCAAACGAATCTTATTGACTTTTTTGACTGGGTAATCAAAGAACTGGATGAGGGACGTGTGCTAGATGTAATCTACTTGGACTTCAGCAAAGCCTTTGATACGGTCCCCCACAGAAGACTCGTGAATAAGCTGAAAGGGTTGAACTTAGGACCGAAAGTGGTGAACTGGATAAGAAACTGGTTGACTGACAGGTGGCAGAGGGTGGTGGTAAATGGAATTCGCTCGGAGGAAAGGAAGGTGAGCAGTGGAGTTCCTCAGGGATCGGTGCTGGGGCCTATTCTGTTTAATATATTTGTGGGAGATATTGCTGAAGGGTTGGAAGGAAAGGTGTGCCTTTTTGCGGATGACACGAAAATAGCCAATAGAGTGGATACCCTGGAGGGAGTAGAAACGATGAGAAGGGATCTCCGAATGTTAGAAGAATGGTTGAGGGTCTGGCAGTTAAAATTTAATAGTCTATAACACAATGGGGGATACTACAAGGCATATTTTCAAAGCACTTTGGGAGGCTAAGTTCCATAGGTTTCTATGGAACTTTGGGAGGCTAAGTGCTTTGAAAATGAGCTTGTACATATATTAGGGTACACAAATTGATCACATCGTCTTACATTGTCTACATGGGAATGTTCGTTTGAAATGGAGAGCTGAGTTCAACTATGTAGCTGATAAGATATTTGGATGTGTGCACCAGTGGATGGAGATCTGCTTATGTATTACAACGCGGGAGAGTTAGCGCTGTGCTGATATTCAAGAATGGTGCTTGTTAGTAGAACTATTTAATGGGGCTATTTTCCCATCAATGAAAGTGGACATGGACCTACATATTCAGCTGTCTGCAATGTGAAAAAATCTGTAACACATGCATTACTGAAGGGTGGCGGTATGAAAGGTTTGTATGAGTGAGTTCCGTGGGTACCTTATGTGTATATGTATATGTATATGTGTGTGGTTTGATACTCTGGATTAAACAATACGTATTATAAATTGATGCAGGGTACTTTTGCGTTTAAAGTTAAAATTTAATGCCAAGAAATGTAGAGTGATGCACTTGGGGTGCAGAAACCCAAAAGAGAGATACTGGATATGAGAGGAGAGATTAGTAAGCTCGACTTAGGAGAGAGACCTTGGGGTGTTGGTGTCGGAGTACCTGAAGGTGAAGAAAAAATGTGACAAGGCGACAGCCGTGGCTAGAAGGATGCTAGGCTGCGTAGAGAGGGGCATAACCAGCAGAAGAAAGGAGGTATTGATGCCCCTCTACAAGTCGTTGGTGAGGCCCCACTTGGAGTATTGTGTTCAGTTTTGGAGTCCGTATCTTGCTAAAGATGTAAAAAGACTGGAAGCGGTGCAAAGAAAAGCTACAAAAATGGTATGGGATTTGCGTTGTAAACCGTACGAGGAGAGACTTGCTGACTTGAACATGCATACCTTGGAGGAAAGGAGAAACAGGGGCGATATGATACAGACATTCAAATATTTGAAAGGTATTAATCCGCAAATGAACCTTTTTCGGAGACGGGAAGGCGGTAGAACTAGAGGACATGAATTGAGGTTGAAGGGGGGCAGACTCAAGACTAATGTCAGGAAGTATTTTTTCAAGGAGAGGGTGGTGGATATGTGGAATGCCCTCCCGCAGGAGGTGGTGGAGATGAAAACGGTAATGAAATTCAAACAAGCATGGGATAAACACAAAGAAATCCTGTTTGGTTCCGTGGAATCTTAGCGGAGTTTGAGTGGCGACGCCGATAATTGGGAAACAAAATGGGAGCTGGGCAGACTTCTACGGTCTACGCCCTGATCGTGACTTAATAGATAGGGATGGGCTGGAGTGTAAATTTTAAAGGGCTTTGATGTTAGCTTCAGAACTTAGTACAAGAACAGTACCGGGCAGACTTCTATGGTCTATGCCCTGAGAATGGCAAGGACAAATCAAACTCGGGTACACATATAAAGTATCACATACCATGTAAAATGAGTTTATCTTGTTGGGCAGACTGACAAACCTTTTCTAGAGACAGGGTAGTGTTTGAGCTAGAGGACATGACTTGAGGTTGCAGGGGGGCTGATTCATGAATAATGTCAGGAGGTATTTTTTCATGGAGAGGGTGGTAGATACCTGGAATGCCCTCCTGCGGGAGGTGATGGAAATGAAAACAGTAACAGAATTTAAAGATGCATGGGATAAACACAAAGAAATCTTGTATAGAAGGTATATGGAACCAAACAAGTCTAGCAGTGATTAGATGGCAACATCAGTAATTGGGAAGCAAAGCCAGTGCCAGGTAGACTTCTATGGTTTGTGCCCTGAAAACGGCAAGGACAAATCAAGATCAAGTATGCTTATGTAGTATCACATTATACCTTATACTTGGTTCAGCATATTGGGCAGACTGGATGGACCATACAGGTCTTTATCTGTTGTCATCTACTATGTTACTATCAGGCTCATTTTCGAAAGAGAAGGACGGCCATCTTTCGACACAAATCGGAAGATGGGGTCCTTCTCACAGGGTCGTCCAAACCGTTATAATCGAAAGCCGATTTTGGACGTCTCCAACTGCTTTCTGTCGCAGGGACGGCCAAAGTTCAAGGGGGCATATCAGAGGTATAGCGAAGGCAGGACTTGGGGGTGCCTAACACATGGATGTCCTCGACCCATAATGGAAAATAAAAGGGTGTCCCTGATGAACACTTGGATGACTTTACTTGGTCCTGTTTTTCTTATGACCAAGGCACAAAAAGGTGGCCGAAATGACCAGATGACCACAGGAGAGAATCGGGGTTGACTTCCCCTTACTCCCCCAGTGGTCACTAGCTCCCTCCCACCCTCAAAAAACATCTTTAAAAATATTTTTTGCCAGCCTCTATGCCAGTCTCAGATGTAGTATGCAGGTTCCTGGAGCAGTTTTAGTGGGTGCAGTGCATTTCAGGCAGGCAGACCCAGGCCCATCCCCCTCCATACCTGTTAGTTTGTGGAGGAAACAGCGAGCCCTTCAAAACCCACCACAATCCCACTGTACCCACATCTAGGTGCCCCCCTTAACCTGTAAGGACTATGGTAGTGGTGTACAGTTGTGGGTAGTTACTGGGTTTTAGGGTTGTTTTTTTTTTTGGGGGGGGGGGGTGCTCAGCACACAAGGTAAGGGAGCTATGTTCTTGGGAGCATTTTATGAAGTCCACTTCAGTGCCCCCTAGGGTGCCCGGTTGGTGTCCTGGCATGTCAGGGGGACCAGTGCACTACAAATGCTGGCTCCTCCCATGACCAAAGGGCTTGCATTTGGTCGTTTCTGAGATGGGTGTCCTTGGTTTCCATTATCGCTGAAAATCAGAAACGACCAAGTCTAGGGACGACCATCTCTAAGGACGACCTAAATTTCAAGATTTGGACGTCCATCTTGTTTCGATAATACGGGTTTCCTCGCCCCTCCATCGGGATGTTTTGCAAGGACATCCTCAACAAAACTTGGGCGTCCCTTTCGATTATGCCCCTCCATGTATTTTTGACCCAGACTGGCCACTACTGGAGAGAGGATCCTGGGGTTGATGGACTTTGATCTGACTCAGCATGGCTTTTCTTACTTCTTATGCACATGAAGAGCTTTTGGGGGGGGGGGGGGGGGGGGAGGGGGATTCTGAGGATTGCTGGAGAAAGCTGTAGGCCAGCTGTACCCAGCTAAGTTGATTTTGGAGAGAAAAGAACAAATAGGGCTACACATATTTGATTAGATTGCACTGTCTTCTGATTAGGGTGCAAATTATGTTTAAACCGTTAAGAGTGTTTATTTTGAAGATTTTATTTGGATTAGCCCCAGAATACTTAAGCAAACATGTTACATTAAAGTATATGTGCCAAGATGACACATTCTGTAGAGGAGGTTTGCTTACAGATTCCTAACATCACACCAATAACTTGGGGGAAATCCGTTGTAAAACTGCTTGAGGAAGGGGCCCAGAGGTTTGGAATCCATTGCCAAATGATTTATGTGCCAGACATCCTATAAAGATTTTAGATGCCCTTTAAAGACTTGCCCCCCTGTTTGCTAAGGCGCGCTAGCATTGCCATGTGGCAGCCGCTATCACAGCTTAGTAAACAGGGGGATTGGTTATTCCAAAGATATCTGCAGGTATACAGTAGTCGGATAATGTTTACATGTAGATGAGGTGTGGTGACCTTAATGTGTGGAATTGAATATTTTTTCTGTTGGCTTGGTCTCAAAGATGTTACTAAGATATGTACCTTTTGTTTTAAAGATTTATATATTTTAATTTTGATTATCCTAATATATATGTAAGTATGATTGCTAGGTAGATATTTAAAGGAGTTGAATTATTGGACTTCGTAAAAATGTGTATTCAAATTTATTGTTATGTAGTTAAATTGAATTTCAGTCCACCTTGAGCTGTTTTTGGTTAAGTGAAATATAAATGTCCTTATTACATTAAATTAAGCTAAATGGAACACTGAAGTATGAGGGATCTGAGCTGAAAAAGAAACGTTACAACATTTTAGTGCCAGAAGGACTATACGGAATCAATAATTTGATGGCATGGACAACACAGGATAGAAAGAGAATGACAATATAAGATAGATTCAAATCTATCATTATCTACTAGTTTCAGAGCATAGATGTTTGTGTGTATGTTTCCATAGTTTTTGTATGTGTGTGTGCATGTGTTAATGACCACAGAAAGGCAGTGCATCAAATGCATGACCCATATTTGTGCTCCCACAGCACCCAGAGGACCACGCCATTCTGGAAGCTTCGTACTATGATGTGGCCAGTGAATCGGAGGCCCAGGACCCTCTGTGCATTCTAGCCCCCCAGTGTGATCTGTACATCTGCCAGAGCTCGGAGGAAAGGTCAGACAGGTGGGTATAGGGGCAGCGCATCAGGAGACATAAACTGTAATTGGCAATTATCAACAGAAAAAAAGAGAAGGGGCACAAATTTTCACCTCTTTAAATGAAGCTAAGACTTGAGACACTAGTGTTTCTGTGTGGTCCACACTTGGTGCAATATGGTGATTTTATCTTTCGGGGATAGGAAGAGAAGTAGAAGAGGGGAAAAAAAGAGATGAAAGGTGCAGTCTGAAGGAATGAGACAGATAAGGACGCAAGGCGAGCAGGTGGTCTGAGTTGTGGCACATAAGGAGAGGGGAAGCACAGGGTGAGAAATGTGAGGGGACCGGAGTGGGCTGAAGGGGTGGGCTGTCTTTCCAGGTGTTTGGTCGAGCACAGTGGTTGTCATGAGTCTCCTCTGTCTTTTCACAGCTGCCAGGAAACCTTAACATGTACCCTTGTGAGAGGCAAAGCAGAAAGTCTACAGGCGAGCACTAATGTTGATGTTCTCTCGGTAAGACAAAGGGGATGAATGTTGTCCTGTATGAAGACATAACATAGTCTCTTTAGAAGCCTGTTCTCAGGAGCTAAGGGATCTGGTGCTTTATTTTCATAATGGGTATTTTAACACCACTGCATGAACTTATCCCCAGATGATCAAAGGTAAATGCGGGCAATAGAGGCCACTAGCGCCCGGATTTACCTTTTCACATATGATCAGAGGGGTCTGGCGCAGCAAACAGCACCCGCGCCAGGCAATAGCACAGAGTTCATTTAAATTAGATTTAAATGAGCTCTGCGGTATTCTGCCCCTATAATCAGAGAACAGTACTCCAATCATAGGGGCGAAATAGCACCTTAACCTTATGCCAGCTCAGAGCTGGCGTTAGGGTTAAGGCTCCCTCTGTTCCCACCCCCACCCCCAGTCAGAGTCAGGGAGCCCAGGCTGTCACTGTCAGCCTGGGCTACCACTGTGTCCTGGGGGTCTATTGAACTCCTGGACCCCCCCAATCGATGAGGCTCTGTTGGCCTAGTGCCCCCCCAAGCCCACCCAGACAGCGACAGTGAACCTCCAGACTCCCCACCCTCCCAACACAAGGGCATGAGGGGGCTGGAGATCCAGTGGATCTCTCCTAACCCCCCCCCCCCAACACCCCAAAAAAATCCCTGGTGGCCCTTTGGGCTGCATACCCAACCCCCCACAAACCCTGGTGGTCTAGCAGCCCCCTCCCCCCATACCTCCACTATGGAGGAGGGAGTAGTACTCCCTTCTCTTCCAGCTCTGCTTCAAAATAGCGGCACCCTACCCTGCCTAGTGCGTCCCTTATATGGTAGGGAAGCCCCGCCCAGCGCATCCCAGGATGCAGTGGGCATTGGCACCGCCATTTTGAAGGCGGCGCTGGAAGAGGAGGAAGTGCTACTCCCTCCTCCATCACAGAGGTACGTGAGTAGGGGGCCACTAGACCACCAGGATGGGTGGGGTTTAGGTTTGCAGCTCACTGGTCCACCAGGGATTTTTTTGGGTGTGGGGAGGGTTAGGAGGGGGGCTGGAGATCCAGTTAGTGAGCTTCACCCGTACGATCAGAGCTTTAGGCATGCTGTTATCTCTAATTATAAGGTAAAAGTCTGGGAGGATTGAGCCCGGACCTGTCAAACGCAGGATATGGAGATTCATTGGACCCCTGGACCCCTCCATCGATTACATTTTTGTTAAGCTGAATTTGGGTAGGGCTGCATGCAGTATTGGTCATTGATCATGTAGATCATTCAGGACCAGCCTTAAGCAGGAGCAACAGGGGTAGCTGCAAAGACCCCATGCTGTAGGAACCCCTTTCTAAACCAAATCAGCTTTGAAACTGATGGCTGACCAAAAGATAAAACTTTTTTCCTTTCCATCTCCATCCCCCTCTCTGTCTCCTTCTCTCTTCCTCCCCCTCCCCCTTGCTAATTGTGCTTGTCAACACGGACACTCTATGCTCCTCCCACTGCGCTGCTGGCCAGTTCTTACCTCTTCTTCCTCTCACTCCCCCTCGCAAATTTGGTATGTGCTTCTCAGACAGCACCATTTTATTGTCTTTTTGGCTTCACCTCCTTACGTGATGTGGGTGGGCCCTGCTGTAGCGCCAACTTAAATAAATCAATCCCTGACTCTCATTTGAAGTCTTAAGTCCTGGGTGGGGGAGGGGGGAACACACCAAACTAGCCTGCACAGGGCCCCACAATTTCTATTGCTGGTCCAAAGATCATTTATTGCTAATTACGTGCATTGTAGAACTTGGAATCAGGGGGATGTTCCTTCAGTTGTTATGTTCCTGTTTGAATACTTGGTGTATTCAAGTAGAGTGGAACGGTGAAGTGTCATCTGATTGCCCCCTGGAGCGTGGGATTCCACCAGAGTCACCTATGTTTTTTGTTTATTGTTGGTGTATGTTTTTTTTTTAATTATTATATTTCAAAAATAACATCACAAGTATACACTTCTTGCAGAAATACAGTTACTTCACCAAAGCGTCCAAAAACAAGGTGTTGGTATATGTTTTTAACATATATAAGTACATCACATTGAGGGTATTCTTAGAGGAGATGAATGTCATAATGAATAAATAAATAAATAAGTAAATAACTCTTTTGCTACTTTACTTTGCCATAAGAGTTTGGAGTTCCAGCACCTTTGTATGCAGATGACTTACAACTTGTTGCTTATACTGGGCCTGGTTCTCCTGACTTATCTACATTGAATGCATGCTTGAAGGTGGTAGCTGATTGGCTTAAGCTGAACCTGAGAAAATGTTGGCTCCCCAAGAAGTCAGCTTTGAGGTTTTTCCCATTTACTGGGGATATGGTAATCCTGGTTAAGACTTAAGAGTGCGTTTGGACCCTGCTCTTTAGTTTCATTAACAGACTTCTGTGGTGGTACAATCTTTTTTTTTTTTTTCCTTGCTCTATGGAAGATTTGAGCAATTTGTTTGTTTTTTAGAGGAAAAAGATATACAGCTGTTGATGTGTGTAATGCTTCTCTGTAGATTTAGACTATTGTTCTGTATAATTGGCGAAGATCTTCTGCACTCTAATACTTCCAAACCAGACTTTGTAATTTTTAAAACCTATAACCTTATTAACAAATTGTGTGTAATGTGCTCTGAAGTTGGCCAGAACCTCAGTCCAGCTGAGAGGAAAAGCTGTAACTCTCAAAGGAAATAAGGGGGAGAAATTCAGGGTAAATAAAAGGGGAATGACTTGGGGAGATTGAGGAGAGATCAGCCCTAGAACATCTGCTGATCACAAAGCATGCTAGGAATACTTGGTTTTCTTACACAGCTCACAGGGGCAGAGAGGGAGGGCTGGCCTTTGCTCAGACCTATGAGTCAATAGGGAAAGCTCACAAGAAGTCAATCACAGGATACTGCAAACTATAGGAAAAGCAACCCTACAACACAGTGCTATCTATACACGATTGAATACAGATAATACTCATATTAAATGTACATCACAATATACCCTGCCTCCATGAATGTGGGGACAGAACACCCTGCTTTCTGCAAAAAAAAAAAAAAAAAAGCCTGTGACCTCTGTGTTGAAGATGAAAGGCCTCATATTTAATAGCAAACCCACAGGTGACAAAGGAATCGGACACCTCAGCAGATCCTCCACATACCTGACCAAAGTGCACCAAAAATGTTTTATCTTCAGGCAGCTCCAGATAGCATGATAGAAAAAATTTGTGCCTTGCTTAAATCTGGTTGGCTTGAATCTGCTGTCTGTAGGAAGTATAACCAACTGCTCTTGTGTAAAATACGCACAATGTATGATGCAAAATTGACATTCCCTCAAGTCTGCACTGATGGAAAGTTCTGGAATTCTCTTAATCATAAGTACATAAGTACATAAGTAGTGCCATACTGGGAAAGACCAAAGGTCCATCTAGCCCAGCATCCTGTCACCGACAGTGGCCAATCCAGGTCAAGGGCACCTGGCACGCTCCCTAAACGTAAAAACATTCCAGACAAGTTATACCTAAAAATGCGGAATTTTTCCAAGTCCATTTAATAGCGGTCTATGGACTTGTCCTTTAGGAATCTATCTAACCCCTTTTTAAACTCCGTCAAGCTAACCGCCCGTACCACGTTCTCCGGCAACGAATTCCAGAGTCTAATTACACGTTGGGTGAAGAAAAATTTTCTCCGATTCGTTTTAAATTTACCACACTGTAGCTTCAACTCATGCCCTCTAGTCCTAGTATTTTTGGATAGCGTGAACAGTTGCTTCACATCCACCCAATCCATTCCACTCATTATTTTATACACTTCTATCATATCTCCCCTCAGCCGTCTCTTCTCCAAGCTGAAAAGCCAGCCAGCCTAACTCTAAAGCCTCTGAAGGGATCCTTGGGTCCACACTCCACCTACAACACAGAGCAGCCCAGCTCCATCCCCAGACAATGTATGAAGTTCCTCATGCAGCAAAAATACTGAAATACCATCCTCTGGCAATCTCTCCAAAACTGCCTGCAATCTGTCTCCCAAAGAAGTCGCCAGACCCCCAGAGACCAAAGATCCAATATAGTGCATAACTACCTATATGCTAAAAAATCTCACATCTCAGTAATACCACGTGTTTGCAGCTTGGCCCAAGAGACCATATGACGCCTCTCCTGTAAGACATGTTGCAAAAAGGTCACCCCCTTCTGAGCCCATCATCTAAAACTAGGATTTTCCCTGCCCGGGGAGAAGTGAAGGTACCAGTGATAGGAAGTTGATCAGATTCTTTAGGATTACCCCCCAGCTGTTGCACCCTAACTTGCTACACTTCCCTCAGTGGGCAAAGTAGTACACTATGCAGCAAAAACGGTGGTTTAGTCAGCATTTTTAATCTGGAGCAGGACTTGTTATTGGGATAGTGTTGGTGAAGGCAGGTACTGGCTACTGTTACCTGAGTTATTGCATGTTTTAGTTTATTGCATATGTTCCGTCTGTGTTTGTAAGGATATAATTGATATATATTATTATAAACTGCTCAGTTGTTATTAGTGAGGAACAGTTAATCAGATACAATAAGCAAAAATATAGGTCTAAAGATGAGACTATGTCAGTCCCCCTCCCCCTCCCAAGACTATTCAAACTCCCTCATTACTCAGTGAGATACTGAGAATATTTTGGCACTTTGCCAGAGTACATTGCTAACATGCTGAAGATTAATATTTCTAGCTTCTTAAATATTGTTGTACAGCTGTTTTGGTGCAGAATACAGACCCTGCACCATTTTGGTTTTCTTTTTTGGATTACTTCCAGAATTTGAAGCAATACTTCAAATGAAGTCTCAACAATGACTGATAGAGAGGCATTACTACTTCCTTTATTTTCTACTGATTACAGCTGTCCTTACGCCACCCAGTATTGCTCTAGCCCTACCTTGAGGTTCTCAGATACAGTCACCCCAGGATTTCTACCCTGCCTAGTATACATCATTATCTCGCTCTCCACTGTGTACTGCTGCCTGAGCTGTCTACACTTCAGAAAGACACTCAAGACCCACCTGTTTAAAAAGGCATACCCTACAGATCCAACGTAAATGCCTGATCTCTGCGACACAACAACGCAAACGTTTGTAATCACTGAACTCTCCTGTCGAACGATTCCTCTATGTGGTCCTACCACATAAACCTTACCCTATCACAACTAAACCTTGTATTTGTATACACTGGAGTCTGCAACTGTTCTCCGGCACTATGTAAGCCACATTGAACCTACAAAGAGGTGGGAAACTGTGGGGTACAAATGTAATAATAACACAACTCGGTAATCATGTAGTGAATAATAGTTACCAAACTCAACCATTACTCAAGCTTGCTAAGACCAGTGTTCCATGTAAAGATTTCTGTATTCCTTCTTGGATTTTGTATTTTTGCTCAGCAGGCTCTTGTCCCTTTTTGCCTTCTTAATTGGGAACAAACTCAATGGATTATTGCATAGGGATGGACCGCCAGACAATTTTCTTTTGTCTCATTTCCTGGAATGTTTGTTTCAATCATTTTCATTGGCCATTTTTTTTTTGGAAGTCAAGTTGGATGCACACTCTTTTGAAAGAGGATGCACAATTAGGAAAAAGGGCAGACTCTTTCTCTGTTAGCATGCGCATGCACAGTGTTCACCCATGTGCAACGGTTTGTACATGTACTATGGCACTCTATCAGGAAAAGAGTATGTGCATCCTTTTCCAAAAGAGTGTGCACAATTATTAGCAAACAAAACATGACTTTTAGTGTTTTACTTCTGCACATTTTCAGGTTTTAACGTCATATGACGACAGGGGATATGTTGGTGACGTTTCCATGTCATTGCAAGTGACAGCTTATCCCTACTACTGTGTCATTATGCTTCATTCACAACTATCCAAGAATTTTCTCTATTTTAAACTCCTTAACTCCTCTCTAATCAAGCCATTACAGTGATAGTTTTCAACCAGCAATCACAGACTGTTACTCCCTTCAGAAAAGAGTTTGCATAGACATTATTATTATATGTAGTTAGAACTTAGATTTACCCTTTGAGAATAAGAAATGTTTCTTATTGATAACTAGTAAAAAAAAGCCCGTTTCTCATTGAAATGAAATGGGCACTAGCAAGGTAATCACCTTCTCCTATTAACCACAGATCATGATGTTGAGAAATATGAGCTTGGTGATCAAGGGAAAGCAGAAAAGACATCCACACCCTTCTGTGCTAAAAAACTGAAAGGTAGATCTTCCATTTTTCCCAAAGGACCCTCTCCAGTTGCTAGAACCAATTAGAAAATATCCTGCAGCCCTGCTGAGTAGAAAGTGGCACGTGCCAGTTGTAAAAGAATCTCATCTGTCACCTCCCGGTCTGCCAATATGGGAGCAAAAGCAAAGGATGTGGAGCACCAAAGTGGATCGAACTCGGGTGGCAAGGCAGTACCAAGTTTAAGAAGGGTGACATGACCAAATATCTTTGAACCTGTGATCAGTGAGTAGGATTTCAGTGCGAGGCGTGACGGTGGGGTAGGTGTTAAGGCAGCCAGCAGGGGGAATTATGTGGACAGCTGAGCAGCACAATTTCGGCAGTTGCGCTTGTTGAATCAGGCGGGTTTGTCGCGTGACAGTGGGGTGAGGTGGGCTCATCGCAGTCGCAGGCAGCTTGTGTTCAGATGAAAAGATGGAGAGCTCCGAGGGTGAGACACTGAGAGACCGATGAGTTGAGAAGATGGAGGTGTCTGAGGGCGGGGCACTGAGACTGTAATCAGGCGGGCTTGTTGCAGGCAGTTTTTCTTCACATCAAAAGATGGAGGTCTCCGTTGCAGGCAGTTGTTGTTGAAATCAGAAGATGGAGATCTCCGAGGGGGGGGGGGGCAGTGACAGCGTAATCAGAGGGCGGGACACTGAGACCGATCACATGAGAAGATGCAGGTTGGCTGGAGTGGGAGTGAGAGGGGTGCTGTGATTGGCTGTGTGGTGTGAAGTAGGGCTGCGTAGCGAGTGACGTATTGTGCAGGGGGCAGGGCTGAGAGCGGCTGTATGAGTGGTGCTGAGAGGTTACGAACACTACAGGGCTTCAGGGGCACAGAGTGAGCGTCAGAACGTTGAAGGTGCGAATTATGGGGCGGGGCGGGGCTGAGGGCGGGTCTATGATTGGTGCTGAGACCCTACAACACTTCAGGGCTTCACTGCCACGGAGTGAGCTTCAGAATGTTGGAGGTGGGAATTATTTATATAGATGTATTCATCTATAAAAAGAGATGCTTAAACCCAAATATAGATACAGTTCAGTTTTCAATATATTAATTTGCAGTTCCAGCCACCCCATTTCAAAAGAGAGAAAGCAGAACTAAGAAAAGTACAGAGAAGGGCGACCAAAATGATAAATGAGATGGAACAGCTCTCCTATGAAGAAAGATATTAGGGCTTTTCAACATGAAGAAGAGATTAAGAGAGGATATGATAGAGATCTATAAAATTATGAATGAGATGGAACAAGTGAACAGAGAATAAGACTACTAAGACTAGGAAACACTCCTTGAAATTAACAGGTAGCAGATTTAAAACAAATTAAAGAAAGTATCTTTTTACTTGGCACACAATCAAGCTGTGGAGTTAGTTGCTGGAGGATATAGTCAAAATATCTAGCACTGTTAGGTTTAACAAAGTCCATTAACTTTTATTAGCCAGTTATGCTTACCAAAACCACAGCTTAACTCTGGGAGTCAGTCTAATCTTTGGGATTTGCGACTGGCTGTTTGTCAAAGATTGATGGACACGTGATGTAACACAGCATAGTATTTCTTATATTTTTACTGGATGTGCAGCATTTTCCATAGAGTGTTCTTATATCCTGTTCCTTTGAGTTCTCTTACATCCTGTTCTGAGTGCCCTATCCATTTCATGTGTTGCTGTATTTTCATACAAGTTCCTCAACCTTCAGTGTTATTACACCTTCTTTTGAGAGTCCCCACATTCAGCCCTCCTAGGACAATTCCTTAGAAGGACAAGGTTGGGATAGGAGGGCCCAGGAGGTCTTTCATACTTCAGGGACTCCTGCTGAGAAGGGGTGATATGCATTTTTCTTATTCTGTTTAATATTGACTGCTTTGTATAGTATGTACATGTTGAATGAAAGCCTTTTTCTTCCTTGTTGCAGGCTTGGGAAATGACTAGACTCATGGTGCCTACTGTATCCACATATGAAAAGCAAGACAGAATGTTTCCAGTGGGACGACAGGAGAGCCTGCAGCTGAGAGGTCAATCACTAAATAGGCCCAGAATGATTCAGACCAAGTGCTTCTCTTATTGAGCCTAGCATAGATTATAAAAATCATCTCTCAAGTTCAGGAAAAGGTTCACCCTTCCTCTCTTTTCACACTTCCACCATTGCTCACCCTGCCAACTTCCACCCCCCCCCCCCAGTATGTCTTCCACTCTTCCACATCCTCTTTGTTTTTGCCTTCAAATCCTTCTTGCTTATTTGTTTGGCCCTGCCACCTATGGCAGATTTAGGGCCCTGTTTACTAAGGCGCGTTAGCATTTGTAACACACCTACAATTAGAGTGCGCATTAACTCTGTAGGCGCCTATAAGGATACTATAGGCGTGTACACTGTTAACACGCATTAAAAACACTAACGCGCCTATAACGCGGCTTAGTAAACAGGGCCCTTAGGTTTTTAGCAAACAAAAAAAGAAATCCAAATATGCTGCAATCCAAATAAGTCACAAACATGCCAGTTGTTGTTTTTTTTTTAAATAAAAATCTTTAATGTTCCCAAAACAGCCTTGTGACAAATGGAAATAGTGGATCCAAAATACTTTTAGTTAAATCATTAGCCCAATATGTTTCGGCTACGGTTGAATCAACACACCACCTATAAACAGAAAGAACAGGGGATAAGAACTTTAAGGAACACCCAGCATCACATAAAAAGACCCCCCCCCCCCCAAAAAAAAAGCATATAGAAAAATATAGAATATTGTATATTTACTTAGGCCACCACCTATAATACCTCATAAGGTTGTCAACAATGTTCAGCTCACAAAGTAAACAGTAACTACAAAAAAGAATATAATATTTAAAAAAAAAAAAAACAGCTTACATATTACTGCTGCCAATGCACATTTATATACCCCAGCTGCAACCAAACAGATAAAAGCAGAAAAAAACCTCTCCTCACAAGAGCTTCTTTAAAACATCATCAGGCTTATTTTCGAAAGAGAAGGACGCCCATCTTTCGACACAAATCGCAAGATGGGTGTCCTTCTCACAGGGTTGCCCAAATTGGCATAATCGAAAGCCACTTTTGGGCGTCCTCAACTGCTTTCTGTTGCGGGGACGACCAAAGTTCCCAGGGGCGTGTCGGAGGCGTCCTCGACCCATAATCGAAAAAAGAAGGGCGTCCCTGACAAGCACTTGGACGACTTTACTTGGTCCTTTTTTGTTATGACCAAGCCACGAAAAGGTGCCTGAACTGACAAGATGACCACCAGTGGGAATCGGGGATGACCTCCCCTTACTCCCCCAGTGGTTACTAACCCCCTCCCACCCTCAAAAAATTATTTAAAAATATTTTTTGCCAGCCTCAAATGTCATACTCAGGTCCATCACAGCACTATGCCGGTCCCTGGAGGAGTGTTAGTGGATGCAGTGCACTTCAGGCAGGCGGGCCCAGGCCCATCCCCCCTTCCTGTTACACTTGTGGTGGTAAATGTGAGCCCTCCAAAACCCACCAGAAACTCACTGTACCCACATCTAGATGCCCCCCTTCACCCATAAGGGCTATGGTAGTGGTGTACAGTGGTGGGTAGTGGGTTTTGGGGGGGCTCAGCGCACACGGTAAGGGAGCTATGCACCTGGGAGCAATTTGTGAAGTCCACTGCATCGGTACACGCAAGGGAGGTGAACTTTCTTGATAAAATCAAGGACTGCTTCATGGAACAGCTGGTTCAGGAGCCGACAAGAGAATACTAGACTAGACTTAATCATTAGTGGAGCTCATGATCTGGTTCGGGGGGTAACGGTGCAAGGGCCGTTTGATAACAGTGATCATAATATGATCGGTTTTGATATTGGCTACGAAGTAAGTGAACTCAGGAAATCAAATACACTAGCGTTTAACTTTAGAAAAGGAGACTACGATAAAATGAGGAGAATGGTGAAAAAAAGACTGAAGGGAGCGGCTGAAAGGGTAAAAAACTTGAATCAGGCATGGATGCTGTTCAAAAACACCATCCTAGAAGTACAGGACAAATATATTCCGCGTATGAGAAAAAGAGGAAAAAAGACCAAACGTCAGCCGGCGTGGCTAAACGGTAAGGTAAAGGAAGCTATTCGAGCCAAAAAACAATCCTTCAGAAAATGGAGAAGGGAACCGACTAAAGACAATAAGGTAAAGCATAAGGAATGTCAAGCCAAATGCAAAAAGGAGATAAGGAGGGCTAAGAAGGACTTTGAAAAAAAGTTAGCGTTAGAAGCGAAAACACATAGCAAAATTTTTTTTAGGTATATTAAAAGCAGAAAGCCAGCTAAAGAATCAGTAGGGTCGCTGGACGACTGTGGTGTTAAAAGGGGCGATCAGGGAAGACAAAGCTGTAGCGGAGAAATTAAATGAATTCTTTGCTTCGGTCTTCACCGAGGAGGATTTGGGAGGGATACCGGTGCCGGAGAAGGTATTTGAAGCGGACGAGTCAGAAAGACTAAATGATTTCTCTGTAAACTTGGAGGATGTAATGGGGCAGTTCTGCAAACTAAAAAGTAGTAAATCACCAGGACCGGATGGTGTTCATCCCAGAGTATTAATAGAGCTGAAAAATGAACTTGTGGAGCTACTGTTAGTAATATGCAATTTATTCCTAAAATCAGGTGTGGTACCGGAAGATTGGAGGGTGGCCAATGTAACGCCGATTTTTAAAAAGGGTTCCAGAGGAGATCCGGGAAATTATAGACCGGTGAGTCTGACGTCAGTGCCGGGAAAAATGGTGGAGGCTATTATTAAGAATAAAATTACGGAGCACATACAAAAGCATGGGCTACTGAGACAAAGTCAGCACGGATTTAGTGAAGGAAAGTCTTGCCTCACAAATCTGCATTTTTTCGAGGGGGTGAACAAACATGTGGACAAAGGGGAGCCGGTGGATATTGTATATCTACATTTTCAGAAGGCGTTTGACAAAGTGCCTCATGAAAGACTCCAAATGAAACTGGAGAGTCATGGGATCGGAGGCAGTGTATTATTATGGATTAAGAGCTGGTTAAAAGATAGGAAGCAGAGAGTAGGGTTGAATGGTCAGTATTCTCGATGGAGAAGGGTAGTTAGTGGGGTCCCTCAGGGGTCTGTGCTGGGACCACTGCTTTTTAACATATTTAGAAATGACCTTGAGATGGGAGTAACTAGTGAGGTAATTAAATTCGCAGATGACACAAAGTTATCCATGGTCGTCTCGTCGCAGGAGGAGTGTGAAAGATTACAAGAGGACCTCGTGAGACTGGGGGATTGGGCGCCCAAATGGCAGATGAAGTTCAACATTGACAAGTGCAAAGTGATGCACGTGGAAAGGAGGAACCCAAATTACGGCTATGTCATGCAAGGTTCCACTTTAGGAGTTACGGACCAAGAAAGGGATCTGGGAGTCATCGTGGATAGGACGTTGAAATCTTCCTCTCAATGTGCTGCGGTGGCCAAGAAGGCGAACAGAATGTTGAGTATTATTAGAAAAGGGATGGAAAACAAGCATGAGGATGTTATAATGCCGTTATATTGCTCCACCTGGAGTATTGTGTTCAGTTCTGGTCGCCTCATCTCAAAAAAGATATAAAGGAATTGGAGAAGGTGCAGAGAAGGGCGACGAAAATGATAAAAGGGATGGGACGACTACCTTATGAGCAGAGGTTAAGAAGGCTAGGATTCTTTAGCCTGGAGAAAAGGCGGCTGAGGGGTGATATGTTAGAGGTCTACAAAATTTTGAGTGGGGTAGAGCGGACAGATGTGAAGCGTTTGTTTATTCTTTCTAACAATAATAGAACTAGGGGACACAAGATGAAATTAGAATGTGGTAGGTTTAAAACAAATCGGAGAAAGTTTTTCTTTACTCAGTGCGTGGTTAGACTCTGGAACTCATTGCCGGAGAAGGTAGTGACGGCAGCTGGCCTTGCTGACTTTAAAGGGGGTCTGGACAGATTCCTGAAGGAAAAGTCCATTGATCGTTATTAAATTTTGGGATTTTGCCAGGTTCTTGGGGCCTGGATTGGCCGCTGTCAGAGACGGAGTGCTGGGCTTGATGGACCTTTGGTCTTTTCCCAGCGTGGCAGTGCTTATGTACTTATGTACTGCAGTGCCCCCTAGGGTGCCTGGTTGGTGTCCTGGCATGTGAGGGGGACCAGTGCACTACGAATGCTGGCTCCTCCCACTACCAAAGGGCTTGGATTTGGTCATTTCTGAGATGGGCGTCCTCAGTTTCCATTATCGCTGAAAATCAGAAATGACCAAGTCTAAGGACGACCGAAATTTCCAGATTTGGGCGTCCCCGACCATATTATTGAAATGAAAGATGGACATCCATCTTGTTTCGATAATACAGGTTTCCCCGCCCCTTCACAGGGACGTCCTCAGAAAAACTTGGGCGTCCCCTTTGTAACCAGGTACCTCTAGGTGCAGCCAAGGATAGAACAATCTCCTCCAGCCACAGGCTCCCGGTACAGTCAAGAAATAAATGTCCACCAGCAACTTCAATCTTAAGGACTTTATTCCATGCAGGTTTCTAGTAGACCTGATACACAGTTCCAACAGCAGCATTCACCTTCAATCTTAAGCACATATAAGCCACCTGAAAGTGTGTGGCAAATAGTCCCCTTTAAGCAGTAGGCTATCAGCACATACCAGGATTCAATACAGACTCACAGTCAGCTTCAGTCTGGGCTCTTTATGCAGTGCACAATAAGCAGTAGTTCAGTTCCAAATAGAAGCAGTTCATTCAGTTCATCATCACAGTTAAATCACAAAGCAGCAGTTTCTACCTTCTACTCTCTTTACCTTCAGGAGGGGTTCCATACTTTAGGGATTTCTCCTACCCCAAGGGATTCCCCTTTACATCGGCTTCACTGGTCGATTCCAAGGCCATGAAACAATCACCCCAAGGTCCCTCTCCTGGTCTGTTTCTCATCCCCTAGCACATACAACTTCTTTGGATTTTTACTCCACAAGTGCATTACTCAGCACTTCTTGGCATTAAATTTTAACTTGTTTCTAAGTAATATATCAAGAAACCTATCAAGCCTAAAATAGTGCACTGTGAAACACCAATACTTTTTTTTATCATTTTTAAATATGCTGATAGTGCTCAGTGGAGGGGGTTACGTCCACAGGACTCACTTGCAGTACATACTGCCATAGCCCCTTTAAAACATCATTGCACACCACCTCCCTACCTATTTTCTGTTGCACAAAGTATGGAACTTATGTTTCATTTGTCAATTACATCCAACAGCTGTTAAAAATATAAGGACAAGTACTGCTACTTAGCTCATAGTGGTACTTGGCATACCAGAATCTTGAGATCCTCAAACCCTACATAACAAGGTGGTGGGCATAAGGATGCTGGGCTGCAAGGAGAGAGGAATCACCAGTAGAAAAAGGGAGCTGTTAATGCCTTTGTACAAGTCATTAGTGAGGTCCCACTTGGAATATCGTGTTTAGTTCTGGAGGCCAGATCTTGCTAAGGATGTAAGAAGACTCAAAGTGGTCCAGAGGAAGGCTACAAAAATGAGATCAGAATTAGGCCAAGAGATGTACAAGAAGAGACTTGGACTTGAATATGTACACTGTAGAGGAAGGAAGGGATAGAGGAGATAGTCTATAATCAAATCTATTTCCAGAGACAGAGAAGCAGTAAAACAAGAGGACATAATTTAAGGTTGTGGGGTGGTAGACTTAGAAATAACATTAGGGAATACTTTTTCCCAGAGAGTGTGGTAGATGCTTGGAATGCCCTCCCGGTGAAGGTTGTGGAGACAAAAACAGTGACGGAATTCAAAAATGCATAATTTAAACACAAAGGATCCCTTAATAGAAAGAGGATAATATCAAAACAAAACTTAAAACATCAAGAGCTGTAAGTTAATTTATGATGGGCAGAAGTAGTGATCAATGATTAAGTGAAGCCAATACCAGATGGATTTCTATGGTCTATGTTCTGTATTCGACAATCAGATCAGGATGGGATGGAGTGGGTTTCAACGGCAACTCCGGTAATTGGGAAGTAGAGCCAGTGCAGGGCAGACATTTTTTTTATGGTCTGAGCCTTGAAAATGGCAAGGACAGATCAGGATCAAATATGTACATTTTATACCACATTCATATTGCATGCTATGCGTGCTGTATGTCTCCTTGGGGGAGGGGAAGACATCATAAAGTGGAGCTTAGGAGTAAAAAATTGTAATACCAGTGGATGTTTGGTTCAATAATGATTTGATAATGAATGCAACTGTTGGGCAGACTGGATGGACCATGCAGTCTTTATCTGTTTTTATTTACTATGTTTGACATTACCCTCTTGTCCTAGGTTGTTTTTTCTCCATTTTTCCATCCCAGTCCCTTGTGTAGTCCAGTCATTGCAGTGACCAGCGGCTACAGATGATGTCTTCCTCAGGATTCTGCATGTACCTTGAGCCTGGCCATTAGTTGTTGTTGTTGTACAATGATCGAGATTCCCTTCTCCGGGGGAGGGGGGGAGGGGGAACCGATTAGTGCTCTAAAGAACAAGAACTGGGCTCAGGAACTAGAGAGTTCACCACCTAGGTTTGGATACAAATATAAAAACATACATAACAAATGCATATCAGTCTGTAGCAAATTTTGTTCTACGTGCTGGGGACCCAAAGTTTTATTCTTAATATAAAATTACACAGTGTAATTTGTGTATTGTGCTTAATAAATAGGTCCATTTATTTCCTCTTTAATATCAGGCTGTGCTATTATAGCTTCTGTACTGTTGTTGGCAAGAAAACAACATATTTTGTGATTTAATATTGAGGGAATTAACTTAGTCATTGTGGCCTACAAAAAAAATTAAATGTTTTTGCTTTTAATTTAAAGCTACTCTCAGTGGCACATATGTATGGAGGACATTGGGGGCCTTTAGGTTAAGATATCCTTAATAGAGATGATTGTGCTGAAGTCCTTGACCCAAGGCAGAGAAATATTTCTTTTACACTATTAGATGATTCTAGGATTGTGGGAGGAACAGTGGTATAAAGACATTATAGAGCTCTGTGTTCTGATAATTTGGTTCTTCTTTACCCTTCAGACTCCAACATGAACAGCAGGAACCAGAGTGAAGGCTGGAAGAAGGGTCGCATGGAGAGTGGCTACTTTTCCCTGGAGCGACGAAAGTCAGAGTCCAACCGGGTTCCTTCCCCTGTGCATCCAGCAAGTGAAAGCCGCAGCCGCCGTCCCTCCTGCAAAGACCCTGTTGCCAGCAGCATCAGCTTGGGCACTGGCAGAAAGCTCACATCTTCTGTAAGATCTCTGGATTCGGAATTGAATTGGGGCACCGTGACAAGCAGCAGTGGGCATGGACTGGTGAGGCATAACTACACAGCACTGGCTGACATCCCCAAACTCAGGCGCCTCAGTAGCCAGGAGGGCTTTGATCGGAAGCACAAACAGGCTGGGCTTGGACTACGAACTCAGAGCCCAGGGAGAGCAGAGGTGGAGCGCATGTTTGGACAGGAGCGCAAGTAAGTAGTGTATCCTGGCGATGTAGGGAATGGGATTTGGGAACAGATCTCAAGAGAGATGGAGAATGCTTGCTCATTGATCAAAGGAGATGGAGGGTCCATCTGTTTTACAGTTGCATAAGAATTCCTGCCGTATACTACAGTGCTGTTGTAGTCTTCCTGGCTGAGGGGCCAATAGAGAAAGCTTGCACAGATGGTAGCATGGGTTAGTGTAATATCTCCACATAATTTTCTCATGATGCAGAAAAAGGTTTTGAGAAGCTAACTCTGCACAAAACCCTGCATTAGACACAAGTGCACAGAATATTAAAATCAATAGTAATGATGCTTTTAGCTATTCCACTGTGAGAAGTGCGAGGAAGATTAAAGGCTGAGCACAACACAGGAGCATGAATGCCAGATCTGAGGAGGCATAGATTAGTTCATTCTTCTGCAGTAGCGTCTGAGGATTTAATGTCCATTTCCTTTTTTGCTGTGAACATAAAAGTACCTGCAAACTTTGTTATGGCCTCCATGAACAGTATGGTTACCAAAAAGACAGAATGGGAGAGATGATGGTTCTGCACTAAGAGCAGCTACAGCTGTGCACAGGGCCGAGCAGAAAAAAATTGTATCAGCACACGTCTGTAAAGGCTAAAGGGCTATGGATTTGGTATACTGCCTTTCTGTGGTACTGGACTCACAATCTAAGTTTTTTTTCTACCTGGGGCAATTTAGGGTTAAGTGACTTGCCCAGAGTTACAGAGAGCTGTAGTGGGAATTGAACTTGGTTCTCAGCCCTCTGCTCTAACCCTTAGGATACTCCTCCTTCACATATGCTGAATGCTCTGCATAAAATGTTTGCAGTGCTGATGTTTATGTAAAGAATAACATTTCAGCACATGTACAATATTAGAAGTCAACTGAATTTCAGTTTCAAATTTGGTGCCAAAACGAGACCCAAATCCAAATTTGGTCTTGTTTTGGTGCAGTTTCAGCTGAAATAATAATAATAATAATAAAAAAAAAAAAATCAATGTAGTGTAGTGCGGTGTGTGTTCTCCCCCCTTGAATAGGCCTCAGGAGAGGGCTTGCCCCTCCCCCCCAGGCCTACCTTGGTGGTCTAGTGACTAGTTGGGGCAGGATTGAGCCCCAGTTGCTCCTGCCCATGCCATCTCCGCCGTCAAAATGGACGACATGAACCCTAGCAGCAGCCTCTCGGCAACCATTTTGGAGATTGGAGCTGGCATGGGCTGGAGTGATCCATAGTCGGAGATGGCATGGGTAGGAGTGACTGGGGATTGCTCCTGCCTTGATTAGCCACTAGACTTCCAAGGACTCTAAGGTAGGCCCGGGAGGGGAGGGAGTGGTGGCTATCTTTGTTCAGGGGAAGAGAGAGAGGGAGGAGAGTGGAGGCTGTTATTGTTCAAGGTGTACTAGGCTGCGTATTTTGGTTTGCATTCGCTAAACAACTTATGAAATTTTATAAAATATTATAGAAATAATTTACAGGAATTAGAGAGAATTAAAAGTCTTTAATTACTCACCCACCATCACAGCATCTGACATCAGTTGTAAAGTTATAACAAAACATACAAAATCTAACATCAGTACCTCTGGTAATTATAAGTAATTAGACTAATTATATAAAGAAGAGAAAAAGAAGGAAGGAGAGTTTGTTCCTCATACAAAAGTCACAGAACAGAGAGAAAGCAGAGAAAGAAAGAAAGAGTAAATGAAAGAAGGATTCTTAGATACTGAGAATTAGATTCTACGAAGGTGGGGAGGCAAACCCCTTCGGGAAAAACCATAGGCCATTGGACGGTTCTGAAACTCTCTCCAAGCCTAGTTTTTCAGAGTTCCTTTGTCTGCAGCGTGGTTTTATAGGCTGTGGTGAGCATCCACCTCTCCTCTACCCTGGACCAATCATAGGTGCTGCATATGGGCTGGAGACTTGTAATTGGGACTTTCATATGTGCTGGAGGCTTGCAATTGTTGTCCTTGCCATTTCCTCTTTTCAGTAAATTACTTTTGTACCAGGATATACCAGGTATCTGAGTTGCCAGTTGCCTTAGCAACATTTTCACCATCAGAGCATGTGACCAGCCAGAAATTCCTTCATGTGGCTGATAGGAAAAGAGAGATGGGGGGTGGGAATTAATGCAGTATATCTGAAGTAAAACTTTATAGCTTATAGCTAAAATTATAAAACAAAGGGGAAGAATACGAGGGAGTGGGTGGTTACAACCAGTCAGTGGCGTACTGAGGGTGGGGTGGTCCGCCCCGGGTGCAAACTGCTGGACGGGTGCAGGGAGCAGCCACGCAGCTGTCGGCTCCACTGGTTCCCTGCGCCCTCTGCTCTGGAACAGGTTACTTCCTGTTCTGGGGCAGAGGGAGTAGGGAACAAGCAGAGCCAAAGGCCGCGCGGTTGCTCCCAGCAGGTAAGAATGCACCCGGGGGGGGGGGGGGGGGGGGGGAGTGCCGTGCTGCACCCGGTGGGGGGTGAGCAGCAGTGATCCGCCCTGAGTGGCAGCCGACCAAGGATTTATTTATTTATTTATCAATGTATTTATACCCCACAAACACGCAGGCTCAATGTGGCTTACAAAACCAGAGAGAGACAGAGATCTCTGGGTGATATCAGAGACAAATTAGAAAAGAGCAAAAGTGCAAGAAAGAAAAGACACTTTACATAGAACGGTACAAAAGAATTGGTCCAACCAGAATCCACGTTTGCATGCTTGCAGGGGTTATAGGCCTACATAGGTCTTGTAGAAAATGTTTTTGCAAACAGATGCGTTTTTAGTGCCTTGCAAAAGAGAAGGTAGTCACTCAGACTTGTTATTGCTCTTAGAAGTGCATTCCAGCTTTGCGCACTGATGAATGGAAAGCTTGACACCTGAATAGAGCCATGCTTACATCCTTTCCAGATTGGGTAATGCAAGGTGAGATACAATCGCGATGTCGGGTCAGCATTTCTGGCAGGCAAATCGATCATGGTCAGCATGTAACTTGGTACAACCCCACTGATGATTTTGTGTACCATGGTGCAAACCTTGAATACAATTCGCTCCTTGATTGGAAACCAATGAAGTTTAGCAAGAAGAGGCTTTGCACTATTGAACCGGGCTTTATTGAAGATAAGTCTTGCCGCTGTATTTTGGGATCACCACTGCATCCGGTTTAGGAGCAGGGCCAATTTCGGTTTCAGCTTCAATTTTGGCTAAAACCGATCAACTAATTTCAGCCACAGATTTAGTTTTGGCTGAAACAAAAAAAAAAAAGAATAAGAAAAAAACATTCCAGTTGCCCTCTAGCAGATGTGTGTCCATGCTCTTCATTGAGACTGTGAAAAAGTTGTCAGGTACTGTTATGCTGCAGAACCTTCTGTGTATGTGTCCAGTGTGGTTTTGTACAGGTCACATTTGCAAACAGGTTGCATAAATTTAAGCACCATTTCCATGCTTGTGTGTGTGTGTTTGTTTTTTTTTAAATGCGCTGGCCAGTGTTTTAAACAAATGATTACTGTGTGATTTAAATATTTACCTGTTTATGTGCATTCAAGAAGAGAGTTTGAATCCTTGCTGTCTGAATAAAAAAGTATTTGAATCAGTGGTGTAGCCAAGAGGGGGCCTTGGGAGCCTGGGACCCCCAAGTTGGGCTTGCCCCCCCAAGGTCTACTGGTTTGGCTGGCAGGGGTCCCCAAGCCCCACCAGCAGAAGCCTTTCTCTAGGGTATTTGCCCTGCGCTGCTTGTCTTCCCCCCCCCCCCCCCCCATGCTTGCTCAGTTTTCCTCCCCACAGCAAAAAGAAAAACAAGCTGGAGCTTTCTCTCTCTGCCGCCTTTCTGCCTGGCCCGCTGCCTCTGATTCAGTAGAAACTGTGTGGGGCCATAGAGTCTGCACGTCACTGACAGCTCTGTCGGTCCCACTCCCATATGATGCAACTTCCTGCTTGGATTCCACGTCCTCCTCGTCGGTACTGAGGAGTACAGATGACGTGCCTCGAGCGAAGGCTAAGAAGCATTGCCATTGGTCTCCTTCTAGACATGGTACTGGGAGCTCTGGGGCGTCGAAGGATTCAGCACCCGTGAAGCATCGATGCTGGGAGGACCGCTCACCCTCCATTCAAGAGGTGTTGGTCCTCGGATAGCCCGGTACCGCCTCCTCGCCCTTTGCAGATTCTGCCTCCGACTCCTGCACCGGCCCCTCAGCCTTTCCCGGCAGACACTCTGGACGAGCGCATCCGAGCCATTCTCCCAGGTCTTCTTCCCGGGCGCCTTCAGCATCTACCTCAACAGGTAGACGATTTTTCAGGGGAAGGAGGAATGCTCCCTATGCTTACAATAAGCGTAGGTACAATCCACCTTCCCGTCAGCCTTCTCAGGCTCAGCCCCAGCACGCTCGTTCGCGTCAACAGCGTGCGCCCAGACAGGCCCCTACAGCTCCCCAGCAAAAGCAAGGGACGGGCTTTTGACTGGCTCCAGATGAGCATAGTCGCTCTAAAAGTACCTGTGTCGGACGATCTACCGGTCGGGGGGGGGGGGGGAGGCTAAGATTTTTTCACCAAAGGTGGCCTCTCATAACCTCCGATCGGTGGGTTCTTCAAATAGTCCGGTTAGGGTACTCCCTCAATTTAGTCTCTAGACCTCCAAATTGCCCACTGGGAGCTCAATCCTTTAGCTTCCAGCACAGGCAGGTACTTGCAGAGGAACTCTCCGCCCTTCTCAGCACCAATGCGGTCGAGCCCATTCCACTCGGGCAAGAAGGGCTGGGATTCTATTCCAGGTACTTCCTTGTGCAAAAGAAAACAGGGGGGATGCGTCCCATCCTAGACCTAAGGGCCCTGAACAAACTCCTGGTTTGAGAAAAGTTCAGGATGCTTTCCCTGGTCACCCTTCTTCCCATGATTCAGGAAAACGATAGGCTATGGACTTAAAGGATGCTTATACACACATCCTGATACTTCCTGTGAGCAGAAAGTATCTTCGATTCCGTCTGGGGACACAACACTTCCAGTATTGTGGGCTGCCCTTTGGTCTCACGTGTGCGCCAAGGGTGTTTACAAAATGCCTAGCAGTGGTTTCAGTGTCGCTACGCAGACTGGGGATGCATGTGTTCCCTTACCTCGACGATTGGCTGGTAAAGAACACCTCTGAGACAGGAGCTCTACAGTCCATGCAGATGACTATTCAACTCCTGGAGCTACTAGGGTTTGTTCTAAATTATCCAAAGTCCCATCTTCTTCCAGTTCAAAAACTAGAATTCATAGGAGCTCTGCTGTACTCACAGGCAGCTCATGCCTATCTCCCCGCGGCGAGGGCAGACAACCTTCTGTCTCGTTTCCATGGCCAGAGCGTCTCAGCAGATCACAGCTCGGCAGATGTTGAGGCTTCTAGGCCATATGGCCTCCACAGTTCATGTGACTTACATGGCTCGTCTTCATATGAGATCGGCTCAATGGACCCTAGCTTCCCAGTGGTATCAAGCTGGAGGGAATCTAGAGGATGTGATCCAGCGTCCACCGACTTTCACAATTCGCTTCGGTGGTGGACGATTCGATCCAATTTGACCTTGGGACGTCCATTTCAAATTCCTCAGCCGCAAAAAGTGCTGACAAAGGATGCATCCCTTCTGGGGTGGGGAGCACATGTAGATGGGCTTCACACCCAGGGAGTTTGGTCCCTCCAGGAATCAGGTCTTTAGCCAGACTTATATTCGGGAAAGCAAAATACGGAAGCGCCAAACCGCTAAGGGAGAAACTACACTGGCTTCCACTAAAGGAACGAATTGTGTTCAAAGTATGCACCATGGTCCATAAAATTATAAATGGAGAAGCTCCGGCCTACATGTCAGACCTCGTAGACCTACCTGCTAGGAATGCTAAAAGGGCAGCACATACATTCCTTAACCTCCACTACCCCAACTGCAAAGATTTAAAATATAAGTCCACCTACGCAACCAGCTTCTCCTACATTTGCACACAGCTATGGAACGCGCTCCCGAAGACCATAAAGACAACGCAAGATCTAACCATCTTTTGTAAACTACTGAAAACGGACCTATTCAAAAAAGCATACAACAAACAATCATCCTAACTTCTAAACAACAATGAAGAATAAGACCGAAACGACATAACCACTGCCCTACACTTATTACTCTTACCATAATACCATCACCTGAGCAACTACATAAAGCCGACACCTACACAAGACCACAATGTATTCTTCTACCACACATATATGCACTTGTTTGCAAACCACGTGTTAACAAGTACGCAAGCACACAATGCATTCTTCTACCATGTATGTACGCACTTGATTGCAAAATCATGTGCATATCTAAAGTCCGGAAATGGCAATAGCCATAACGGCAAATGTAAGCCACATTGAGCCTGCAAATAGGTGGGAAAAAGTGGGATACAAATGCTACAAAATAAATAAATAAATAAATCTCCTGGAGTTGCAAGCGGTCTGGAACGCTCTAAAGGCTTTCAGAGATCGGCTGTCCAATCAAATTATTCAAATTCGGACAATCAGGTTGCCATGTACTACATCAACAAGCAGGGGGGCACCGGTTCTTGCCCGTGTTGGGAAGCCGTCCAGATGTGGCCACGTATCTGGCAGGCATAAACAACAGTCTGGCCGACAGGTTGAGCAGGATAATGCAACCTCACGAGTGGTCGCTCAACACAGGCATAGTCCGCAAGATCTTCTGAGTGTGGGGCACCCCCTCGGTGGATCTTTTTGCCACTCAGCTCAATCACAAGGTCCCTCAGTTCTGTTCCAGACTTCAGGCCAATGACAGACTAGCGTCGGATGCCTTTCTCCTGCATTGGGGGAAGGGCCTTCTGTATGCGTATCCTCCCATACCTCTGGTGGGGAAGACTTTGTGGAGATTGGAGTGTTTTCCAACCCTCATCACTCAGAACGAGGGGGCGCTTCTGCATCCCAACCTCCAGTCTCTGGCTCTCATGGCCTGGATTTTGAGGGCGTAGATTTCGCCTCCTTGGGTCTTTCTGAGGGTGTCTGCCAGGTCTTGCTTGCATCCAGGAAAGATTCCATGAAGAGGTGTTACTCTTTTAAATGGAAGAGGTTTGTCGTTTGGTGTGACAGCAAGGCCCTAGATCCTCGCTCTTGTCCTACACAGACCCTGCTTGAATAACTTCTACACTAGTCAGAGTCTGGTCTTAAGACCAACTCCGTAAGAGTTCATCTTAGTGCAATTAGTGCTTTTCATTATCGTGTAGAGGGTAAGCCTATCTCTGGACAGCCTTTAGTTGTTCGCTTCATGAGAGGTTTGCTTTTGTCAAAGCCCCCTGTCAAACCTCCACCAGTGTCATGGGATCTCAACGTCGTTCTCACCCAGCTGATGAAAGCTCCTTTTGAGCCACTGAATTCCTGCCATCTGAAGTATTTGACCTGGAAGGTCATTTTCTTGGTGGCTATTACTTCAGCTCGTAGAGTCAGTGAGCTTCAAGCCTTGGTAGCCCATGCTCCCTATACTAAGTTTCATCATAATAGAGTAGTCCTCCACACGCACCCTAAGTTCTTGCCGAAGGTGGTGTCGGAGTTCCATCTGAACCAGTCAATTGTCTTGCCAACATTTTTTCCCCGTCCTCATACCCGCCCTGCTGAACATCAGTTGCACACATTAACATAGTAACATAGTAGATGACGGCAGAAAAAGACCTGCATGGTCCATCTAGTCTGCCCAAGATAAACTCATATGTGTATACCTTACCTTGAATTTGTACCTGTCTTTTTCAGGGCACAGACCGAATAAGTCTGCCCAGCAGTATTTCCCGCCTCCCAACCACCAGTCCCGCCTCCCATCACCGGCTCTGGTACAGACCGTATAAGTCTGCCCTCCCCTATCCTAACCTCCCAACCACCAACCCCTCTTCCCCCCACCTGCTCCGCCACCCAATTTCAGCTAAGCTTCTGAGGATCCATTCCTTCTGCACAGGATTCCTTTATGCATATCCCACGCATGTTTGAATTCCGTTACCGTTTTCATCTCCACCACCTCCCGCGGGAGGGCATTCCAAGCGTCCACCACCCTCTCTGTGAAAAAATACTTCCTGACATCTTTCCTGAGTCTGCCCCCCTTCAATCTCATTTCATGTCCTCTCGTTCTACTGCCTTCCCATCTCTGGAAAAGATTCATTTGCGGATTAATACCTTTCAAATATTTGAACGTCTGTATCATATCACCCCTGTTCCTCCTTTCCTCCAGGGTATACATGTTCAGGTCAGCAAGTCTCTCTTCATACGTCTTGGAATGCAAATCCCATACCATCCTCGTAGCTTTTCTTTGCACCGCTTCCATTTTTTTAACATCCTTCACCAGGTATGGCCTCCAGAACTGAACACAATACTCCAGGTGGGGCCTCACCAACGTCTTATACAGGGGCATTAAAACCTCAAGACTGCAAGAGAGCATTGGTCTTCTATGTGGAGAGGACAAGCCCCTTCAGACAGTCCACTCAAATGTTTATTTCTTTCGATCCCAACAGAAGGGAAGTTGCTGTCGGGAAATGCACTATTTCCAGTTGGCTAGCAGATTGCATTTCCTTCATTTATGCCCAGGAGGGTCATGTCACGGCTCATAGTGTTTGAGCCATGGCAGCGTCAGTGGCCCACTTGAAGTCAGCCACTATAGAAGAGATTTGCAAGGCTGCGACGTGGTCATCTATCCACACATTCACATCTCATTACTGCCTTCAGCAGGATACCCGACGCGACAGTCGGTGCTGCAGAATCTGTTTGGGGTTTAGAATCCAACTCCACCCCCCTAGGCCCATTTTGTTCTGTTCCAGACTGCACTCTCAGTTAGATGTTTCTTCGTAGGTTAATCCTTGTTATGTCCTCTCCGTTGCAAGGCCCAATTGACCTTTCTTTCTTGTTTTGAGTGAGCCTGGGGGCTGGGGATACCCCAGTCATGAGAACAAGCAGCCTGCTTGTCCTCAGAGAAAATGAAGGTACATACCTGTAGCAGGTATTCTCCGAGGACAGCAGGCTGATTGTTCTCACATACCCGCCCGCCTCCCCTTTGGAGTTGTCCTTTTCCTCTTTGCTTTGTTATTGAACTGATTGGGACTCTCACACGATGGGCGGGAAGATGGCCACCCCCATGCGCGCTTGAAGGCTCTAGCAAACTTTTGTTGCTAGGAAGATTTCCATTCCTCGGGGCTGCCGTGGACATCAACCAGTCGTGAGAACAATCAGCCTGCTGTCCTCGGAGAATACCTGCTACAGGTATGTATCTTCATTTTCTGTTTTAAGTGTTCTATTTTGGTGCTTTATTTTGACTTGTGGCACATAATTCACTGGAATATGTTCATTGTCCATATTACCATCAGTAACATTGATACTGGGGGAGGCAGCTGGTGCAGCTGCACCAGAGCAACATAGTAAAGGGGGCCTTCTCTGCTATCCCAAAGATTTAAATTTGTCCTTCCAGATTTAAATTGGTTCCCAGCCCCACCCCACTTTATCCTCCCCAAACATCTATGTCACTGCCCGCCTATGGGAGGAAGGCTTCTGCTGGCAGGGCTTGGGGACCCCTACTAACCAAGGTATGTGGGGTTTCAGTGGGGGCAGAGAGCAGCGGAGAGGCGGGGCAAAATGTGCCCCCCACTCAAAAAAATTGAGGTCTGGCTATGCCCCTGATTCGAATATTGATTAACGCATGAGGGGTGTGAGGTACTTTTGCCTTTTGGAGGGGGGGGGGGGGGTGATGGCTATCAGAGAGGGGACTGAGGTTGCATATCAGAACGGTATGATGTCATATCTTATAGCTACTATATTTAAAGTGACCTATCTCACTCTAATCACTCTGCGGCACATTTGCAAATCTCAATTCAACAGATGCAAAAGTATTTCTTTTATATTTTTGTTTCTATTATATGCCCTTAGAAGTCTTTTTTCGGAAAAGCCGGAGTGCACTGACAGGATGGGCCTATATTTTCTTTTAATCAAAGTAATTTGATCTGATAAAGATGAATATTTTGTCACACAAACTAGTTGATCTTCAACAGAAATGCGTTAATTCTGTAATGACAAATCATGATCATTATATAGTGCCCTTCAATATGCTTTTCTAATTACTGGGCATATTAAAAAATTTGAATGATAGTATCCCTTTTTCACAACTCCTCCAATACCAAAGGATTTGTTTGATGCAGATAGAGTGTAGATGTCATGCAAAGACCTTATGTAGTTAGTTTAAGGCACATGGCTACCTGTCACTAGTAATTAGAAAGGCACTATGGGATCATTTTACCAAGCTGCGAGAAAAAAGAGCCCTGCGCTAGTGACGGGGGCTGTTTTTCCTGGTGTGCCAGCGCCCTTTTTACCGCAACAGGTAAAAAGATCCCAGACAAACTTGGCCATGCGATAAGAAAACTCTTACTGCGTGGCCATGCAGCAGGGAGTCCTAACCGCCACTCATCGTGGTGGCGATAAGGGCTCCCGCGGTAACCGGTCAGAGCACAGCGATGCCCAATTACTGCTGGGTTACCAGCGCATAAGCCATTTCCATTGGACCAGCAGTAGTCCCAATTTAGCAGTTGGTAAGCCCGCATCGTATTTACCGACACTTGGTAAAAGATCCCCTATGTAATGATTGTTGAATACTAGGCCTTTGGTTATTTGTGGAGGTTTTTTGGCCAAAGCAAGAGATGGCATAACAGTTGTAGACTGTAAGTTCCCTTCCATTCTAGTCAAAGCTTATATTTCACCCTCACATGGATTCATTGCGGATTACAAGAGAAGAAAATGTCACATTCAGATGGAAGTACAAAGCAAAGCATACAAAAAAGGAAATTATAATATGAAACAGAATCAGTATCTGAGTACATAAAAGCCTTCAAGTACTTTCTAAATATTATGATGAGCACCTTGTAGCCAAGAGTTCACTGCACCTGATCTCCTCTCTCTCTTAAGACACTGGATTCTAACCACTTTCTTAGACAGTTGAGGACTTAGTGTGAGTTCCCTGGTTCTTCATAGACTTGACTGTAGCCTGTTTACTGTGTGTTGACTCTTCAACAAGTTCTACCTGGAATGCTACTATATGACAGGCCCTCCTCATGGCCCTGCCAAGGCTAACCAGAGCTTAGTTTCTACAAAAGGGCTCAGAAACAGCTCTCCCTTTGTCACCTAATGTAATCAGAGTCAATGTTAGGGCCTTCCTTCCACCTTAGGTGACTTTTTTCCACCTCTGGTTCTTCACTCCCAACTTTTCTGAGAAGGTTATTCAAGGATTATATAACAGTTCTGGTACCATCCCTTGGTCATCAGGCTTCTTTCATTCACTTTAAGACACTGGTTATTAGGCTGAAGGTAATATGCAAATTAAGTGGTTCTAAGACTCCACCAATATCCAAATTAGCTTCCTATAGCATTTTAATGAAAGTTACTTTGTGGGGGAATTACTTCTTCACATCAATAAGTCATCAAATACTCTACACCTGAGCACTCCTTAGGAAGATTTGGAGTCTCAGTAAAACAGCCTCCACTCCTGAACAAGACTTCTCAACTTTCAGCACAATTTTACAGTCCTGTCCACAACCCCAGGCTGTTAGTCCACTTTTTAAGTCCATCAGCCCAGTGTTGCCTCATACTGGGGTTCCCCAACTAAATACAAACTTCATTATCACAACATCAAGATAAGTACCTTTTTTGGCCCAGTTGTCTTAACAAAACATCAAGGAAAGTACATTCTTTGGTCTACTAGTCCTGGCTCCAATCAGTTCCTGTGCTTTTTTTATAGAGCTGGTAATAGCCTAACACACCCCTTCTGGGCTCCTCCTTCTAGTTCTTGAAGGGTCCAGAACCTTCTCCTGGGTGCTTTCCTCCTAAAGGGGAATCCTTTGCTAGGGCCCTTCCCAGCCCCTATGCTCCTGACCCTTGCTGGAGCTCCCTTAATGACTTCTTTACAGCATTTTACAAGCTTTTCACTTTGAGCGCCCTCTGGTGGCCTTTTCAGGGTATGGCATGTCTGTGTTTAACAATATTAAATAAGAACAAACAGCCCTAATCTGGTGGGAAATAACATTTCATATTTTTATAGCCAAATATTTAAAAGAATTGGTCAAATAACTTTTCAAGCGTATGCCTCTAGCACACAGAAATATTAAAGTGTAGGAGTGAACCACACACAAAGTCCTACCCGAGGAAATCAAAAGACAATATTTACATAGACTTGCTGAGTTTTGACATCAAGATTTAAAAACTATATAAGCAATTTTAAACTTTATACGAGAGGAGATTGGAAGCCAGTATAATTTTTTTTAAGGCGTGAAGAAACACAAATTTATTCAGCTTAAAAATGAATCTCTCTGCAGTGTTCTGGAGTAGCTGTAATCTCCTAAAGGTTTCATGGTAATTCCCCTGTATAAAGAATTGCAATAATCAAACTAAGGCAATACTTCTAAAACTTTCTACACTGATACTGGACTGAATTGCCCTTAATTGACTAAGACAAAAATGAAACTTCTTAACAAATGCATTAATCTCATCTTCGAAGATTAATACTTCAAATCCAGTATAATACCTAAGACTTTTGCGATATTTAAAATTTCCCCTGTATTACGTTGCAGGAATTTTTGCAACAATGAATCGAAATCCCCGAACCAGACAATATTTGTTTTCAGCCTACTTAATTTGAGAAAAATTTTATGAGCCCATGTGTCAATCAATCAAATATTCTCAGCAAAGCTGCAGTGTTTTCAAAGGTGTCCAACGCTTGACATAAAAGAAATATGTCTGGATATCACTAAGTGAAGTTAAGAATGCACCCAATGGTCTCATATATACATTAAAGAGCAAAAGAGGCAAGAGGGACCCCTGAGGAACACCACACCCAGGAATCCAGGGCCCAGAAACAACACCATTTTTCCTTGCGTTTAATACTTTATGAAACAAATTATAATTTTAAACCTCTGCTGTCCTTTGTTTATGTGATGTTTGTGCGTTTGTCTCTTATCCCCTGTTTGGTTAATTGTACATCGCCTTGATGCTTGGCTTTGAGCAGTATAATAAATTGTTTAATAAATAAAAATCCCAGACTGACCTAAAATCTTCCTCCTGAACCTGAGTAACTTGAAATTCCTGCAGCATACCAGGCTGCGTTGCAATTTCATGGCTTAGATTCTGTTCATTTTTTAATGTTCCTTTTCCCTCTTTGGATTGTGCCCTGGCTGTGGCTGTCAGGAAGGCCGATGTTCTGGAAGCATTTCAGGCACTGGAAGCGGGGCTAATACACCGACTGGAAGGGAAGTCCTTTGTGGGTCTGCAGAGGAGGAGACAGTCCAGTCCAATACTGTATAGAGAGGTAAGAAGACTGAGGGAGACAGGTGAGAGAGATCACCTGAGGAGGTACTCAAAAACTGCATCAGGTATTTTTGTGTCTGTGTGTGTATTCATCTGCATGAGCATGTGTGTTTGGGTATTCATCTCTGTGAGTTTGTGTGTATTGAAATGTTACTTTTGCAATACTTGATGTATTGTAGTGGTATTTCATATGCAGAGGAATGTACAGCAAAAATGACATTTTCTTCATTGTAAAAAAGTGTATAATTTCAGTAAGAGTCCATTATGAATCATTAATTTTTTAATACACATGAACTGGTTGTCTGAGGACAGTAACATATACAAATGATCAAAAATACTGTATTTTTTCTAAATAAAATTCTAAACATTACCATATCTGTGAGATCTCAATTAAACCAAACCTATCACTACATACTCGGAGCAAGATGCAGGAGGAATCTGCAACAGGACTTTAGAGAATATGGTTTGTTTTTTTTGCTATTAGAATAGCCATTTCCAATCCAATCCTTAGGTCCATCAATTTTCAAAATTCCCACAATGAATACTCATCTATTTTGTATATATTATAATCCCCCATTGGTACTGTCATGTACCAAGGGCCACCTGGCAGCTCCTATCTAGCATTATAAACCCACAGCCAGAACTCACCAGAACTTTGCCTCTAAGAAAAGCTCAGAGACAGTTCTTCTCTATGGCACTCTGTAAACTCAGTCTAATCTTTTGGGCTCCTCTTTCAACTCATTGTGACTGTTCCTCATTTATCATAATTTCTTAGAGTCCTTCTTTGATGTATCCTTGGGTAACAGATCACCTTTCTGGTACACCTGCTGCGCCCCTGACACCTTCCTTGGGACTATAACCCTGGTTTCTCAGGTTTTCCAGATATGCAAATTAATCAGCAGATGCAAATCCACTCTATTAGCATCACTGATCCAGCCTTGTGGGGGAACAACTTCTTTCCACCAAATCATTCATCCTGTTTCTTCTCCATTGAGCCCACTTATTTCTTCCCCTGGACAGGACTTTTCATCACTCACTTTAACTTTACAGTCCTGTCCTCCACCCCACGGCTGTTAGTCCAGTTCAAATAGTATTCAGTTCCCTCGGGCCCAATGTTCCTTCCACATTGGTTTCTGCATTTACCCTTAGCATCATATCCAGGTAAGTAAAGTACCTTCTTTCTCATGCTTTCTGGAGCTTCCTTAGCCAACGCTAGTTCTCTTACAGCAGGTTTCCTCCTTAGCTCCTCTTGAAGGTCTCCTTCTCTCTCTTCATGGAGGGTGCTCTTTATAGGGTGACTAATAATCCTTCCCACCTCTTTAGGCCCCTCCCTCTGGTTCCAGAAAGGTCCAGGCCTACAACTCTCTCTATCTTTCCATCTCCTATTCTGAGAGCTCCCCCCGGTGGCCCCTTCAGGGAAGGGCAAGTCCTATCCCATGAGCACCCCTTAGCTGTCCCTTCAAGTCATCCCACTTGTATACCCCTTTGGCTCCTTCTAGTGACCAGATCAGGGCATTTTCCAGTCTTTTCCCTAAGACAGTGCCCTCTGGCTGCCTTCTCAGGGTAGGACAGTCCTGTGTTTATCACAATATTCATTGTGGATATCCTAAAAACCCAGTCAGACTAGGTGTGCCCCAAGGACTGGGTTGAGAATGGCTGTATTAGAGCCTGAGACTGGAAATGAGCAGTATATCCCCTAGAAAAGGATCGGTGAGAACAAGAACTGAACAAAACATAACTAGCCCAAACCCTAAAGTAGAACAGTGCCTCCTGGGAGCCTCCCAAGGGACTACAGTCTTTATGGAATAGTCAGTTTTAACTTAGAGCTCTTGCATATTTCAAGGAAGTCTTTTATACTGGACATGGTTTACATTATTGACTTTGGCGAGAGCCTGTTAAATCATTATGGCACATATGGAACTACAGTAATTACAGAATTTTATTCCTGGATTGCATTATGATGTTATGTGCTCATACAGAAATAAGATGGTCTGATGCATAGAAGGACAAATATGATTGGTACGTTCTTTTGTCACTGTTAGCTAGGAAGTATGCCCTATATGATGTGATCTATTGTTTCATATTTGATGGCAGGAAGCAACCCTGGCAAGGAAGGAAATGATGTCCAGGAGGATGAGCCTACGACCTTTATCCCATCCAGACAAAGTGAGTAGCAACAATAAGACAAGTGGATTGATGATGGGAGAATTGTTTCCTGGCCATGCTGTTCATTCAGGGGCCCTTTTTCTAAGCTGTGGCAAAAAGTGTCTTGTGGTAGTGTGGGCACATGTTTTGGTGCACGCCAGGCCAGTTTTTACCGTGTCTGGGAAAAAGGGCTTTTTTTCAATGGGCCAGGAAAAAGGCCTGTGGTAAAATTGAAATTGAAACCAGCACTCGCCTATTTACGGCCTGAGCCTTTAACGCCACCCATTGATCTAGTGGTAAGGCTCACGTACTAAACGTGTGGTGACCAGTGACCGGTCGGTGCATGCCAACTACCGATTGATGCTGGAAATGTTAATGGAGGAAATAAAAAAATAATTTGTCCCGGCGGTATGTGCGCGCACCAAATCTGAAATTACCGCCAGGAGGATGCACTAGCCTGGTGGTAGTCTTGTTTTGGTGTGCACTGCATGCGCATAGAGCCTAATGTTCCTTTGTAAAAGGGGCCCCTCAAACCCTTGGATTATTTATTAATTTTTGTAAACTATTTATTTTTCAGTCTAAATCAAGTGATTCTCAACCTAGTCTTCGGGACACACACAGACAGTCAGGTTTTCAGGAAATCCTCAATGAATATGCATGAGATAGATTTGGTTGAGTGGAAGTCAATGGAGGGTAGTGGTAACTGGAGCTCACTCTGAGGATATGGATGTTACCAGTGGTGTTCTGCAAGGTTTGGTCCTTAGTCCAATTCTTCTTAACATTTTTGTAATAATATTGTGGAAGGGCTGGCTGGTAATGTTTGCCTCTTTGTGGATGATATCAATAGAAATAAAATGTGGAAAAGAAAATAAGATGATACCCTTTTTATTGGACATAATACATTTCTTGATTAGCTTTCGAAGGTTGCCCTTCTTCGTCAGATCGGAAATAAGCAAACGTTGGTAGATGAAAGTATATATAAGTGAAACATCAAAGCATTTCAGTGACGGTCTAACAGGATGGGGGTGGATGAGTGAGAGACAGGAAGAGTCTGGTGGCTGAGGGACAGGGAGATATGCATGGAGATAGGAGGGTGACAAAGCAGTACAATTTTATGGTTTTTAATGGGCTAGAAAACCCAGATCTTTGTTAAGTCCTATCTGGTGGGTGTCAAAATATTTAATCATTCTGACTTCAAAGGTCTTACGTTCCTGTATTGTTTTAAAGTTCCCTTTCAGGATTCTTACCATGAAATCACTGGTACAGTGTTCTGGTTTTGTAAAGTGCTGCCCCACAGAGGTGACATCCTGATCGGTACTAGCATTTTTCATATGGTGTCTATGTAAATTAAATCTCTTCTTTAGCATTTGACTTGTTTCTCCAATGTAGCAGCCTTTGTTGCATTTTTTACACTGAATGATATATACCACATTGGAAGATGAGCACGTGAAAGATTCCTTAATGTTGAATATTTTTCCTTTGTGAATGACTGTGGGGTCCTGTGAAATGTTTTGGCATAGTTTGCAGCTGGATATATTGCAAGGATGTGTGCCATTCTCTTCTTTTTGAGTCTGTGTTGGGAGCTTACTTCTAATTAGCCTGTGTTTTAAGTTAGGTGGCTGTCGGAAGGCCAGCACTGGTAGGGATGGGAATATCTCTTTCAGTAATTCATCCTCCTGAAGTAGAGGCTGTAGATCTTTTATGATTTTTCTTAATTTTTCCAGCTCTGGGTTGTATGTCACTATAAGGGGGATTCTGTCTGTAGCTTTTTTTTTCTTTGTACTGTAGCAGATTTTCTCTGGGTGTTTTGAGGGAGGAGGCAATATTCTTGGAGATTATTTTGGGGTTGTAGCCTTTCTGTTCGAAGGATGCAGTCAGGATTTCAAGGTGTCTATCTCTGTCCCCTGGGTCAGAGCAGATACGGTGGTACCTTGTGGCTTGGCTGTAAATAATGGATCTTTTTGTATGTGAAGCGTGGAAGCTGGAGTTGTGGAGGTAGCTGCATTTGTCTGTGGGTTTCTTGTATATGGATGTTTGTCTAGAGCCATCACTGATTGAGACTGTGGTGTCCCAAAAATTTACTTTTTCTGGGGAGTAGTCAATTTTAAATCTGATTGTAGGATGGTATGTATTGAAGGAATTGTAAAATTGTTTCAGAGTTCCTTCCCCCTCAGTCCAAATCATAAAAATGTCATCGATGTACCGGTAGTATTTTAAGGGTGTGGTCTGGTATGTATTTAGAAATGTCTCTTCCAGCTCAGCCATAAAGAGGTTGGCATATTGGGGTGCTGTCCTGGTGCCCATCACAGTGCCCTTTATTTGTAGATAGATATCATTGTTAAAGCGGAAATAGGTGCGAGTTAAAATAAATTTGATTAATTTTGTAATAGTTTCTTGTGAGTATTGATGGTCCAGTGTGGATGTTTTTAGGAGCTTCTCACATGCAACTATGCCATCTGTATGGGGAATGTTGCTGTATAGTGATTCTACATCCATCGTGACCAGAATGGTACTCGGTGGTAATTGCTTGATATTTTTCAATTTATTCAGAAAGTCTGTGGTGTCTTGTATGAAGCTGTTTGTTTTGTGCATGAGAGGTTTCAGAATGCCCTCTATGAGTCCAGATATTTCCTCCGTGAGTGTGCCAGTACCCGATATGATTGGTCTTCCAGGGTTTCCAGGTTTGTGGATTTTGGGTAGCATGTAGAATGTGCCCACAGAAGGCTGGTTTGGTATGAGTTTCTTCAGATGTGGCTGTACTTGTTTAGGAAATGTTCTGATCAGGTCTTTCAGCTGCTTTGTATAATCCTGTGTGGGATCCTCAGTTAGTTTCCTGTAGTATGTATTGTCTGAGAGCTGTCTGTGCCCTTCTTCAATGTATTTTTGTGTGTCCATAATCATCACTGAGCCTCCTTTGTCTGCGGGTTTGATGATAATGCGTTGGTTATTTTGTAGAGTTCTTATGGCTGCTCTTTCTGGTGGAGTAAGATTGTACAGAATTTTCTTTTTTTTGCTGGAAAGTTGTGATTTTACCCTATGTCTGAAGCTTTCTATGTAGTTGTCCAGCTTGTTGTTTTATCCGTCCTGTGGGGTGAAATAAATGTTGTTTTGTTTAAAACTGTATTCCGGTCTGTTGGGAGGGAATTCCTTTGTTGTGAAAATGTGCCTTCAGGCGCAGTTTTCTAAAGAATTCTTCCAGGTCTGAGTATAATTGAATTTCATCACAGCATGGAGTCTCTGTACTCTCCAAAGGACTTCCATTTTGCCCATCCAGCAAGCTGGATGAAACAACTGAAAATGAAGTGGTTCTGGCGAGATGTGAATGGATTTGGAGAAACGAGGGCACTGTAAGAAGTTGCTGTTGAGATGAACATAAGACGTGGACGGGGGAATATGGTATATGAGATACTTAAAGAGAAAAAGTGGGGAAAAAATATTAAGCGCACCTACTTATGCCAGGTCAACAGAAGGCGTAAATGAGTGTGCATAAACACTACAGATTACATGGCAATGCTCCACTCATACGTATGCCCCTTGAAATTACACAAGTATGTGCTGGTTTACAGAATAGTGCATAGTGCTCATAAGTGCACAAGTACCAATTATCTCAGCACTTACACACATAGTTATAGAATTTCCCTTTTCCATTCCATCTGATTCCGTTGCTTATATTCCACTTAAATCAACCAAGGAATCAAAGTGGGTTACATAAAAAGAATACACCAGTTGTCAAAACATGATTTTCAGATTGTGGTTCAGAGTTTAGTGCTTACAAAACTAGATTAACAGTTTTTTATTGGGTATTACAGGGGCTAGAATTCATGCACTGCAGGTAGTTCAGCATGCTGCAGTACGTATGAGTTTTGGTCTAAGATGTTTTGAATCAGTTATGGGTGCGATGAAAGCTCTTCACTGGCAGTCTGTTGCCTATAAAGTTCATTTTAAACTGCTATCATTGGCCTTTAAGACTTTGCATGATTCCGTTTCCGAATATTTTAGGAAGGTATTGCAGTACTATAAACCTACATGAGTATTACGTTCTACTACTACTTATCATTTCTAAAGCATTATTAGACATACGCAGCACTGTACACTGGACATGAAGAGATAGTCCCTGCTCGAAAGAGCTTACAATCTAACTAGGACAAACAGGACAAATAAGGAATAAGGGAATTTCTAAGGTGAGAATGCTAAAAATGAGTGCTGAACAAGTGAGTGAGGGTTAGGAGTTAAAAGCAGCATCAAAAAGGTGGGCTTTTAGCCTACATTTGAAGATGGCCAGAGATGGAGCTTGATGTACCGGCTCAGGAACTCTATTCCAGGCATATGGTGCAGCAAGATAAAAGGAACGGAGTCTGGAGTTATCAGCGGAGGAGAAGGGTTCAGACAAGAGAGATTTACCCAGGGAACGGAGTTCCCGGGGAGGAACATTCTGAAAATACACAGCGCTTGATTGTTCCATCATTTAAAGTGCTTGTGTTCTTCTGCTGTAGCAAAGACAGTATTATCTTATGCTGGCCCCAGTGGGTGGAATGAATTACTGCTAAGATTACGTCTGCTGCAGAAGTTTGACATTTTTAAGAAATAGCTTAAGGCACTTTTTTATTTGCTCAGGCATATTTAGGGTTTTAATTCAGTGCCTCTGTATTTTATGAAGATGAAAGGGTTATATGTTGAGTATGTTGTTTGTATGTGATTTTATTGGAGTATTGTGTTTTGTTTGTAACCCTCCTAGTTAATAGGTGGGCTATAAATATTAAAAATAAATAAATGTTTATGAAATAATACTTCAAAGCCTTTCTCTACATTAAGTAAATAGGAATAGTCCAAATATAAACAGGAATAATATTTCAGATCTTACAAGATTGATACGCAAACTGACTATCATGAAAGTACTTATAGCGTACATCTTTAACTGAAGGAAAACCAAGTCTCATAAAGGAGCTAGAGCAGGCCACTATCCTACCAGAGGGAAAAGTTAATAACTGACCATGAGAAACTGGGCAACAACCTGTAAAGATCTTATAAACCAAGCAGGCCACTTTAAAATCCACCCGAGCTCTCACCGGCAACCAGTGAAGTTCTTTCAATAAAGGTGATGCCTGATCATTCTTCCTATGTCTGTATATTAATTTTGCTGCAGTGTTCTGCATCAATTGAAGTCTATTTAGCAATTTTTGATGTATACCAGCCTACAAAACACTGCAATAGTCAATCTGTGAAAGAATTATCATTTGAACTATCACTCAAAACTGTTCTGGAAAAAAAGAAAGACCGCACTGCCCTCAGTTGACGTAGCCTAAAAAATATCCTTTTAATCAAACTGTTAAACTTGATACACAATTGAATATGGAAAATCAGATAAACACCCAACACCCTTGAAGATGTTTCAAAATTAAGTATCTCTCCTGATTGTGAGCCCTCAAGTCAAGGAAATAACTTATGTATCTAAATGTAACTCACCTTGAGCTACTACTGAAAAGGTGGGAGCTAAATCCAAATAAATAAATAGACACAGAGAATCCTTAGTTGTGAAAGGTAAGCCAGGGGTCAGCTGGGCTATATGACGCATCAAAAGGAAGTATAGGGGGGAGATTAGATGAAATTTACAGTCCTTCCCTGCTGGTGAATTCTCTGTTTCTATACTTATTAATGTTTCTATTATGGAGAAAGTGGAAAGTGTGGATACATGGGCGTGGAGAAAATGGGAAGTGCTTTTGGCAAAATCGGATGGACAGATGAGTAACAGGAAGGGGCGTCCTTTGTCGGTCTGCCAAGGAGACAGTCCTGGTGGGTATGTGAAGCCGAGAACACTAGAAGGTGTAGGGAACCGTAAGACTTTGGTTTTACTCTGCTTCAGCATCAGGCAGCGTGAACCCATCTACGAGGACACAAGCTGAGAGACACAAGAGACTTTGGAGGAAAGAGACGGAAAAGGGTGGGAGAATGAACAGAAATATTTGGATGTCGATCAGGAAAACAGTGATAGGAATAAACAACAAAAGGAAATCGGAGAGCTCAGATATTTCATATAGCAGCAGAGGACCTTGGACAGAGCTTTGCTGGACACCAGCAGAAAGTGAGGAAGGAAATGGATAGCAAACATCAACACTCTAAAATATGAATCTGAGATAAGAGGAGAAACAGGCAGGGGCAAACCCAGAAAAACTTGAGTGTGGCTGGAATAAATAGGAGAATGCTGCCTTGCACAGGGAAAACAGGAAGAGAATAAGTGGGAAAAGGCAATTTGTGTAGAGAGAAGTTCTGGACCTGGAATGCAAGACGAGATGAAACTCAAACAGAAGGCAAATTGTAGGATCTCAGATCAATATCTGAGGGAGAATAGGTTGCAAAAATAAGGGTCTGAAAAAGACTTTTTAAAAATAGCACAGACCACGGCAGTCTTAAGAGTCAGGGCCTGTACTAGAGAAAAGACAAGAGCAGAGTAAAAGGAAAAAGGGGAGAAATAGCAATTGTTAAGAGGGGGATTTTCAGCATGTGCACATGCACTAAGGCCCTCACTTGCTCACTCCCCTCCTCCACTGGTCATTAAAAAAAACAACACACTGACACTTCTGGAGTAACTGACACTGTCGACACCTTCACACCCCACCCTACCCCACCCCAAGTGAAATATCCTGCACAACTAACATTCCCAGCAACTCACAATCACCCTTAAGAGCATCTAATACCCCACTCACCCAAAGCAACTTACTCCTCCCCATCCTCTCTTCCTATATTGTGGGTCATACAAATCCCCATCATTCACCTCCTTTTGTGCCAGCTTCCTCCTCCTATGAATTTACCCTTCCTTGCCTCAACTAGTGATCATTCCCTTTTGTGCCATCTCCCTAACACATTCATCCATTCCTCACCTTCTCCAACAGTCATTTCCTCTCAAGCAGGGGTGTATCTGCTATGGGGCCACAGGGGCCTGGCCCCCGCAGATTTGCCCCTGGACCCCCCTACCGACGACACTCTCAACCCCCCCTCCTCCTGCCGTCACTCCGCTGTCGCACCTCACCTTCCTTCGCTGGCGGGGGACCCCAACCCCCGCCAGCCGAAGTCTCCGTCCGTCCTTCCTTCCTTCAATTTGGGGTTGGTGGTTTCTGACGTCCTGCACACATGCATGTACAACGTGCAGCATGCAGGACGCCAGAAACCACCAAACCCAAACGAGGGAAGAACGGAGACTTCGGCTGGCAGGGGTTGGGGTCCCCCGCCAGCGAAGGGAGGTGAGGCGCGACGGCGGAGTGACCAAAGGAAGGAAGGACGGAGACTTCGGCTGGCGGGCCAACCCCCGCCAGCAAAGGGAGGTGAGGCGCGACGGCGGAGTGACGGCGGGAGGAGGGGGTTTCAAAGTAGTTGGAGCTGTCTTCCGCGAGAGGGGGGCTTTAAAGTAGGCGGGCGGGCGGGGGGGTGGTGGTGGCATCGGCGTCGTCTTCGTCTTCAGTGGGGGGGGGGTCAGCGGCACCGGGGGGGGGGGCTAAAATGTGCCCCCTCTCCTCGGCTCTGGCCCCCCTACCGTTGAAGTTCAGATACGCCCCTGCTCTCAAGCATTCCCTCCTCTTCTCCTTACTCCCTTTACCACTACCGTTCTCTGACTTCCAGTCCAGGATGCCTCCTCCTTCCGCCTGTATTCTGTTCACAGATAAGTCCCTGTCCTGGGATCCCAGAATACTGCTCTAGCTAGGGACAAGTGGCAGGGCTGAGGCTGGAGTGGGATGCAGTAGAGTAGAAACCAAGGACTTTGCTTCCTTCTCTAGCCCCTCTCCACCTGTTTCTCCCCACATGCTATCTGTTCACATGGGGACGGACAAGAAGGAGAGGATGAGGCTGGAGTAGATAGAGCAAAGAAGAAAACTGTTGCTCTGGTGCCTTCTCCTGCCCCTCCACTCCTTTTTTTTCTACAAGCTACCTGGAGGGGAGGGGCTACAACAGTAAACAGAATTCCTGTTTAATTCAGTAGATCCTTGAGGCACACAGAGATGCCAAATTACCCAGTTCCAGCCAGGCTGCAGATTTTGGAACACTCCTGGATTTCTGACATCCCTATCTGGTGCATAATGTACTTGCAGCACTGATTTCAATGGGCAGGATCAGGCAGTACAAATCCCATACTGCTTTGAGATGTATGTTCAAAGCCAAGACTGGCCAAAAAGTCTCCAGTCTCTTAGGGCAAGAGGAATGCAGGAGATGACCCATTAAAAAGCTGGAGTCCCCTGCTGATTGTAGGAGACTTGGGGGCTGATGCTTAAGGCTGGACATTAAAGCACAATTCAAAGCCTTGTACTGCAACAATAGCACAGAAAAATAGCTAAGTGATGCTCAAAGGAAAAAATCTCTCTATATAAAACGCACCTCCAATGTTCTGAAGCCTCCACAAGTCCCAACGTTCTAAATGCATGGTGGTGAAACCAGGAATTCGCCCATGAGTGTTGGCCCCGCCCCCCATGTAAAACGTCATGACGTCGAGGGCGGACCAATGACACTCAACCAATCGCATCGCAAACCTGTTACTAAGCAACGGAATTTGACATAAGACACATCGCGGAACAATGAAAACCAGCAGCACACAGTTGCTACGCGACGTCAACAGCAACGCTAAAAGGACCATATAGATCTCTGCTCTCCACACAAACAACGGACACGGAGGGCATATGAGAGAAGGAAAAAAAACCAGCACATACACATACACTCTCACTCTTAACTGGCTATAATGAGCAACTGACCTGCCACTATCACAGGGACTGCTAGCACCTCTCTCTCTCTCTCTCTCTCTCTCTCACACACATACACACGGGACACAGAGGGGATGGAAGACAAGGAACGAATCGTTGGGTATGGAGGGGGCGGCAGGGGAGATAAGGCAAGAACTGCCTCAAATGTTTGTGCTGTGCTATGTACAATTATAATGCTGTCTCTTCATTTTGACCCTACCCTTTCACACTCTCTTTCACACAGACACATACACACACACTTACACTGTCTGTATCTCACGTACCCACACACATATACACACTCTCTCACACAGTCACACAAGCACGCCTCAAATGGTTCAGCTGTCCTTTGAAAAATTTCACTGCTGTCTCTTCATTTTCACCCTACCTGTGCACACTCTCTTTCACACAGAGACACACACACACACACACTTTCTCTATGTCACACACACACAGACACACATACATATACACACTCTTACTCTCTCTATAGCCTTGCTAGCACCCGTTTCATTTGTATACGAAACGGGCCTTTTTTACTAGTATGTAAATAATATGCACAGTTAATTTGTGCTAAGAAACTGAAAGCAATGTGCTGGTGCACATGGGCAAAGGTTTTGTGGTAAGTGTGGCTCCTGTGCGCATGTCCAGACAAAACAGGAAGTGCAAGCACGCTTCGGCGTTGTTGTTCTGCACTTTTAAATATGAGCCTTTCAAAAATTGTTTGCACTTTTGAAAGACTCAAATTCAAGTGCAGAAAAACAAGTGCTGATGTGTGCTTTTGCTTTTGGATTTGCTCAGATTTGCGTGCATGTTTGTTTCTCTCTATCAGCACTTAAAGTTTCATGGGCATCCTTTTGCTTGCAAAAGAATACAAAACTCTCAGTTTAACGTGAGAAATTGACAAGAAATCTTCTCCTAAAAATCACCTACACTGCTCCTGACCTGTGGCGTTGTGAGCCATCATTTCCTTCTGTGCATTGCAAAGCTTTTATTTGGCCATTGGGGAAAGAACACTTACTGACCTCATTAACATCCATTTAAGTACAGCCATCTTTAGCACACACATTAACAGTGACACTCAAGCCCACTGAGCATTTGGTCCTGTACAACGTGCGTGTTAATGCCGCAGGTAGTTTTGAGCATTGGCCCCTTAGTAGGCTTTGCTTATACCCTAGGCTGTCTATGAAAATGTATGGTGTTGACATTGTAGTGTAGCATACTATGCCATACTTTGTTTTGTTGTTTAAATATTTTTACTGCTGTAATTGTCTATTGCTTATGTTTGACTTACTCTTGTTGTATAACGCCTTGAGCGAATTCCTCAAAAAGGCAGTAAATAAATCCTAATAAATAAATATAGTAAGTGAATAGAAGAAATGGATGCAAGAATGAATGAATGGGAACAGTAGAGGGAACAAAGTTACTCATTTTCCATAGAACGCAGTGCATAGATTCATGTTCAAAGGGTTTGTCTGGCTATCTCAAGGAGGGTTAGACTGGGACAGGAGATGGCATAACGTCACAAAGCTGAAATAAAAAAGGTTAGTCTTCCTTTCTCTTTCCCCCGCACAGCTGTCATTCCTGAACACCAAAAACAAAGCAAACAAACCTATGAGCTGCTGCATCCATGTTGTTGTTCTTTACTGTTGGTGTTGGTAGCATTTTTATTTGATTTCACTTATATTTCCAAACATGCTAGCTTGTGCAGCATATGGACTTACATAAAGGATGTATTGGTTTCATCTGTTAGCTTAGTAATTAGTTCTAAATCATAATCATTATGTCATGTGGCGGGCTGGTTATAGGGACTCCCTGTATTTGTGAAGAGATGTTTTCACCTAGTAAAGGGCCACCAAAACAGACATGTTATGAGAATCAGATGCTCAACAATCAGAGTCACTATTTATAAGTACAAAGGTTTTTTAAACATTAATTAGGTTGAAACCTGGGAGCATTTAACATCTTTTTTTCCTGTGTGTACATCAAAAGAAAAAGATGGTATGTGGGGACTTGCTCCTTTTGTTTGTGGAATGCAGTGATTTAGTAACATAGTAACATAGTAGATGACGGCAGAAAAAGACCTGCACGGTCCATCCAGTCTGCCCAACAAGATAAACTCACATGTGCTACTTTTTGTGTATACCTTACCTTGATTTGTACCTGTCCTTTTCAGGGCACAGACCGTATAAGTCTGCCCAGCACTATCCCCGCCTCCCAACCACCAGCCCCGCCTCCCACCACCGGTTCTGGCACAGACCGTATAAGTCTGCCTAGCACTATCCCCGCCTCCCACCACCGGCTCTGGCACAGACCGTATAAGTCTGCCCAGCACCATCTCCATCTCCCGCCACCGGCTTTGCCACCCAATCTCGTCTAAGCTCTTTAGGATCCATTCCTTCTGAGCAGGATTCCTTTATGTTTATCCCACGCATGTTTGATTTCCGTTACCGTTTTCGTTTCCACCACCTCCCGCGGGAGGGCATTCCAAGCATCATACTCTCTCCGTGAAAAAATACTTCCTGACATTTTTCTTGAGTCTGCCCCCCTTCAATCTCATTTCATGTCCTCTTGTTCTACTGCCTTCGCATCTCCGGAAAAGGTTAGTTTGCAGATTAATACCTTTCAAATATTTGAACGTCTGTATCATATCACCCCTGTTTCTCCTTTCCTCCAGAGTATACATGTTCAGGTCCGCAAGTCTCTCCTCATACGTCTTGTAACGCAAATCCCATACCATTGCAGTGATATATTATAAAAATGCACTTGCTTTTTTTATTACTACTATTTCACAGAGAGGTATTAAATAATGAAGGAAGCGCTTCCTTCATGCAGAAGTTCTGTACAGAGTCAGTCTAAATGTGCCAACATTGTCCAGTTCAGCACACTATCAGCTGCCAAGTTCATACAAAGTTAATTATGTTCAGTGGAAAATAAGTCTGTTGGCTCAGAGTGTTTGCTATGTGAATATTCCATCACTGTTTCATTATTTCTACCAGGTATTACATATTACGGGCATTTTCTTTTAACTTTGATTGTTTTAATTCGTTTATCTAGACCTTACATGCACATGATATTGCTTTTTAAACCCAAAGGTGAATCCTAAGGGTGATTGAACAATTAGGTATAATCTGTATTGCTTCTGACATCTTTTGGACTGCTTTGGGTCATACTGAACTGTACATTTGCTGCCTAGAATTTTGGAAGAGAGAAATGAGGAAATAAAAATTAAGTTTTGGATGTAATCTGTGTTTACTTTTGAAATGTGTATGTGGATGCCTGTGTGTGTGTGATAATGTTTGAATAACTGTCTATACTTATGACTGATTTCTGAACATGCGGCATCATTAAAGGACAGACTTTTAAATACCCAGTTGTATATATATGCTAATCTCAACTTTGTTAAATGTTTCTAATATATTCATCTACTTGCTCCCATGATGTTACTGAATTTTATTATTCTGTCTCACTGTGTTTTCAAATGTAAGCCATATTAAACCCAAGTTTGCTTGGGATAATGTGAGATATAAATGTAAAAAAAAAATCCTTTATCTTTCATCTTTTAAGGCACTGCCTCATACACTTATTTATTCAATATCACAATTCCTCATGTACAAGCTTTTAGAGTGGATAGTGTTCACAATGAGCTCCTTTTATTATTGATCAGGTAGAAGAGATAAGAGTTTTCAGTTTTGGCACTGTATAAGTCATCACAAGAACAAAATATAAGAAAACCAATGGACTGCATTAGGGGCTTATAGCCCATATAGTTATGTTTCAACAAATGAGAGATCTGTATCAAACAAAATGTGTATTTTTATTATTGTGACTTATAAAACCACTTGTCCCTGAAACATGCTCAAAACAGAAAAATCCATTTGTGTATCTAAAATGTAAACCTCTACAAAAAAGATGAAGTGAGGATGTGATTCCATGTGGCCCAATGAAAGGAGAGTTTAATTTTATTTCCATTTACTTGCAATATATTCCATCTTTATAATACCAGGCTTCCCAAGGCAGATTACAACAACAGTTAAGATGAACCTATCAGAAAACAGGATATCCTCACTTAAATTTGGCCATGTATTACTGTATTCTATAAAACAGAATAGAAAAATGAGCACAAAACAGAGTTTATTACTGCTGTTTCTACCAGCTATAATAATTTTTAAGCTGTTTTAGTGATATTCAGTTTTTATTTCATTATATATATCTAGATATGGGAAGCTTTCAAAAGAAATAAAAAAGTTGTCAAATAAACAAAATCTTTTATCCTTCACCTTTTAAGGAACTGCCTATCCATCTGGAACAGTTTTAGATTTATTACAGATGGACCACACGTAGGCACTCCCTTATTTCTAATAATCTTTTGATATTATTTTCAATAGTGTTCTCTATTGTTTTGGGTGAGCACTTTGTACTGCTATGGATTTACAACCTGCTTCACTAACACAGACTACTCAATAATTACTGTGGATTCTTTTGGATTTGTATTAGGTAAATGAGACCTTTATTAGAGGTTTTAAAATCTACAATGATTAACATATAAACAATGATTAAATCATCTAACTAAAAGAAAGCTATAAGACAATATATACATATTATACATACAACATCACTGGTCAGGAACTTCAGGCCCTTATCTCATCAGCTGGGAGGCCCGTTGCAGTGAAAGCCCAAAGTCTCTTTATGACCAGGAACAGTCTTTTCTGCGCAATGCGTCCACCCACAGATGAGCCTCAAAGCTCTGCTGCAACAAGCCCCCCTTTTTATTAAGCTAAAGCTTATTTTCAGAGCCAAGGAAAATTACAGAATGCTTGAGAATAGGTAAACAAGCCATATTGTGGGGATGTGGTCACATGTTTTCAAGTCCAGGTGGCCAATCTGAACTTGAAAACAAGTTCCATCCCCCTCTTCACATACCAAATTAATTAGAGCTGTGTCTTATCTTCTATATTCTAACTTGTTTTCACACAATCAAAGTTAAACAATCATTTTGAAAAAGAATTACTTCTAATCACAAATACAGACCCCAAGTGCACTTGTTGGTCAAGGCATATAGAGTTGAAAAACAATCTCTAAAATCCTTTTTATTACACACTTGCTAAAGTGTGCAATGACCTGTTCCTGGCCAGATCCAAAGGCCTCTATTCTATCCTTATCCTTCTTGATCTATCTGCTGCTTTTGACACTGTTGATCATAGCCAACTCCTTGATACGCTGTCCTCACTTGGATTTCATGGCTCTGTTCTTTCCTGTTTTTCTTCTTATCTCTCCCATCATACCTCTAGTGTATACTCTGGTGGATCCTCCTCCACTTCTTTCCCACTGTCAGTTGGTGTATCTCAGGAATCTGTCCTGGGACCTCTTCTTTTCTCCATCTATACTTCTTCCCTTAGTACTCTGATCTCATCCCATGGTTTTCAGTACCACCTTTATGCTGATGACTCCCAGATCTACCTCTCCACACCAGAAATCCCACTTAGCCATCTTTCTCCTCTTCAATCTGTTCAAAATTCTGCTGCACAACTTATATTCTGCCAGTGTCGCTATGCTCATATTAGCCCTCTGCTCCAGTCCCTATCCATTTCCGTATACAGTTCAAACTCCTCTTATTGACTTATAAGTGCATACACTGTGCAGCTCCTCAGTACCTCTCCACTCTCCCTACACTCCTCCTCGGGAATTCTGTTCACTGGGTAAATCTCTCTTGTTTGCATCCTTCTCCTCCACCGCTAACTCCAGACTCCATTCCTTTTATCTTGCTGCACCATATGCCTGGAATAAACTTCCTGAGCCGATCCGTCAAGCCCCATTTCTGGCTGTCTTCAAATCTAGGCTAAAAGCCCACCATTTTGATGCTACTTTTAACTCCTAACCCTCACTCACTTGTTCAGTACCCTTATTTTATCATCATTCCCTTATCTCTTATTTGTACCGTTTGTCTGTCCTAATTAGATTGTAAGCTCTGTTGAGCAGGGACTGTCTCTTCATATTCAAGTGTACAGCACTGCATACATCTAGTAGCGCTATAGAAATGATAAGTAGTAGTAGTAAGATCTGCCTACTTCTGGCCAGTGGCGTAGCCAGAAGGCAATTTTTGGGTGGGCCAAAAGGTTGGATGGGTGGGCACTAGACAGTGGTTTTCTGGTAAATGTTTAACAACAGGCTTTCTCCCCGGTCCACCTCTGCACCCCCCCCCCCCCCCCCCCGTCCACCTCTGCGCCTCCCCTCAAAATTACAGAGTTGGCTATAGCCGGGGAGAGAGCCTTGGGGGGGGGGGGGGCAATGCATTATTTTCTCCAGGAAAAAATTTTTTAAATGATCCCAGGTTCCAATCTAATTCATGTTTAATGTAGGATAAAATGCCATAAATAAGTAAATAAATATAAACTTTTTGAACACCTGATTCTCAAAGTGGACATATTCCAAACACTATACTGAAGATAAAATGATTTTTTCTACCTTTGTTGTCTGGTGACTTTGTTTTTCTGATCATGCTGGCCCAGTATCTGATTCTGCTGCTATCTGTCCTCTTAATTCCGTTTCCAGGGCTTCCTTTCCATTTATTTCTTTACTTTCCGCCTTTCTTCTTCATTTCTTGCCCTACATCCGTAAGTAAAAGCTGGGTCCTCCGTAGACTTCACTGTCCTGTCCAGTGGATCCAGCTTCTGCCTATTTTCTTCATCCATGTGCAATTTTTCTCCTCTCTTCCTTTTCCCTCATCTCATCTCCTTCCTCACTCTTCTCTCCCCTCCATCCATGTCCAGCATTTCTTCTCTCTCCCTTCTCTCTCCTCCATCCATGTCCAGCAACCTTCCTCTCCCCTGCACCCCTGCTTCTGGCAAGCTCCACCTACTGGCTTCAGGCCACATAATGGGCTAGATAGACTCATGCCGTCTCCTGTTCTCAATCTAACCTCCTTGGGCTATCTTTTGAAGTTAGCCAGGCAAATCACAATGGCTGAAATGTCTTCCTGCTCAGCAGATACATTTTATTTTGAGGAAACTTTTTATTGGGAATAACCTTATTGGGCCAAAAATGTAGGGCCTGATTTAAGATATTGACACCCAAGGGAGGACTTGAGAATGGTAGGGAGGGGAAGTTTCTCCCCCATAAATCATACAACACAGTCCTATAGTAAGCAGAATCAGGCTCCTGTTTAGTCCAGCTATTTGGTTCTTTCACAATTTGGTGCCCTAGGCAGTTGCCAGTGTTGCATATGTCTATATCTGGGCTGGCAAGAAAGGTGGCACTGGGGGTTGCCCTGGGATGTGGTTTCACTTGGCCAACCAGCATGGATAGTCCAAGTAACTCAGATTGGCAAAATGGCATGTGTAAAGTTAAATCAGACAACTATGTGTAAGTTCCCTGCTGTTATTGTACACCTAGGTGGCTGCCTAGTGTAAGCCCAGGATGTTGGTAAGAAAGGACACACAAATAATTTATTTGTTTGGGACTAGGGCTGGGCTCAAATATGACCTGGTAGGTTGATTGCAAGCACAACACCAGACTTTATGTACTGTGAATAATTCAGTCTACATCCGTTATCAACTTGAACCAACAAAACTTTACCTGACTTCAACTGATGAAACCAGATGAAATAGCAATATTTACTGTGTGTGTGTGTGTGGTGGGGGGAGGGAGTTCATGGCTGCCACCAAGAGCATCCTTAAAAATTCAAAATCCCTCCTTCACTTCCATCTCCTTCCAGAGACTTCCCCAAATATCTAGGAGGTTCTGGTGCCAGAAGGCTGAGTTCCTAAGCAAGTGCAGGAAATAAAGTTCTGCAAAAGGGCAGCCTAGGATTTCTAGTGCCACTAAATAAAATGCTTCAGAATTTGCAGGCAGCCTGCTCTCATTGGCTGAAAGTCAAAAACAGAAAAGGTTGCATAGGCATACAGGCTCAAAACTAATATGGGAAGAGCAGGGATAAATTCCTACAGCTAAGAAGGGGAGGGACAGGGAGGGATGTGAAGCAGTTACATGTTCCAATAAGTTACAGGGGGCAGGGAGGAGTTGAAGGGGTAGACCCCTGGATGTATGGATTATGTGTTGACAGTCCAAGCGCTTTTGTGCTTAATTGTAGGGGTAACTGGGCTGCTGTTTTGTCGGTTCCTGTGGTATCAAATGTAAGATCAACATTCTAGAGTGATTTTGCCTTACATGTATTGCTTTGCAAGATGTATTTTGCTTCTTTAATAAAAACATTTAAAGTGAAAAAAAATTCCTACAGCTAATCTGTTTAATTTCTGTCAGTGTTACACTGGTTAACAGAGATGCCAAGGGTGGCCCATCCCAAAACTGGAGATTTATGACCACTTTGCTGGAGAATGAAGGCCAATGAGTGAAGTTTTTCTTGTGGTCCCCTGCCATGTCTAAAACCAGTTCTGGCAGAAGCAGATTCCAAAAACTGACATATTCTAATCATTAAACAGAAAATGAAATTGTTTTTTCTACCTTTGTCGTCTGGTCATTATTTTTCTAATGATTTTGGTCCTAGTCTTTGGTTTCTGCTTTCCTCTGTTTTTTCTTAACTATCTTGCCAGAGTCTCCTTGTCCGTTTGGTTCTGACTGCTTGCCGACTTTATCTGAAGGCTAGTATTGTCCGTCATTAAGGTCTTTTTCAAGACTATCTTCTTGATTGATACATTCAGAAATATTTAACATCCGAAGATTGTTAGATCTTTCCATTCATAAGAGTCCTGATGCAGACCTTTTGGGTCGAAACACAGCATTGTGCCGAATCTTTGATCAATAAACGTTTTTAAGCACAAGATAGTCCCTCCTGCTTCTGGAGTCCGTGGTCCTTTCCCCACTTTTTTCCTCTTCAGTTTGCACTTCTTTTCTCTCCATGTCCACCATCCATCTTCTCGCTGCATCCCTATCTATCCTATCCAGTATCACCCCTGTGTCCTTGCCCCTATCTTCCCGCCATGTTGGGCATCTCCCATCTCTGTGTCCCTATTCTTGCCCTATCCAACATAACTGTTCTGTGTCCCTATGCCCCCTCCCCAGGTGTTGGCATCTCTCTCACTCTCTCTTTCTTTTCCTTCCCTCCTGTCTTCCCCCCCAAGCCAGAATTTCTCCCTCCCTCTTTCATCTCTCTACCCACCACCCAGAGGTCCAGCAAGTGCTCCTCTTCCTCGTTCCTGTTCTGTCTCCCCTTTGCATGTCAAGCACCTCTCCTTCTTCCTTCTTTCCCCATAGATCCTGACATCTCTTCCTCTCCCCCCAAACCACCACCACCTTGGCATCTCTTCTCTCCTCTCCCCCCCCCCACCATCTTGGCATCCTTGCCTTTCTCCTCCCCCAACGCTGTCCCATCCATGTGCAACATTTACCCTCTCCCTTCTCTCCTAGCCAAGTGCAGCATTTCACCCCTCCCTTCATGCACATTTCCCCCACTCTGTACCTTTCCATTGAAGTGCAGCATTACTTCCTCCCCCACCCCCGTTCCCACTCCTTCCATTTATGTGCAGTATGCCTACCCCTTCTTCCTGTATGTATGGCATCTTTCCTTTCCCCTTTTCTCTGCAACCCCCCCCCCCCCCCCAGCATGGGCCCTACAAACTTGCAGGTTTACCAGCAGTGCTTATATCAAGCTGTCTCCGGCCACTCTGAGGCTTCTTTCCCTCTGCCACATCCTGCCTACGTGGCAACAGGAAGTTGCGACAGAGGGCAGGATCCCAGGGCTAGCTAGAGAGGGCTGATATAAGAGTGCTGGCAAACAACTGACTATTTCATTTTTCGCAAATTGCTAAAAACTCAGTTGGTAAGATCATCTCTCACTGACAAAAATAACTGATTCATTGTATAATCTTCAAAATGTACTATTCCTTTTTAATTCTACGCATACTATTTTGTTAATTATATTGCATTTAAACACGTTTCTGACGGTATATCTAATGTAGCTTGAATATGTTGTCAATTGTTCTGCTTGATTGTGAGCCACATTAAACCCAAACTTATTTGGGATAATGTGGGGTACAAATGTCATAAATAAATAAACAGGTGAGTTTGTAGGGCACACGCAGGGGAGGGGGCAGATAAAATGGAATGGGAGATGCCGGACCTGCGGGAGGGGAGGGGAAAGAGAGGTGAGGTAATGCCAGACTTGCGCGGGACACCGGAAGCCAATTAATGAGATTGGGCCCCTTAAGCATGTGAGCTGGAGAAGGGGTCCAGTTGTGTGTGTTACACACCAAATGCTTGTGACTTGGCAAGTCTGGGTTAACTTTAAAAAAAGCAAAAAAAAATAAAAAAAATCACAAAAAAATGGAAAATACACAAAAGTCCCATGAGATGAAACAGAGCCAAAAAACAAGGAGTGGGAACTGGACCAGGCTCTTTGAAAACAGACTCAGGACTCCCAATGTAAAATTAAAGCTGTTTTCAAAGAGCCTCCTACTCCTTGTTTTTTTGGGGGTTAACTTTAAACCAGATATTCAGCCCCACAGAAATGAGCAGAGCAAGTTGCTCAGTTACCTTTACTTGGAAATAACAAGCTAAATTTCAGTGTCTGAAGGGGTTAGAGAAGCTAGAACTGGAGCAGCAGGATAAAACTAATGAGCTCTCAGTGACATTAATTTACTGTTCAGTGAATAAGAGTGAGTGCAGTCAGATTTACTAGGATGACAAGCAAGATTTCCCATTCTACCCCCTTCTCTGCTAGGTTTTTGCTTTGGTGGGCTGCAATTTGTTGCTCTCTCAGAATTTATCTCTAGGAGGAAAACATCCAGACCCAGGGTTTGGCAAACAGATTACACCAGGTGCGGTCATTGCAGCACTGCCCACAATTATTTCCAAGACAGTTTAATTCCCAGGACTCAGGATCCAGAGAGACAGTGCACAATGAGGAGATAGGAGGCTAGAGAGGCAGTGCATTATGGGGAGGGTAGGTACTAGGAGGTATTCTTCTTTATTCCTAACACTTCTCTGTGACTTACTTTTGGATTTAGGGGAGTGAGAAAGCTTCAAGGCCAAAAGAGCCAGATTGGAAGAACAGAGATGGGCTCCTTCACCCAACATGCAAGCAGAATAAGGTGAGGGGCTCAGAAGATGTCATCCTGAATATGTGCTGCACTGACATTATGACACGCAGGAGAATTACACTCTCTGTTCTGGCCATAGATATGTTTGTCATGGTGATCAGACAGCTGCTTGTGTTGTATCCTTAATGTTGATCCCAGAGGCCTTGCTTTCTGTCTTAATGTACAAGTGAATAGTTATATTGATGTGTCTTTGTTGTATACCCAGCTGGTACACTACTAACTGCAGAGCTGCCAAGTTATCCATTCCAGGAGGGAGACTTTTTGACTGGTTCTGGTTTTAAACTTGCATCCCAAAGCAGTGTAGTATTTGTACTCCATGATTCTATCCATTAAAATCAGTGCTGCAGGTCCCATAATGCACCAGGATGAGGTTTGCAGAAATCCAGGACTAGCCAAAAAGTCTTCCTCCTGGAATGGGTAAGTTGGCAGCTCTGTAACTGGGTGACTGAGGGTTTTTTGTGGGTTTTTTTTTAATTCTTGATCAACCATGCAGATTTTAAACTTTAAATCAGGATAAATTCATGTTGTTTTAATTTGTTAAATTTCCCTAGACCAATCAGAAGCTGGCTAAGAGCCCTATGGCTGAAAAGAGGCACTGGGAGAATGTCTTAAAACCAGTTGGAAAATCTAATCAGGTGAGGCAGAGGACACAGGTAAGATAGCATTACACAAGATATTGCTCACCCTTTCCACCTCCCCATCTATAGCAGAGCTGCCAAGTTACCCAGGTTCAGGAGGAAGACTTTAGCCAGTCTTGCTTTTGAATTTACATCCCGAAGCAGGTTGGTATTTGTAATCCCTGATTCTGACAATTGAAATCAGGGATTACATGCATCAAGCTAGAGCTGTCAAAAATCCAGAAAAGGTCTAAAATTTCTCTTATGGTACTGGGGGGCCCTTTTACAGAAGGGCAGTAAGCCCAATGCGGGCTTACCGCTCGCTCTTTCGGGACTACCGCTGGCCCAATGCGGCCACTGGCAGTAGTCCTGCCCTGAGCGTGCCATTTCCGGGGAAAAAAGAAATCCCTGGAAATGGCTTGCGCGGCGATAACCCAGTGGGAATCAGGCATTACTGTGCACTGGCCAGTTACCATAGGAGCCCTTATCGCCACCTCGGTGATGGTAAGGGCTCTCCGTTGCATAGCCATGCGGTAAGAGTTTTCTTACTTCATGGCCATGTGTACCTGGGGTCTATTTACCCGCTATGGTACAAAGGGCCCTGGGGCGCGGGAAAAACGGCCCCTGCTGCCAGCACAGGGACCTTTTTCCCACAGCTTGGTAAAAGGCCCCCTGGGTGAGTTGACAGCTCTGGGCTGGAGTTTGAATGTATGCATACCTGTTCTGCTTGTGTACAAAAAACTAGTCCAAGAATTGAATTATACACAAGGGATATTGCAATCAAACACACAAATATCCCAGCATCATATCAAATTTTCTAACTTCACTTGCATTAACAAAGTAGTAATATGGACCATCAGAAGGTTACTTGCAATTTCAGCAGTGTTCTATCGCCACACATCCTTCTTGGTCCATGTTGCAATCTGAAAACTTTTGTGGTAACTACTTGTATCTGAAGTTCAAAATTAAGAAACTTGTCAAAGATTATTCCTAAGTTCAGATTCTAAAGTATATGAGATTTTTATCAATTACCAGATTTTTTTTTATCAAGCACCAGAATACCTTAATACCAGGAATTTCTTTTCCTATTTAATTTCAATCTAGATATTGTAGCCCAGGATTCCAAAACATTTAAGCCATTCTGGATTTTGGGTAAAATCCCTTGTAAATCATTTATGAATGGAATAGTAATGGTGATATAATCGTCATATACTATACAATACATGTCTTATATTCCGCAGTATCTCCATATAGATTCATTGAGGATTACAAAATAGAAAAACATCCCAAACGGATGGAATTACATAGTACTGGTAGAATCCAAAAACAGTACAATTAAAACATATCATAAATTTGTCTATATCCATATCTGAAAACAGATAAGTCTTCAAACTTTTTCTAAATAAAGGAAAAGAGTAAGCGGATTTTACATAATTCAGTATCCTATTCTAGACTTTCACAGGCAAATATTTAAGGGGCTCTTTTACTAAAGGGTTGCCGCACAGCAACCTGGAGCTACTTCTGGCCCAATGCGGGTGCCAGCGGTAGTTCCACCCCCAGTGCATGCCATTTCTGGCGCTAGTGGAAATATTTAAAAAGTAGTTCCGCAGGAGGTTACCCGGCGGTAATCGGGCAGCATTGCGCGCTGCCCAGTTACTGCTGCGGCTAGCGTGGGAGCCCGTAAATGCTCTCCCTGAAATGGCTGCTTGGCAAGTGCAAACTTACCACACGGCCATTTCATTTTTTGGCCTTTTTACCTGCTGCTGTAAAAGGGGCCCTGGTGCGTGGCAAAAACAGATGCCGCAGCTTAGTAAAAATGCCCCTAAAAGAGGAATCCAAATATCTCTTTAATTTCATTCCTTTACAGCTCAGAAAGACCAAAGTATAAGAATGGGCTATTTGAGAAGCCCTACTGGAAGATAATAAAAGACAGTACTGTACTTTATTAAACTCACTGGATTTTGACTTCAAGTGATTTAAAAATCATATAAGCAATCTTAAAATTTATATGAGAGGAAACTGGAAGCCAGTGCAATTTCTTAAGAAGAGGAGATGCTCTCTCAAATTTATTCAATTTAAAAATTAACCTAGCTGCCGTATTTTGAAGTAATCTCCTCAATAGCTTTATAGTAATTCCCCCATATAAAGAGTTACAGTAATCCATGTAAGATAAAAGAATTGCCTGAGAAATGGAAATGCTCTCAAAATTTAGTACAGAAGTATGTAAGTATTGCCATACAGGGACAGACCAAAGGTCAATCAAGCCCAGCATCCTGTTTCCAATAGTGGCCAATCCAGGTCACAAATACCTGGCAAGATACCAAAAAAGTACAAGTATTTAAATTTCTTAACAAGAGCATTAATCTGATCCTCCAGAATTACATAAGTACATAAGTAATGCCACACTGGGAAAAGACCAAGGGTCCATCGAGCCCAGCATCCTATCCACGACAGCGGCCAATCCAGGCCAAGGCACCTGGCAAGCTTCCCAAACATACAAACATTCTATACATGTTATTCCTGGAATTTTGGATTTTTCCCAAGTCCATTTAGTAGCGGTTTATGGATTTGTCCTTTAGGAAACCATCTAACCCCTTTTTAAACTCTGCCAAGCTAACCGCCTTCACCTCGTTCTCCGGCAACGAATTCCAGAGTTTAATTACGCGTTGGGTGAAGAAAACTTTTCTCCGATTTGTTTTAAATTTACTACATTGTAGTTTCATCGCATGCCCCCTAGTCCTAGTATTTTTGGAAAGCGTGAACAGACGCTTCACATCCACCTGTTTCACTCCACTCATTATTTTATATACCTCTATCATGTCTCCCCTCAGCCGTCTCTTCTCCAAGCTGAAAAGCCCTAGCCTCCTTAGTCTTTCTTCATAGGGAAGTCGTCCCATCCCCGCTATCATTTTAGTCACCCTTTGCTGCATCTTTTCCAGTTCCACTATATCTTTCTTTAGATGCGGCGACCAGAATTCAACACAATACTCAAGGTGCGGTCTGATATTTTAGCTAGAATTTAGATTTATATTTTCAATTTTTATGTTTCAACAATTTTTATTGATGTACACATCGTATCACAACCAGAATCAGGGGTCTACAACAATTCGCCCCAGATGCTTCCAACCTTACAAACAGTGATAACATCATTCATCAATCTTTTAAACATTTTCTCCCCTCCCTTCCTCCCAGTCCCCATGAATCTCCCAAATGAGCCCTGTACTCTTCTGGGCCCCATTGGCGTCTCTCCCCTTCCCCTCCCCCCCTCCCCTCCCCCCCCCTACTTCCCTCCAAAGGAGCATAATCTCCCCTCTACTTCAACAATGAGAGCCATAGGTACAAATATATAATCTTATATTTAACAGGTAAAATTCAAAAGCAGACTGCGTCCTCGCGGGCTTAACGTATCTATATATCCATTCCAAACTTGCATAAAGGCCTGTTTCTTTTTGGGGGATCCCCGCGTCTCTCTGGCCTCCCAGGTGGCTAGCAAATGAATTTGATTCCTCCATTGCCAGTAGGACGGGGGATCTGGAGAAACCCAGTGTTGTAGTATAGTTTTCTTGGCCACTAAACATACTTTTCGACACCAAGTCCTTATCCCCTTATCCAGCATCCGAAAACCTGAATGTGTATCTAAAATATTGTGGTCCCAGGATCCCTTTATTACCCTTCCCGCTATAGTAGACATATACGTCTGGATCCGACTCCAGAAAGCTCTGATCTTTACACAACCCCAAAATGCATGATACAATGTATGTACTGTAGCATTACACTTAACACATCTATCACTACTTCTGGGGTTTATATGTGCAAGTTGCTGTCTGGAGAAATAAGCTCTCATTACTCCTCGGTATCCACTTTCTCTCAACCTCTCATCTACCGTAAGGGCAGGAATACTTCTCAGAGTGGCTCTTACATCCCAATTCCCTAAATTCCCTCCAGAATCCTTTTCCCACATGTGCTTAATGGACTGAAAGTCCTTGGGTGTGGAAATTAATGTTAATGCCCTATGTATAGCCGACACTGTTACCCCAGTAATCTCCAATTTTTGGAAGAAATCTCTCACTTTCTCCTCCGTTTTCAACTGCAAAGCTGGTTGGTCCAAACTAAGAATGTAGTGCTTAATCTGAGCATATGCAAACCTATCTCCCCAATGTGTACCTAGTCTGGTTTGTATCATTTCAAATTCTATCATCTTCCCTTCCCCATCCAACATGTGTTCTATCCTTGAAATCCCCTGGGCTTCCCATCTTAGAAATGCCACGTTTTCCCGTCCCGGATCGAAGTTCAAATTACCCCTTATAGATAATAATCCAGTGATTGTGGCCTTTCCCCTCATAAGTTTCATGAACCCTCTCCAAGTCTCTCTCAATGGCTGTAATATCACACAGTGTTTAAGGTTTATCGGCAGGTTTCGCCGTTCTTGATGCAAAAGTGTTAAAGGGTCGTAGGGCGAGAAGTATTCTTGTTCAATCTCTAATGGGGTGTATTCACTTGTCTGATTCACCCAGTCTCCTATATGCCTCAGTAAACAGGCACAGTTGTAACTACGAAGGTCCGGTAAACCCAGTCCTCCATTTTGCCAGCCCCCCATCAAAAAATGCATTTTCAATCTGGGCTTTTTCTTTGCCCAGCAGAATTGGCTAAAAGCCCTGTTAACCTTCTTCAAGTCCTTCTGCAATAGACGGAGGGGTAGTGTTTGCATGGCGTAGAGCCATTTAGGAAAAATCATCATGCGAATTAAATTTATTCTGCCTCTCAAAGATATGGGTAATCCCGCCCAATTACCTAGATGTTTCTTCGTGTCCGTTAATAGGCTATTTATATTAAGCGAGTATAACTGTTTGGTGTCCATAGTCAATCTAATCCCTAGATATTTGAATGAGTCTTTCGCCCAACTCAGGGGAAATTCTCGTCTCCATCCCTTCTTTACTTCGTCTGAGGAGGCTAATGCCTCCGATTTTAGGAGGTTCAATCTAAAACCCGCATAGTCTCCATATTCTTCAAACGTTTCCATTAAATTAAGAAGGGAATCCTGGGGCTCCGTAATCATCACTAGTAGGTCGTCAGCAAAAGCTGCTACTTTAAATTGATGTTTACCAATGGGCATCCCTTTTATCAAAGGGTTTTCTATGATGGTACGGATCAAGGGGTCCAACGTCAGTACAAAGAGTAAAGGAGATAATGGGCACCCCTGTCTGGTACCTCTTCTTATCGGGAACGACTCTGTCTCCAATCCATTGACTCGAATTGTAGCCCTCGGTTCATGATATAACGCTTTAATGGCTGAAGTGAACCGTCCCGTAATTCCGTATCTTTCTAACGTGGCAAAGAGAAACTCCCAATGCACTCTATCGAACGCTTTTTCTGCGTCAAAGCTGATAAGTAGTGCTGGTGTGTTATTTCTTTTTCTCATCTCCAATGCCCCTAATATTCGTCTTAGATTCTTTGCAGACGTCCTCCCTTTTACAAACCCTACTTGTGTCTCATGGATTAACTTTGGCAGCACTTTCGCTAACCGGTTTGCCATTATTTTTGCTAACAATTTCACCTCAACATTTAACAATGATATTGGTCTATATGATTCCGGAACCAGTGGGTCCCTACCAGGTTTTGGTATAACTGTAATTTGTGCCCTAGAAAGATTGAATGGCAAACGCTCTGTATCTATTATCTGATTAAAGTACTTAGCAAGCGTGGGAGTAATGCTCTCTCTCATAAGTTTATAAAACTCCATACGCATCCCGTCCGGTCCTGGAGCCTTCGACAATTTCCCTCTCGTTATTTCCAGCTCTACTTCCTCTTCTTGAATTGGACTATTCAACACTTCTCTCTCACTTTGCGTTATTTCTGGGAGTTGTAATGTATCTAAATAAAGAGAGCCCTGGAGGCCTTGGTCAACTGGCGTTTCATATAATTGTTCATAGAATCTGGCAAAGATTTCTCCTATCTGCTCATCTTGCCGTACCATCTGTCCCTGGTTATTTCTCATTTGTAGTATCTTCCTGTTTTGTGACTTAGGCTTAGCCAAGCGAGCCATCATGCGACCTGATTTATTACCATATCTATGTAATTGGAATCTATAATAAGTTTGTGATTTAGCCGCTCTCTTATGCAGTAGTTCATTCAGGGCCACCTGCAACTCCAGTAACTTAGTGCGTTGCTCAGGCTGATTTGTCTTCCCATATGACTGTCTTGCCCTACAAATCATAGAACTCAATCTTAGTATTTCTCTATTTCGGGCCTTTCGGACATGATGTGTGTGACTAATAATTTCTCCTCTAAGCACCGCCTTGGCGGCATCCCAGAACAGTAAAGGGTCAGTCTCGTGTTCCTTGTTAATGGTCTTATATTCCTCCCAACTCTTCTGAAGCCTTTCACCCAACTGTCTATCTGTAGATAATTCCAGTGGGAACTGCCAGAATTTTTGTTTAGGCTTTCTAGTAGGCACCTCCCACTCCATATATACCCAGGCATGATCTGAAATCGTGTAGGGTCCTATATTGGTTGTGGCTACCTGTCCAAACAGATCTCTAGTGACCAGGAAATAGTCTATTCTAGCTTGTGATGCATGAGCTCGAGAATGATGTGTAAAATCCCTCTCCAAGGGGTGTAGCATCCTCCATATATCAATCAAGTCTATCATTTTCCCCAGTCTTTTTAATCCCTGGTTAGATGCTACCACATCCCTCCTCTGTCCTTGGGAGCTGTCTATCGTTTGTTCCCATACTGTGTTAAAATCTCCCCCCACTATTATAGGTGACCCAGCATATTTCATCAGATGTCCTATCACCGAGTTATAAAATTTTTTGTCATACTGATTTGGTGCGTATACATTGCAGATCACACATTTATGCCCATCTATGTCTAGCTCTACTATGACATATCTCCCCCCGGGGTCTATCATGAGGGTTTTCACTGTGGCCGCCACTCCTTTGCGGACTAAAATCGCCACTCCTCCTCTTTTTCCCAGAGCATTTGCCGCTATGCACTCTTGTACCCACCAGGTGCGCAGCTTAGCGTGTTCTTCCTGACTTAAGTGTGTCTCTTGTAACAGTGCCACATCTATTTTATATCTTTGCAATTGCTGTAGGATTTTGGATCTCTTAATGGGTGAATTGATCCCGCCTACGTTCCAGGTGATCAGTTTAACCATGGAATCTTGGTTGGTCTGCGACTAATATTGCATGCTTTCTTGCTCCTAACTCTACCCGGTGGGCATCCCAGCCACTGCCCTCCCGGGACAAAATTTGTGTTGTACCCATAGACTCGTCGAACATTACTCCTTCCCTCCCTTTTGCCTGAACCTCCTCCCCTCACTTGATTCCTCTTTCTTCTTTTAATGTATCCGTCACTCTTCCCATTCCCCCCCTCCCTCCCCCCATTCCTATCCCTATCCCTCCTCCCCTTTACTCCCTCCCATCCCCTCATCCCCTCCTCCCCTCCTTTGACCGTTCCCTGATAGGGACTCATCACGTATAGTCGCCCCCCAACCTCTCTCCCTCATTTTCCCCCCTATACACTGCTTGCCGTTTTTTTTAAGAAAACCCCGGGTCCCTCCTTCCTCCCATTATGTCTGTTTTTGTCTCTTTATAACCGTGGGAGTGAGGAAACAATAAATCTAACAGATTAACCTTTAAACATTTGAACATACATATATATTCTTATAACTCGCCCATATTCTCATACATACTTTACTCACTCCTTTTTTCCGTCCTTCCTCCCCCTCCCAAGCCATATACTTGACCTCCTGCTAACATAGTCTCTCAAACCTGTTAACTTTATATCAACTCCGGTTATTTCCTCTAGTAGTCCAAGACTATCCTCTGTATCAATAGTTACCAGACATAAATGTCCATATATTCCATATATTCCATATTGACTCTTGGCGTCCTTTTTTGCCAGTACTCAATCCGGTAAGCCTCCGCTCCGATTACTCCTCTCCTCCTGTTCCATCTGATCCACAAACTCCCTGGCTTCTTCTGGCTTTTCAAAAGTGCGAGTCGTTCCTTCGTGCATTATCCTTAAGACCGCTGGATACATCAAGGTAAAGCGTTTCTTCATTGCAAATAATTTGGAACAAATGGGTGAAAAAGCTTTCCTCTTTCCCGCCACTCCCACTGAGTAGTCTTGAAAACATATAATCCGTTTGTTTTCAAATGTTAGATTCTTCTCTCCTCGTGAGGCTTGTAAAATCCACTGCTTATGGGCAAAGTTTAACACCTTCAATATGACCACCCGAGGTCGAGAATCTGTATCTCTGCGTGTCCCCAAGCGGTGTGCCCTTTCTATCCTTAGTGGGCCTAGATCAGGGGGAAATCTCACTTGCTCCATTAACCAGCGCTCCAGAGCCGATGTTAGATCTCTACCTCCCAGCTTTTCCGGTAGGCCCACCAATCGGAGGTTGTTTCTGCGGGACCTATTTTCCAAGTCCTCTATCTTTTGTTCCAATGTCTCTACTGTTCGTAAAAGTGTATTTTGTGTCTCTTCTACTACAGTAACCCGGTCTTCTACCTCTCCGGTCCTAGTCTGGAAGGCAACACATTCGCGTGTGAGATCCTCCATTCTCGTTTGTAATTTCTCCAATTTCGTGTCAATTGGTGTGAGGCGTCTTTCAAGTAGATCTTCTAGGACCGCGGTCATCTCTGTCGTTATTTCTGAGACCCAGATCGACGCTACTGTCGGGTCCGCGCTGCTGGGTACGGCGGCCATCTTAGAATCCGTTGCCTTTTGGCGCAGCTTATCTTTCTGAGCCGTTTTAGCCGCCATCTCCCTTCGCTTTTGTTCTATTAATTCCGTATCCGAAATCAGCTCTTTTTCCCCTTCCAGGAATAGCTTACAGCAAGTCAGAATCGTGTTTCAATGCGCGTGGGGGAGAGGTCAGGCGCCGGAGCAGCGTTCAGGTGCTACCACTCTCCAGCATGGCGTCACGTGATCTCTATATTTTCAATTTTTAAAGTTTCACCTGTGGCAAGCTGCAAATCCCCAAACCATACAACATTGGTTTTCTGTCTGTTGAGCTTTAAAAAGTTCTTATGGACCCATGAATCAACCAGAAGACTATTCTTACCCAACATATCCCTAGTATTCTCAAAAGTGTCCAATGCTGGACAAAGAAGAAATATATCATCAGTGTTAAGACATACATTAGAATACCAAGAGAAGTTAAAATCTCACCTAACGGCCTCATATCAACATTAAATAACAAGAGGGAAAGAGATGACCCCTGAGGGACGCCACAACCAGGCAACCAAGATACAGAGACAACCCCATTCTTCTGAACCCTATATGATCTTTTCCTTAAAAAATCCTCAAACCATTTGATCACCTTACCAGCAACACCCCATTCACTAAGGAGCCATTTTACAATGCTGTGGTAGAGCTACTGTGGTGTTGGCGTTGTACCAATCCGGCACAGCTGCTGGCCCACCGCGGGAGCTGTTGGAAGTGCCACCCCCAGCACGCACTAAATAGGAGACGATAAGGGCTCCCCAGGAAATGGCTACGCAGCAAGTTTGTACTTACCGCACAACCATTTCCTTAAAACAAATCTGCTTTGGTAAAAGAGGCCTCGGCACACAGCAAATCCACATGCTGATGCCACTGCAGGGCCGCTTTTAGCGCAGCTTGGTAAAAGGGCTCCTAAGCCTATAAAGCATCAATGAAAGGTCCATTGCATCAAAGGCTGATAAAATATCAAACTGTAGAACAGCTTGGCCACCCCTACTCAAAATATCCTTAATCTCAGTAGTCAGAGTCTATAATAATGATTCTGTACTATGTAGCAGGCAGAATCTATGTTCAGAAAAATGTAATGAATCATTAATAAAATAAAATCATGTCATTGTTGATAAACTGTGAATTGCATTAGTTTAGCTAACCAAGGAATACCCGCTACCAGTCTACATTTATCAACTACTAGTAAAAAAGGCCCATTTCTGTCAGAAATGAAACGGTCGCTAGCAAGGTTTTCCTCGGAGTATATGTTTGAGAGAGAGAGAGAGAGTGTGTGTGTGTGAGAGATGGAGAGTATGATAGACAGAGAGTGTGTCAGAGAGAGTGTATGTGAGAGACAGAGAGTGAGTGAGTGTGTGCCCCCCCTCCCTTTATAGTTTGAGGCCCCCCTTCCACCCCACCTCTCTGGTCTCAGGGCCCCCCTCACCCCCTGCCTCCAGTCACCCATGTCCTCTCCCCTGCCCCCCCTCCAGCCACCCAGGCTGACGTCACTCACAGCTGATTCCCAGGCAGGGGGAGGAGTAGGGAAACACGCGGAACAAGTGGCAGGGAGTGGCACATCAAACAACGACCCTCCTCTCCCCTGTCCCCCTTCCAGCCACCCATGTTCTGTGACCCTCCTCTCCCCCTGGCCCCCCCTGCAGCAGGGGCGTAGCCAGACACCCAATTTTGGGTGGGCCTTGGCCCAAGAATGGGTGGGCAGAAGAACTCCACCCTGTCCCACAAGTGGTTTGGTCTCTCCCTCTCACCTGTATGCCATATGGTCTCTCATACATCTCCCCTCTCCCGCATACCTTTTAAATAGCAGATTTTTACTGGCAGCAAGCAGCAACTAATACACACTGCTCATCCTATGGCAATACATCTGAGAGAAGGCTGTGGGGCTGGTGCAAGCAGTATGTATCAGTCACTTGTCACTGCAGGCGAAGATCTGCTTTTTACAAGGTTTGTAGGAGGAGGGACAGGTGTTTGGGAGTTTTTGGCTGGTGGGGCTTGGGGATCCCTGCCAGCCACATCATAAGTGTGCTGCTACTGGGTAGGCCTGAGCCCAAAGTGGGTGGGCCTGGGCCCACCCAGGCCCACCCTTGGCTACGCCACTGCCCTGCAGCCACCCATGTCCAGCGACCCTACTCTCCCCCTGCCCCCCTCCAGCCACCCATGTCCAACGACCCTCCTCTTCCCTGCCCCCCTCCAGCCACCCATGTCCTGCGACCCTCCTCTCCCCCTGCCCCCCCTGCATCCATCCATGTCCAGCGACCATACTCTCCCCCTGCCCTCCCTCCAGCCACCATGTCCAACGACCCTGCTCTCTCACCTGCCCCTCCTTCATCCACTCAGGTTGTGTAACCAATTCTTCGAGGCAGGCAGGAAAGATCTCTGGTCCTGCCTGCCCGCTGCTGGCGCTGGTGCTGACGCTCCCCCGCTGCCGGATCGCTGTTCAAAATGGCACCGAGACTTCCAATGGTGGACTCGTGAGACTTCTGCTGGTCAGGGGTGGGAGGCTGTTCGGGAGTGGGGCCTGCAAAGATCCTGGCTTTGGTCAGGCTCTAGTGCATAGAGTTAGGTAAGAAGGGACTGTAGGCAAGCACAGGAAATATAAAAACTCCTTGGCAACTTCACAGCCCTTGTAGTGTAGAGTACTCCCCCTCCCAAATCACCCAGAACCTCACCACCCACCTCAGAAAATTTAGGCAGGGGTGATGCCCACTTGCTCCTGCCTCTGATTCACCACCAGAGGCAACCTACCAAATGAAATAAGACTTATTGCCTTATTTGCTAGACTGACCCCTAGTGGTGTGTTGCAATGCACTGTCAGGATTCAGGCATCACCATTTTTAATGACGGTGCTGGAGGCAGGATCAATTGAGCATCACTCCTGCCTCTTTACTTTCTGAGGTGGGTGATGAAGGTCTGGAGGATTTGAGGAGGGGAGGAGGTACACTAGACTTCCAGGGATTTTTTTAAGGTGGGGAGAGTCATGTCAGGGGAACACTAGACTAGCAGGGATTTTGTTTGTATGTTAGGAGCAGAGGGATTGGGTCAGGAAGAAAAGGGAGGGAGGGAGGGAAGTGGGGTCCATTGGATTACCAGGTAGTTTTGTGGTAATGGGGGTTGCTCCGGTTCCCCCCCACCCCCACCCCTGGACTCACTTTGTTCTTCTGACGGACCACCTGGCAGCCTGTTCGGGGGTTCAGAGGCATCACTGTCCTAGGAGGCTGCTTGTGCATTTGTCACCCACGCCTCAGGGCGTCCCTTAGGCCCAGCGTTGAGGCCATCGTACTTCACCGGCAGGAGCCTTCTTGCATAGGCGTGGTCGTGCTGAAGAAGATACTTTAAAGAGTCAGCATCCAGACGCAGAGCCCAGTGCTTACATCACCTGGCTGGGAACATTTAAGGCAGACAATCCTCCTCACCCTTGCCTTCACAATGGGCCATCCTGCTTGCCTTAGCACTCCTGTCTCCAGCCCTGGTTCCTGTCTGCCACCCTGGTTCCTATCTTCAGGTTTGGTTCCTGTTTCGAGCCCTGTTTCATTTCCAGCCTTAGTTCCTGCTTCACTTTGAATTATTAACAACTTCCAGGTCCCAGTCCTGCCAGGCCTGCCCCCAAGGGTTCTTTTTAGAGCCACCCCAGGTCCCGGTTCTGTTGGGCCTTGTCCCCAAGGGCCCTTTTCAGGGCCACCTCAGATCCTGGTCTCACCGGGCCTGCCCCTAAGGGCTCTTCTCAGAGCCACATGTGAGCCTCTACTTGCAGTGACTTGCCTGCCATCAACTGGGGCACTCCAGACCATCGGCACCCAGTCCACGACCCAAGGGGCTCACCCATCCTGAAGCATGACAGATTGTGAAGGTCATGAAGTCAGGTGTGTCACCGGCCTTGCAGTTGCTCTAACAACTGGCCCTTCAGCTTCAACAACTCTCAGGCTCAGTTCAAGAACTGCCTACTCGCATGGACCACCTTTTAGATGTTGGCAACACCTCAGGCCTGTGCTCTGGTGTGCCTTTCCTATTGCAGTGTCAGGGATACAGCTCGCAGCTCCTCGCTACAAAGGGAATCCCAAAACCTATAGATGTTTTCTTAACCAATGTATGATAATTTTTGAACTTCAAGCCTGAGACTTCATTTTTGATAAAGCCTGGTGGCCTACATCATATCTCTCCTGTCAGGCCAAGCCTTAGCCTGGGCATTTCCTCTCTGGGAGTTTGCTTAATAGTTTGGATGGATTCCTTGATCAATTCCGCAGGGTTTTCAAAGAACCCGGAAAAGCCTCCTCTGCAACTGCCAAGCTTCTTAACCTAAGGCAAGGTTCCCAAACTCTTGTGAACTGTGCAATCCATTTCCACATGTTAGCTGCTCAAGTGAATTGGAACAGTGATCTTCCTTCATCCCTAGATGAGCTCATCTGCCTCTGCAATCAAGTGGATATTCATTTTCAGGAGCGGACTGTAGAATGATTAATCTGGCACCTAGCTTCCAATGTGCCCTGCAGGTGCCTAAAAAGACTCCTCCTTGCAATTCAGGGGAGCCTATGCAACTGGACCACTCCATTCTTTCGGAACAGGAAAAGCAGAGACACCAATCTCTGAAGTTGTGTCTGTATTGTGGGGAGAAAGGTCACTATGCTCTCAGAAGCCCCAAGAAGTTGGGAAATTATTGGGCCTACCCCTGGCAGGAGAAACGGCGCTAGGTTCCTTTGTTTGGATTCCCTGCATGCAATTTCTGGTCTCCGCATCTCTATTTTGACCAAATATTGGCTACTGTGGAGGTCTTCATCGATTCTGAAGCAGGGGGGAACTTCATCAATGAGGACCTTGTCCGGCACTACAACATCCCTACCTAGGAACTTTCCAAGGCTATTCTAGTCTTCTCGGTATATGGGAGTATTCAGGGGCATATTAAAGTCAAGATGGTACCCCTTTGCCTGTGAATTGGGGCCCTCCACAGAGAGGCTATTACCTTGTACGTCATTCAGACAGCAGTTAACCCCATTATATTAGATTCCCTGGCTTCAAAAACATAATCCAGAAATAGACTGGAGCAGTGGGGAGCTCTCAGCCTGGAGTGCATTTGCCAACACTGTTGTCTTGACTCTGCTTCTGGCTATGGCCATAGCCATCTTGGGGATGGAGACCTTGGACAGGCTTATAGGGCTTATGCCGATGTGTTCTCCATGAAGCAGGCCAGGACCTTTCCCCCACATCAGGAATATGATTGCCCCATTGAACTGCCGGGCAAGATTCCACCTAGGGGAAAGATTTACCCCTTTTCCATTCAGGAGATGCATGCTATGTCGATCTACTTTGCAGATAACCTACAGAGGGGTTCCATCCAACTCTCCACTTCCCCAGCTGGGGTGGGCTTTTTTTGTGGGGAAAAAGGATGGCACTCTATGCCCTTGTATTGACTACCGTGGGTTGAATGTCATTACGATCGAGAATAAATATCCGCTTCCTCTGATAACTGAGTTGTTCAACCGCCTTCAAGGGGCTCGCCTTTTCACAAATCTGGACCTTAGAGGAGCCTACAACCTGATCTTCATTCGTGAAGGAGACGAATGGAAGATCACGTTTAACACCAGGGACGGTCACTATGAGTATCTAGTTATTCCATTCAGACTCTCAAATGCTCTAGTTGTTTTTCAGAATTTTCTGAACAACATCTTCTGAGACTTGCTACAAAAGTGTGTCCTGGTGTATTTGGATGACATTCTGATATTCCTCAATTTGCTGGCCCAACAACAGGAACAGGTCAGACAGATCCTGCAGCTCCTGCGCGAGAATCACCTATACGCCAAATTAGAGAACTGCATCTTTGAGCAGAGCGAGCTACCATTCTTGGGCTACATTATTTCTGACCAAGGCCTGAAGATGGACCGTGCCAAGCTCTCCGCCATTCATGACTGGCCTCGTCCCCCAGGGGCGACGAGCCTTACACCGTTTTCTGGGTTTTGCGAATTATTATTGCCAGATTCTCCAGAACTATTCTCCTATTGCCACGCTTCTTACCGTGTTGACCCAGAAAGAGGCTAACACCTGAGGCCAGCCAGAGGAGGCAGTAGCTGCCTTCGACCTCTTGAAACAAGCCTTTGCGACAGCCCCAATACTCCGTCATCCTGATCCTGAGAGGCCCTTCTTTGTTGAAGTCGATGCATCTTCCATATGAACGGGTGCCATACTGTTCCAGTCTGACGTCAAGGGCAGGTTGTTAACCTGTGCTTTCTTCTCTAAGAAATTCTCATCCGCCGAAAAATTTGCACTGTAGGAGATGGGGAGCTTTTGGCCATCAGAATGGCACTAGAAGAATGGCACCAACTCCTGAAGGGAGCCAAGCACCCATTTACCGTGAAGACACACCATAAGAACCTCTTGTATCTTCAGGAGGCCCGAAGACATAACCCTCGCCAGGCCCGGTGGTCTTTGTTCTTTTCCTGATTTGACTTTTGGGTGGTCTTCCGCCCGGCCGTAAAGAATGTATGGGCTGACTCTTCCTCAATCTCTGGAGACTACCAAAGAGAGCACTGAGCTATAGACCATCCTGGACCCTGCCAAGATCTGTTGGAGCTCATCTCTTGAGTCTACTGATGGCTGCAGCTGTGATCTTGGACTCATGCCTCCAGTGCTTCTCAGAAGCCAAGCCTGGACCCGGGAGGAGGTACTGTCACGGCCATGGCTGTGCTCCAGCCCCCCCCCCCCCGACTCACCTTGTTCTTCCGAGGGACTGCCCTGCAGCCTCTTCAGGGGTTCAGAGGCAACCCTGTCCTGGTAGGCTGCTTGTGAGTCTGTCTCCTGCGCCTTGGGGCGTCCCTCAGGCCCAGCATCTAGGCCTTCACATCGCACCAGCAGGAGCCGGCTTTCTTAGGTGTGCACATGCACCAAAGAAGATACTTGAAAGGGTCAGCAGCCAGAGGCAGAGCCCAGTGCCTCTTGATGACATCACCCGGTTGAAGCCATTTAAGGCAGCTGAACCCCCTCTGCCTTGCCTTCACAACAGATCATCCTGCTTGCCTTAGTGCTCCTGTCCCCAGCCCTGGTTCCTGTCTTCAACCTTGATTCCTGCTCCACTTCCAGGCCCCGGTCCTACCAGGCCTGCCCCCAATGACCCTTTTCACGGCCACCCTGGTCATGATCCCACTAGGCCTCCCCCCAAGAACTCTTCACAGAACCACCCATGAGCTTCTACTTACAGTGACTTGCCTGCCATCAACCGGGATCCTCCAGACCAGAGGCATAGCCACAGGTGGACCTGGGCCCATCCAGTTTGGGCTTGGGCCCCCCCAGCAGCGGTGCACCCTTGCCAAAACTGTCATTAGGGAGCAAGCTAAGCTCCTGCATCTGTTTTTTAATGTTTCTCGGTGTCTGTTTAAAGTGTCACTGGCAGCATGTAAGAATCTCTGCCGCTACTGCTGGCTGACCCAGAAGCCTTCCCTCTGCTGTGCCCCCTCTAACTCTGATGCAATTTCCTGGGAGAAATGTGGCAGAGAGAAGGTTTCTGCGTCAGCTGGCAGCAGCAGTAGCGATTCTTACACACTGCCGCTGACCCTTTGAAAGATGCTGCATGGGAGGATGGGAGTGGAAGGGAGGGAGATAAGGAGAGATGCTGCATGGTGTGGGTAGAAGAGAGGGATAATTGGACATGGGAATGGAGGAATAATTGTTGGACATGAGGGGGGAGAGGGAGAGATGCTGCAAGGGGGGAGAGAGGGATTATTGTTGGATGTAGGGTGGGGTGGGGAGAGAAGGAGAGATGCTGCACAGGAGGGATGAAGGATAAGAGAGGAAGAAATGCTGGACTGGGGAGGGAGGGAGAGATGCTGCACAGGAGGGATGAAGGATAAGAGAGGAAGAAATGTGGGACCTGGGAGGGAGAGAGAGATGCTGCATAGGGGAGAGAGGGATGAGGGAGAAATGTTGGATATGCTGGTGGAGGGGAAGGAGTGATGGAGAGAAGCTGCAGGGGGGAAGAGAGATGTTAGACTTGGGATGCAAGATAGAGAGAGAGAGAGATGGTGGACAATGGGAAAGAGGGAAGAGGAAAAAGAGAGGGAATGATGTTGGACATGAGGGTGGAGAAGTAGGGATGCTGCACAGGAGGGGGGAAGAAGGAGGGAGATGTTGGATCCAGGGGCAGAAGGAAGTGAGAGAGATGCTGGATTATGGGGTACAGAAACAGATTGTGAGCCCAGGAGGGACAGAGGAAGTACCTGCATAGAATATGTAAACAGTTTTGTTTGTATCGCAGAAAGGCAATGTATCAAGTCCATGACTCCTTGACCCTAAAGGGAGGGAAGAGAGAGGGAGAAATGCTGGCCCCCGAGGGGGGGGGGGCAAGAGGAAAGAGTGAAGGGACAGGAAGATGCTGGGAGGCAATAGAGGATGGGGATAGGAGAAAGAGGGAGCAGATGCTGGGCTAGAAGGGTGGCGGGAGAGACTGGGAATGGTGGAACCATATGGGAAAGGCCAAGGAGGGTGGCAAGGAAATGAACGAGAGGAGGATAGTGATTACAGGGGATAGAAATATGATAATGTGGAGTAGATCGAAGATGGAAAGGAATGGAAGGCTGGGGAAGGAATGAGATGAGGAATAGGAGAGCTAATGGGTGAAAGAAGGAGATGGAAATCTGATAGGTATCTGAAAAGTAAGGAGTTAGGGTGAAATTTGAGTGGACATACAGCAGAAGAGAAAAAAGAGAGGAAAGAGCTAAAATGGAAAGATGAATATGTCAGGAGCAAGTGTAGTGAGGGAATGGAAAGAGAGAGGAGAAAAGACAAATGGACAGCAGCAGCTTGAAGGAGAATTAGCAGAAAGACAGGAAAGTGGAAAAGAGGATCTGAAACCAACATGATGGAAAAATAAAATGACCAGAAAACAAAAGGTAGAAAAGGCACTTTTTATTTTGAATTTATTAACTGAAATATATTTGCTTGAGAAATGTGTGTAGCAGATGTAATTTTATTGCGTTCAGTAGAAAAGAAAATACATTTCTATTTTTATTTCTCCACTGTTGCAGTACATGCCGAGGTTCCCAGTTCAATTTTTTCCAGAAACTGAATACTGAGAAAACGCACTGCCTTATCCTTTCATCTCAACACAATAAGTCAAAACCTTCAACTCTAATCACCCCAGATCTTACCCTTCCAATCTCAGAGAGCCTAAAAATACTTGGTGTAACAATTGATCGCAATCTATCACTTGAAAGCCAAATAAATTCCACTACAAAGAAAATGTTCTTTTTGTTATGGAAACTTAAATGAATTAAACCTTTCTTCCCGAGAGAAGTTTTTCATAATCTAATACAATCAATGGTATTAAGACACTTAGACTACTGCAATGGAATTTGCACAGGTTGTAAAGAACAACTTACAAAGAAACTTCAGACCGCCCAAAACACTGCAGCCAGGTTAATTTATGGTAAATCCAAATTCGATAGTGCTAAACCTCTTCGAGAGAAACTGTATTGGCTTCCAATTAAGGAGCGAATCACCTTCAAAATCTGTACCCTAGTCCACAAAATTCTTTACGGAGAAGCCCCAGGATACATGACCAGCTTAATTAACCTACCTTCCAGGAATACATCCAGATCATCCCGTTCATACTTAAACCTTCATTACCCTAGCTGCAACGGCCTCAAATATAAATCCGCTTATGCTTCCACCTTCTCCTTTATTAGTACTCAACTATGGAATGCACTGTCAAAAGCTATTCACAATCATCTTAATTTCAGGAAATCACCCAAGACCAGCTTATTTGGAAAGGCCTATCCCAAGGATTCAACATACGTCCCTACATCCTGCAACACAGCAAATTAATGGACCATTTTGGACATTCTTAACTTTCCCTCCTTTTTACCTGTATACCCTGTTCTTTTGATGCTCCCTGATCACTACACTATATTGTATTTATATATTTACCGGATTGGCGATTGCCTCTACGGTTTGATGTAAGCCACATTGAGCCTGCAAATAGGTGGAAAAATGTGGGGTACAAATGTGATAAAAATATTTTAATTTCTAATTTGTGATCCCTTGTTCTGTATTTGGTGAGGGTCAGTTGGTGTGATTCTAATGGCAGGTGGGGAGATTGGAGGGGAGACAGAGAGGAGAGGGAATTGTGTGTGTGTGAGGGGGGGACCTTCTTTATTTTCTGCCCTGGGCCCTAGCATGTCTAACACTAGCCCTGACCCTTGCTATAGCTGGTGGAGATCCCTAAGCCTCATCAACGGAGGACCTCCTCTGAAGACAGACAAAACTCCCTTTTACTAAGCTTGGCAGACGGCAGCGGCAACATCCTTGAGCCACCGATTAACTAAGCATGTGTGGGATGCTGATATCGGTGCCTCAAGGAGTTGCTGCTGCTGCTTGCCAAGCCTGGTGAAAGGGAGTTATGGCCGTCTTTGGAGGAAGTACATAAGTATTGCCATACTGGGAAAGACCAAACGTCCATCAAGCCCAGCATCCTGTTTCCAACAGTGGCCAATCCAGATCACAAATACCTGGCAAGATCCCAAAAAGTACAAAACATTTTATACTGCTTATCCCAGAAATAGTGGATTTTCCCCAAGTCCATTTAATAACGGTCTATGGACTTTTCCTTTAGGAAGCCGTCCAAACCGTTTTTTAAACTCCGCTAAGCTAACCGCCTTTACCACATTCTCTGGCAACAGATTCCAGAGTTTAATTACACGTTGAGTGAAGAAAACTTTTCTCTGAATCGTTTTAAATTTACTACATTGTAACTTTATCACATGCCCCCTAGTCCTAGTATTTTTGGAAAGCGTGAACAGACGCTTCACATCTACCCATTCAACTCCACTCGTTATTTTATAGACTTCTATCATATCTCCCCTCAGCCGCCTTTTCTCCAAGCTGAAGAGCCCTAGCCACTTTAGCCTTTCCTCATAGGGAAGTCGTCCCATCCCTTTTATCATTTTCGTCGCCCTTCTCTGCACCTTTTCTAATTCCACTATATCTTTTTTGAGATACGGTGACGAGAATTGAACACAATATTCGAGGTGCGATCGCACCATGGAGTGATTCAAAGGCATTATAACATCCTCATTTTTGTTTTCCATTCCTTTCCTAATAATACCTAACATTCTATTTGCTTTCTTAGCCGCAACAGCACACTGAGCAGAAGGTTTCAACGTATCATCAACGACGACATCTAGATCCCTTCTTGGTCCATGACTCCCAAGGTGGAACCTTGCATGACATAGCTATAATTCGGGTTCCTCTTTCCCACATGCATCACTTTGCACTTGCTCACACCAAATGTCATCTGCCACTTAGACCCCCAGCCTCCCAGTTCCGTAAGGTCCCCCTGCAATTCCTCACAATTCTCCTGCGATTTAACGACTCCGAATAACCCTGTGTCATCAGCAAACTTAACTACCTCACTAGTTACAACCATCTCCAGGTCATCCACAAATATGTTAAAAAGCAGTGGTCCTAGCACAGACCCCTGGAGAACCCCACTAACTACCCCTCCCCACTGAGAATAACGACCATCCAACCCCACTCTCTGTCCTCCATCCCCCAACCAGCCTCCAATCCACAACAGAACACTACCCCCCATCTCTTGACTCTCCAACCTTCCCCGGAGTCCTCCACGAGGCACCCCGTCAATCGCCCCCTGAAAATCCAGATACACAATATCAACCGGCTCACCTCTATCCACATGTCCGCCCACCCCCTCAAAGAAATGCAGTAGACTGGTGAGGCAAGATTTCCCTTCACTAAATCCATGTTGACTTTGTCTCATTAATCCATGCTTTTAAATATGCTCTGTAATTTTGTTCTTATAATAGTCTCTACCATTTTGCCCGGCACCGACGTCAGACTCACCGGTCTATAATTTCCCGGATCTCCTCTGGAACCTTTATGCCAAGGGAACTCTTGCCTCACAAATCCTCCACACCCTCTGAAGGCATGAACACACACCTGGACAAAGGCCAGTCAGTTGTACATCTAGATTTTCAGAAAGCTTCCGACAAAGCCCCCCACAAAAGACTCCGAGAAAATTAAAAAGCCATGGGACAGGAGGCAGCGCTCCGCCATGGACCGGGAACTGGCCAAAAGATCGAAAACAGAGAGCAAGGTCAAATGGCCAATTCTCTCAGTGGAGGAAGATGAACAGTGGAATGCCACAGAGATCCGCACTGGGCCTGGTGCTTTTTGTAATACATTTATAAGTTATCCGGAAATGGGGATGACATGAAAATGATGATCAAATTTGCAGATGATACAAAACCACCCGAAGCCGCTATTACATGTAGACTGTGCAAAACATCAGCTTTGGGATCCTCATGGGCTAAAGTTGCTTTTTTTTAGTTAGGAGGTGCCGTAGGAGGGGTGGAGAGAGGGGGGGGGAAGGGGGCGGGGAGTAGGGGCAGAGAGAAAATTTTGTGCCCACCCACTTTGGACTCAGGCCCACCCAAAATTGGCTGTCTGGCTACACCACTGCTCCAGACCATCGGCGGCGCTTGGTCATGGCCCAAGGGCTCACCCATACAGAAGCGTGATGGGGTGGAGAGGGGGGGAGATGCAGAACTAACAGCATTTTTTAAAATGTCCCCTTTCCTGTCAGTGCATGAACTGATCATGGACACACAGACAAGAAGGAGGACATTTTCACAATGAACTTTGGATTAGTGCCGCAATGCATACTGTTTTTTTCTGACAGCGCACACTTAACTCAGCAGTAATTTGCAGGCTCATTGATTACTGCATCGTTGCATTATATTTTTGAGGTAATTTCACAGCAGAAGCTGCACACTGATCCATCAGCATGTGTTTCTACCATGTGACTTTCTCTATCAGCTCCCAAGTACAGTGGAAGAGTTTGACTGCTTTTCCTCTGTGTGTAGCAGCACTGAGGTCTGAGTGGCAGTGAGGGAATCACTGGCTGTTTAATGCTCAGTACACACAGTGCAGTTTCCTCTTAAAGGAACTCATAATCGGATGTGACCCTGCTATGGCCCTCTGTACCTTCCTCCCTCCTTCCTGTTCTCTCTGTTGCCTGTGCACTCTGTATGACTCTAAACATCCCTGCTCATCTGAACTCTGCCCTGCTCCAGCACAACAGCTCAGCAGTGTTCACACTAATTTACTGATAATGTGTAAAGAGGTGTGGTAGCCGTGTTAGTCCACTCTTAAAGGTTATCATTAGAAATCAAACAAAATAAAACATGGAAAAGAAAATAAGATGATACCTTTTTTATTGGACATAACTTAATACATTTCTTGATTAGCTTTCGAAGGTTGCCCTTCTTCCTCAGATCGGAAATAAGCAAATGAGGTAGCAGATAGTATATATGAGAGAATCATATATACTATCTGCTACCTCATTTGCTTATTGTTATTGGATAACAATGGGGATTACAAAATCCCGCTATACCACACCAACATTTAGCATATAGTAAAGCCCACATAACTCTTGCACGGACTCAGAGTGGGAGATATTGCACAATGAAACCTGTGCACCTTTAATACTGAAAAAAATGTAAAATGTGATGAAACAAAAGTTAAAAAAAAACATATATATAAATAAAAACTCCAGCCATGGGCTGATATCTGGAACTTTTCAGCCCATCTCTCAACAGATTACTTCTTTAACAAAAAAATGTCAAAGGTATCTGTACGACTCTGAGGCTCAACATGATTATGATTTCTTTTACTACAAACTTACTTGCAAAGTCTTGTTCCATCTTTGGTTGTCCTCTGTATTTTTTTTGGTTCCAAATGATCCAGGTTGAGCGATACAACACAAAGCAGATGGAATCAAACCAGATGAAATGGAAGGACAGGAACCCTTCCCAGCGCACAGAGAAGAGCAGCAAGGTGAGTTCTGGGCAGTTATAGCCCCCAGTTTCTGTCTGGCCAATATTCAAAACTATTTAACAGGCCAGGAGCCGTTCCTGGCTGGTTAAGTAACATTTTAGTGCCTGTGGATATTCAGTGGGAAATAACCAGTTATCTCCTGCTAAGTATCCGGTTAGGCGTGGATATTCAGCGCTAAACTGACTGTGTTTAGTGGTTAAAATAGGTCGCATAAGTAGCAGGCCTATCTTTAACTGCTAAAAAGTTAACCGATTAGCACTGAATATCAGCATAACCGGTTAACTTTTTAGTGGTTAAAACCATCCAGATTTTCAATGTCGGTCGCTGGAAACAGCCCAGCATTAAATAACCAGGTTTAACGTCGGCGGCAGACAGCAAAAGCGATGACTGCCGCATGCTGAATTATCGGGCCCTGTGTGTTTTCCTAGTCAGTATGGGAAATGATATAAAAAATGTTCTCTCTCCAAGATCTTTCATTCAAAATAGTTGTTTTGCGATCTTCTATACTTGGGATCCCTGTTCCTGAGAAGCAAACCAAATTAATTGATATAATGTTAGCCTTTGCTTTACATCTTTTCACACTGGAAAGATAACACGGAGTTCTCTGTGTGTGAATGGTGGGAGCAGCTATGCCTCAGGAGGAAGTAGTAGCACTTAAGAGGCGTAACACTGCATCCTTTCTGAAGATATGATCACCTTTGGGTAATTTTTGTAAGCAGCGGTGATGTACCCAGTGATAGATCTTGCTATATATTATTTCATGTATGCAGCAACTTTTTATTTATTTATTATTTTTTTTTTTTACTTTATACTTTTTGTTTAGTACAACATTTAAGTTTACTGTATCGCATTTTCAAGCGTCCATAAAAAGACTGAACGACAACAACAACAAAGAACAGAGAGACTTGATTCCAAATTATCCCCTTCAGCTGCTAGGCAAGTTGTGAAGAAAAATAAAAATGTTTATTTAAAATGAAGGGCACTTTTCCAAAACTCACGGAGTCATCAGCAGCAGTTTTGAGAAAAATAGGTAGTGGCTTTTGACTGAGTGAGTTTTGCATAGAGTATTTAACACAAAGTCATTAAAAAAACATGGACTTAGAGACTTTTTGGCATAGGAATAAGCTACCTGATAGACCTACCACCCAGGAATGCTAAAAAATCATCTCGCACATTCCTTAATCTTCATTTCCCCAACTGTAAAGGTCTAAAATACAAATTAATGCACGCATCAACCTTTTCCTATATGAGTACGCAATTCTGGAACGCATTGCCACGCAACCTAAAAGCGATCTATGAACTGACCAACTTCCGCAAACTACTGAAGACCAATCTCTTTGACAAGATATACCACAAAGATCAACACATGTAAAACTCCACAGATATATCCAGAAATGTTTACTAATGCCTTCTGTCATATTACTATCGTGTATTCTATTACCATGTAACCCAAAATCCTTCTGTAACACCAAACGTCTATTCTCTTCTTATTTCCACTATCCACGATGTATTGTAAGCCACATTGAGCCTGCAAAGAGGTGGGAAAATGTGGGGTACAAATGCAATAAATAAAATAAAATAAATACTGTAAATAAATCTTGTCTTGATGAACAAAATTAATCACATAATTCAAAACTGACAAAAAATGGACTGAGTGGGCCCGATTATTCAGCTGGCGGTGAGCAGCGCTTTTGCTGTCCGACGGGCTGTTTCTGGCAACCAGTATTGAATATCTGAGTATTTTTAACCTCTAAAAGGTTAACTGGCTATACTGATATTCAGTTTTAACCAGTTAAATTTTTAGTGGTTAAAGATAGGACAGCTATTTATGTGGTCCTATTTGACCACTAAACTTATCCGGTTAGGCTCTGAGTATCGGCGCCTAACCAGACTCAGTGCCTAAACAGCTGCATATAATGTGTACAGCGCTGCGTACATCTAGTAGCGCTAGTAAACAGATAAGTTGTGCGATATAGTTGATAATGTGCTAGGTGCTAACTGGCAATATTCAGCAGAAGTAACTGGTTATCTCCCACTGAATATCCATGGTTAGGCACCAATATGCTATTTAACCAGTCAGCAGCTATGTCGAGGGGGAGTAAGTTTTGGAAAAATGCTTTTCAAATGCATGTATGTGAATGAAGAAAAAAATAACCCCCCTGTTTACAAAGCCACGCTAGTAGCTGCCTCACGCCAATGCCAACACAGCCCATTCAAAGTGAATGGGTTGTGTCAGCATTAGTGCATCGCAGCCGCTAGCACAGCTTTGTAAACAGGGGCTGAGTATATGGCAGTAAATGAAGAGTCCAAATGGCAGATGAAATTTAATATGGACAAATGCAAGGTGATGCACATTGGAAAGAATAATCCAAATCACAGTTACCTGATGCTAGGATCCACCTTTGGGGGTCAGCACTCAAGAAAAAGATCTGGGTTGCTTGGAAAACAATGTTAAACTTTATATAAAAAAAAGTTCTGGGTGTCGTTGTAGATAATACACTGAAATCTTCTGCTCAGAGTTCGGTGGCGGCCAAAAAAGCAAACAGGATGGTAGGAATTATTAGGAAAGGGATGGTGAATAAGACCGAAAATATTATAATGCCTTTGTATCACTCCATGGTGCATCTGCACCTTGAGTATTACGTTCAGTTCTGGTCGCCGAATCTCAAAAAAGATATAGCGGAATTAGAAAAGGTTAAATGAAGAGCTACCAAAATAATAAAAGGGATGGAACTCCTCTCGTATGAGGAAAGGCGAAAGAGGTTAGGGCTCTTCAGCTTGGAAAAGAGACGGATGAGGGGAAGTCTACAACATCCTGAGTGGTGCAGAACGAGTAGAAGTAAATACTACTACTACTACTACTACTATTTAACATTTCTAGAGCGCAAAGACTAGGGGACACTTGAGGAGATTACATGGAAATACTTTTAAAACAAATAGGAGGAAATTCACTCAATGAATAGTTAAGCACTGGAACTCTTTGCTGGAGGATGTAGTAACAGCGGTTAGCTTATCTGGGTTTAAAAAAATGTTTGGACAAATTCCTGGAGGAAAGGTCTATAGTCTGCTATTGAAACAGACATGTGAAGCAACTGCTTGCCCAGGGATTTGCAGTATTTCTGCCAGGTACTTGTGTTCTGGCTTGGCCACTGTTTGGAAAACAGGATACTGGGCTAGATGGACCACTGGTCTGACTCAGTATGTCTACTCTTATGTTCTTATGTATCTCACGGATTCTATATAGTGGACTTAAGTTGTGTTTGCAAATCTGGACAAGCCAATCAGCGCTGATAATTGAACTTAAGCAATTGACACTAATTGGCATTAATTAGAATTTATGTGCAAAACTGTCTGTGTATTCTATAAAGTGATGCGTGTAAATTATAAGATGCAGATCTGGAAAGGGGGCATGGCTGTGAGAGGAAAATGGGCAGGTTGTGGGTGTTCCTTGAATTTACACGCAACAAGGATCACCGCTATCACCGATCCTATTCAACTTAATGATGATCCCACTTGCCAAGTCCTTATCCAACCATGGCCTTAACCCTTTCATATATGCAGATGATGTCACAATATACATTCCTTACAAAACCAAACTGACAGAAATCACCAATGAAATCAAGCTCGGCCTGAACAACATGGATTCATGGGCAAATGCATTTCAACTAAAACTCAATAAAGAAAAAACTCATTGTCTCATCCTCTCATCCCAACACAGTGCGGACATCCCCACAAGTATCAACACCCAATATCACACCCTTACTATCTCAGACAGCTTGAAAATCCTTGGCATTACAATGGACCGTAACTTAACACTAGAGAGCCAAGTGGCATCCACAACAAAAAAAAAAGTGCCACTCTCAAATGCGTGAAGCAATTCTTCCCGAGGGAAACATTTCGCAACCTGATACAATCAATGGTACTAAGCCACTTAGATTACTGCAATGGAATTTATGCGGGATGTAAAGAACAAACCTTAAAGAAACTTCAGACCGCTAAAAACACGGCAGCTAGGCTTATATTTGGTAAAACGCGATTTGAAAGCGCAAAACCCCTCCACGAAAAACTACACTGGCTCCCAATCAAAGAACGCATCGCCTTCAAAATCTGCACCCTGGTTCACAAGATCATCCAAGTTATATGACAGACTTGATCGACTTACCAATTAGAAATACATCCAAATCAACACAATCTTATCTAAATCTGCACAACCCAAGCTGCAAAGGACTTAAATACAAAACAACTTATGCATCTAGTTTTTCTTACATAAGCACATAACTGTGGAAAGCATTTCCAAAAGCCTTGAAAACGACGTACGACCACCTAAACTTCCGGAAATCACTAAAAACCAACCTGTTTAAAAAGGCATACCCTACGGATTCAACTTAAATGCTTAATCTCTGCAACACAACCAAACTAAAGCACGTAAAGGACATAATACAACTCTTCTGTTCTCCGATTCCCTAATGTGGCTGTACCACATGAACTTGATCTTACCACAACATCACCCTGTATTTGTTCACACCGGAGCCTGCAAAGGCCTCTCCAGTACTATATAAGCCACATTGAGCCTACGAATAGGTGGGAAAATATGGGATACAAATGAAATAAATAAATAAATAAATATGCCCGTTCCGTGCGTAATTTAGGCATTGACATTTACACCAGGTTTTCATTGGCTTAAATGGCCGCGACTAAATATAGTCGAAGAAAATGGGCGTTGGGTGTATTCTATAAACTACACATGGATTTGGGCATATTCTATAAACCGTGCCTAAATGTAGACGTAGTTTATAGAATATGCCTAGGCGTATTTGTTTTCAGCGCTGATGTTTTAGGTGTGATATATAGAATCTAGCCCTATAGGAGCAATTCTATAACATAGGTGCTAACAGTTATGCACCGATTACACGCACAAGTGTTTAGAACAGGCTTGTCCAACCTACGGCCCACCAAGTGCTTTTTTTTCTGGCCCTCAGAAGCTTGGCAATTCTTGTGATACTTACAGCAGGATTCTTGCTTTCCCGCTGCAACTCAAGCTCTCTGTAAGCTTGAGCCACATAGGGCTGGAAGTTCGGGTTGGTCTTGCAGTTTCAAGTCTCACAAGACCAACTTGAACTTCCAGCACCACAAGGCCCAAGCTTGCAGGGAGCTGTGTCACAGTGGTGAAGTGGGAATCCCACTGTTTCTTCTGCAGCTGAAGCCAGGTGAGGGTCAAAAGACTGGGTGAAGACTGGGGTAGGGGGTACTTGAGAGAGAGAGAGACTAGGTGAAGGCTAGGGGGTACCTGGTGTTGGGGGGGGGGGGGGGAGAGAGAGAGAGAGAGAGACCGGGTGAAGGCTGGGAAGTGAACAATGCACCATTGTAATTTGCTGCTATTTGATGAAACATGGAGCAAAATGTGGTGGTGTGTGTTTTGACCCTCCAAATGTTACAACATATAAAATGTGGCTCCCGATAGATGAGGTTGGACAAGCCTGGTTTAGAATAAAGGCATTTATGTGTGTATATGCATGTATGTGCATGTGCTTGAGTGCCAAAATTGCACCTAAGCACTATTCTGTAAATATACACTGAACTTATATAGCATGTGTTTGCAAAGGGGACATATCCATGAGTGGAGCATGGGTGGAGCTCACATTTCCACATGTAAATTGTAGAATACTGGAATTTTTGTGTGTATCTCTAGCATTTAAGTGCTAAAGCTGTATGGTTGATGTAAGCGCGCACACCTAAATGTTAAGTGTGTATATACTCAGGGGCTAGTTTTCTATAAAGATAAGTAGGTGCCCGCATTTCTTTGTAGAACACGCTTCTGCCAGGCAAGGTGCATAATTTTAAGCACCTTATTAAAGAATATTATAGTGCATTTGTATCGCTCCATGGTGAGTGCTTTGAATACTGTGTGCAATTCTGGTCACCGCATCTCAAAAAAAGATATAGTGGAATTAGAAATGGTACAGAGAAGGGTGACAACAATGATAAAGGGATTGGGACGACTTCCCTATGAGGAAAGGCTAAAGCGGCTAAGGCTCTTCAGCTTGAAGAGACAGCTGAGGGGAGATATGATAGTGGAGTGGAACGCCTAGATATGAATCACTTGTTTACTCTTTCCAAAAATACAAGGACTCGGGGGGGAGGGGGAGGAGACGATGACACAGTGAAGCCACTAAGAAGTAAAATTTAAAAGCAAATCAGAGAAAATATTTTTTTCACTCAACTTGGTAATTAAACTCTGGAATTCGTTAAGGCAAGATTTTTAAAAAAGGTTTGGACAAGTTCATGGATTAAGCAGCATATCATTTGTTTTTACTCATTAGGGATACTGGGCTTCAGTCTGACCCAGTATGGCAATGCTTATGTTCTTATGTAGAATTGCCCTGCACAGGAACACACATAAATGGTGGTATTCCTATCATTTGAATGCGTAAGTGGCCACTTACACACATAAATGTCCTCTAGTTTTGTGTACTTGGCTGGTGGGCTTGTATATGGGTGGAATTGGATGGAGTGTGGGTAGTGTGCACAAGTATATAGACTATTATCATTTATGTGCTTTCTAGCATAGATCTAGGCACACAGTGCTGAAAATATCTGTGTCACAAATAGTAGAGGAGTAGATAATATTAACAATACAACATCATTAAAAAATTAAGAAAAATGGATCAATGAAGATATTGGCCATGGTTGAGTTTTCGAGAAGTGAATGAATACTCATTGGCCGTCTGAGATTCCAAAAAATGTCTTTACATCTAGGCACAGACATTTACACCAGTTATATGGCTGGTGTATGTGGTCGTGCGTAAATGCACATGTGTTTTTGGTCAATTACACTAGTATTCTATAAAGAAAAGTAGGAGGTTTTTGACCTATGAAAGAGAATTTGGTCCATTTAGCTCTGGACCTCTGAGGTCTTTTCCTCCTTTTTTAGTAGTAGGCTTGATAAAAATTTAGAAAGTTTAAACATTTATTAAAAAATTAGAAAATTGATAAATTGGAATTCAGAAGTCTGATAAGTGATAGGTTTACTTTATACTTTTATAAACCTAGGTCAGGCATACTTGTACCATAAGCACTGCTGGCGGTGCCATGAAGTACATTCATAGATTAGTGTCTTTTATAATCAATGCAAATACTTGTGTACCCTACACACAGACATTTAGGGGAGAAGTTATCAGCATGGGCTTCCATCAAGACATGTACATGTGAGTGTGCAGTAAGCCAGCAAAAATAGCAGCAGCGATCCAGGCAATGAAGAAGAGGCAAAAGTTAATCCAATAAAAACTTTAATGGAAACAAGACCCGACCTGGCCAAGTTTCGAAAAACCTTCATCAGGGTTCTACAATTACAAATAAATAAATATAAAATAATATCATATTGCGTTGATCATCAAATAAAAACAAAATATGAAAAATAATGCAAATTAAAAATGGATGTAACAAAACACTTTACCACATGGGTTGCTGAAACAAAATCACAGATGAACATTGCTTATGCTGCAGTTCCCTGTGAACAATATAAGACATAGAAGACTAATTTATTTTAGCAATTCAGTAAGTTTCTGAAACATAATTTTCTCAATGATACTTATGATATAAAAAATATTTCCATTGTTACTCTGTATGTACACTGTAATCAGAGTTATATATCCAACTAAATATGATATGAGTAATATAATTTCAAATTACATAGTAAATGAATATTACACATAACAACACTGGTGTTGGTCAGAAAATGTGTCAGGCTAAAAGCTAAATAAAAATAAAACATTAAAAAAAACCTTCTATAGAAACCCTTCTCATCTAAAAAAATAAAAAGGGTAAATGGACACTACCATGGTGAATACTTTTTTTTTTTATTCCATTTAAGTTTTTATTGGATGAATTTTTGCCTGTTCTTCATTCCCTGGATCACTGCTGCTATTTTTGTTGTCTGACGTTGCAGTGGTTTTGTCTCCTGTTTCTTCCTGTTCTAGTATGCAGTAAGCAACAGAGCCTTACCATGAATGTAGTCACTCTGTCCTGGATTCTATATATGGTGCCCAAAATTGGGTGCCGAGCCAAGATGTGCACCCAACTAAATTGACTAATGAGACAATTGCCAATTAGTGCAAATAAGTAGATGCTAATTGGCACTAATTTGACATTTTAGGCACATATTTTAAAATGAATAGGAGGAAATATTTTGTCACGTCTTCTTTGGAGGAAGTCTTCAGCTGACAGAGCTTGGGGATCCTCATCAGCTAAGTATTTATATTTTGAGTTGGGAGGTGCTTGGGGGGAGCAGAGAGAAAACTTTGTGCCCACCCACTTTGGGCTAAGGCCCACCCAAAATTGTCTGTCTGGCTACGCCACTGCTGGGAAAAATGTTAGAAGCTATTCTAAGAAACAAAATTACTGATCAAGTAGATAGATAATAACTTAATGGGCATGAGTCAGCATGAGTTTAGCAAAGGGAAGTCTTTCCTTACCAAATTATTAGATTTCTTTGAAGGTGTAAACAAAATGGACAAAGGTGAACTGATTGATACATTGTATTTGGATTTTTAGAAAGCAACCTTTCTAGTTTCTGTTAGCATTTCAGAGCTCCTTTTACTAAGCGGCGGTAAGCCCAACGCGGGCTTACCACTCACTAAACAGGAAGTAGCGCTTCCCACCCCTAGCGTGCTGTCATATCTGACCGCCAGGTTAGCGTGGGAGCCCCTATCGCCACCTCAATGGGTGGCAGTAAGGGATCCCCCCGAAATGGGTGCGTGGCAAATGCTTTACTTGCCGCATGGCCATTTCCTGCGGGAAAGAGAGACTTCCCTTTTATCCGCTGTGGTAGAAGGGGGCCTCGGTGCATGTGAAAAACACACGCCGATGCCAGCACAGGCCCCCTTTTGCCGTAGATTGGTAAAATGGTCCCTCGGTGTCTTTCTCACCATGGTGTGGTGAATGATAGTGTACTCGCACTGCTGTACTCCTCCCGGTCACTCATGGAATTTCTAAGCATAGAAATTCCAGAGTGTCCTTTGTTTCTTGCATGACATAAACAAGTGGGAGCTGACTTAAGTGTCAGCAGTAACTTGTCTTTGTTAGTGATGATGTGACAGGCAGGTACTGCTAATGCCGGGACAGTGAGGGAGGAGGCATAGTGTACCTCATGATTATTGTATGTATTACATTTTTGATCCCTATACTTTTCCCGTGTCTCACTAATACTTCTCATCCACACTTACATGTTATAATTTCCTTGTCCTCCTTTTGTGTCCTTGCTCCTTCATGCTTCCCTTGAGACTTTCGATTCACAATTCTCAAATGGAACAGAAAAATACATTTTCCTTTTCCCCTAAATTCTTTGTTTCCCATTCTTTCGATGTGCTTTCCATTGCTTCTGTAGGAAGGACCCTTTCAGCTGCACTGTATGCGTAGTCACTTTTATTGAAGGTGTGATGGTTCCCAGATGTACAGCAGTAAGCTTGGTGATGTGGGACTGAAGTTATGTACATTATATTTGTCTGAACCTTCTATCCCCTTGTTTTCTTCTGCTTTTCCAGACTGTTGTTCTTTCAGCCCAAGACATGAAGCAGAGACAGCTAGGACACTCGGACTGGATCCAGTCTACAGACAAGTATATCAAGGTTAGTATCTGCTTTTAGCTGCATTAAAAAAAAAAAAAGTATAGTTCTAGGCAATACAGTACATAAAATTTCTAGCTAGAACCCACATCCACTAAACCATAGATCATTTCAATAAACACCAATTTATCACAGCAAACTCTAATGCAGTTCCTTTATATCAGCTCTGACATATCTCTAAAGCAATTACCCCTTAATTCTATAAACTTGGGAGCACAATTTACACTTAGTGCTCAAAGTTGCACATGAAAGTTATAGAATAGTGTCAGTTGCATGCATAACTTAATATAATAATTAGCTGCTGGCTGGCATTAACTACAAATTATTGGTTATAATTGGTGTTAATTGGCACTAATTAGAACTTACATGCACAACTAGTCGGAATTCTACAAATGGTGAGCGCAAAACCCGTAGCATGCAACTGCAAGGAGGACTTGGACCTAGGAGAGGCATGGGCTGGTCAGGGGCGTGCTCAGCACTTACATGCACGGTTTCTAGAATACTGGCATTTTATTTATTTATTTTATTTATTGCATTTGTATCCCACATTATCCCACCTCTTTGCAGGCTCAATGTGGCTTACAATTCATCATGGATACTGTAAGTAGAAGAGAATATACATTTGGTTCACAGAGGGTTATGTGTTACATGGTGGTGAAATACATAATAGTGTTAAAGCAGCAGACATTGAAAAACAATTCTGGAAGTTTTAAAGATAGTACAGTTGCACATGTTGATCTTTGTGATATATCTTGTCGAAGAGAGAGGTTTTCAGTAGTTTTCGGAAATTGGTCAGTTTATAAGTCATTTTCAGGTTCCGTGGCAACGCGTTCCAGAGCTGCGTGCTCGTATAGGAAAAGGTAGATGCGTGCATCAATTTGTATTTCAGACCCTTACACTTGGGAGGATGAAGATTAAGGAATGTGCGAGAAGATTTTTTTGCGTTCCTGGGTGGTAATTCTATTAGGTCTGACTTGTAGGCTGGGGCGTTACCATGGATTATTTTATGGACTAGGGTGCAGAGTTTGAATGTGATGAGCTCTTTTAGTGGGAGCCAGTGCAGTTTTTCTCGTAGGGGTTTCGCACTTTCGTATTTTGATGAACCGAATATTAGTCTGGCTGCCGTGTTCTGGGCCGTCTGGAGTTTTTTAAGTATTTGCTCTTTGCAGCCGGCGTAGATTGAGTTAAGTAGTCCAGATGACTGAATACCAATGATTGTACCAGATTGCAGAAGACAGTCCTTGGAAAAAATGCTCTAGCTCTTTTTAGTTTCCACATTGAATGAAACATCTTTTTAGTTATGTTTTTCGCATGATTCTCAAGTGTTAGGTGTCGATCAATGGTGACTCCAAGAATTTTTAGGGTGTCCGAAACTGGTAGATTTAGTTTCGGTGTGTTAATAGTGGTAAATTTATTCTTATTGTATTGCGAGGTGAGTACCAGACATTGGGTTTTCTCTGCATTAAGTTTCAGCTGAAATGCATCTGCCCAGGAATTCATGATGTGTAGGCCTTGCGTGATTTCATTGGAGATTTCTCTTAGATCTTGTTTGAATGGTATGAAGATCGTTACATCATCAGCGTATATATATGGGTTTAGGTTCTGATTCGATAGTAGTTTGGCCAAGGGCGTCATCATTAGGTTAAATATGGTTGGTGAGAGGGGGGATCCCTGTGGAACTCCGCATTCAGGTGTCCATGTAGCTGATGTGGTCGAATTTGATGTCACTTGATATGAGCTTGAGGTTAGGAACCCCTTGAACCAATTAAGAATGTTACCTCCGATTCCGAAGTATTCAAGGATGTGTAGTAAAATTCCATGGTCAACCATGTCAAATGTGCTTGACATGTCGAATTGTAACAGTAGAATATTATTGTTGTTTGAGTTTGGTCATGAGCGTGACTAGTACGGTTTCAGTGCTGTGATTAGAACGAAATCCTGACTGGGAGTCGTATAAAATTGAAAACTTGTCTAGATAATCCGTGAGTTGATTGGTTACCAAGCCTTCTGTTATTTTGGTAATTAAGGGAATAGATGCTACTGGTCTATAGTTCGTTAGTTCATTAGCATTTTTCTTTGCATCCTTGGGTATAGGGGTATTTATGTGCCTAACTGCCTACATTCTCAAAAATTAATCAAATGGGAACAAAATAAAAAAAATAAAACAATAGCCCAGGTAAACAAATATCATAAATATGACTCCATTACCTAAGTATCAACAAAAAAAAATTATGACTTTTTTTGTGAATGTGCTCAGAAACCCACTGTGACTAAAAGTGAAAAATCACACATACAGTCACCGTTATCTATCATTGCAGTTCCTCATTAATTAAGACAGCAATCCAGAGCAGTATTAATCCCCAATGGTACCTCAATCCACAAAATATAACACTTCTTCGTCAATAATAGAAACTGAGTTCAGCATCACTTATCTTGTAATCCTTCGGGTCAAGTATTGATTCTGGAAACTGCCATTGAAGAGCTACCTAATAGATAATGTGTATCAAATATACAAAATCCACCCCGATGTGTATCCAGGTTTCGCTTCCATGAGCTTCATCAGGGGTTGCAAACAAATCAAATGATCAGGCACATAAAAGAATTGGAAATGCCATTTGCCATTTTGAGGAATTAGCATTTCCACTTTTATGTGCCTGATCATTTGATTGTATATTGATGGTATAGTTATTTATTTATTTGTTACATTTGTATCCCACATTTTCCAACCTATTTGCAGGCTCAATGTGGCTTACATAATACCTGAGAGGCGTTCGCAGACTCCGGTGTGAACAAATACAAAGTGATGTTGTGGTAAGATAAGGTTCATGAGGAACGGTCACATTAGGGAATCGTAAAGCGGAAGAGTTGTATTACGTCCATTACGTACTTTAGTTTTGCTGTGTTGCAGAGTTCAGGCATTTAGGTTGAGTCGGTAGGATATTCCTTTTGAAACAGGTTAGTTTTTAGTGATTTCCGGAAGTTTAGGTGGCCGTATGTTGTTTTCAAGGCTTCAGGTAAGGAGTTCCATAGTTGTGTGCATATGTAGGAGAAACTGAATGCGTAAGTTGATTTGTATTTAAGTCCATTGCAGCTTGGGTAGTGGAGATTTAGATATGTCTGTGATGATTCGGATGTGTTTCTGGTTGGTAGGTCTATGAGGTCTGTCATTTATCCCGGGGCTTTGCCGAAGATAATTTTATGAACCAGGGTGCAGATTTTGAAAGCAATACGTTCTTTGATTGGGAGCCAGTGTAGTTATGCTCTTATCAGCACTCATTAGCTTGTTAAGCCAATTAAGTTATACGCAGTGTTATAGAATCCACACTGATTTCGGCACCTAAATCTAAGTGCTTAATATAGAATCTGTGGGTTAGGGGGTTGTCCATGCTTCATCCTTGTTTATGCCCCTTACTATATGTTAAGCAGATATTTACAGAATAGCGCTTAGGCCGCATACTGGCATTTGCGTGTGTATGCACACACATATGCTTGTATATGTCATTATTCAACACATTTATGAACATAACGTGTATAAATATGAATGCCTGTTTTATGAAATTGCCCTTATATGACTCCGTGTATAACTGATGAGAAGCACTCCTTGCAGAATGAATGATTCCTTGGGAGGCTTTCTTCCAGTGGTGTGCTGGAGTTCGCTTGCACCGGCTCGCAAGAGCCGGTTGTTAAATTTTTAAAGCTCTTGTGAGCCGGTTGTTGTGGCAGGCGAGACGGCTCCCAGGGGCGGCGCAACCTGGCGGTAAGTGAGGTAAGCGTGGCAGGAGGGCGCCACAAGCCATGCTTACCTCATTCCCCACTGCTCCGGGGGGTTTAAATTGTTGATTTACCTCAGCAGATGCAGTCAAACCCCGTCTCTAGCCTTCACTTCGTTCCCGTCAGTGTCCCACCTTTTTCTGACGTCATTTTCTCTTTCCGCAGGGGCGGGACGTTGAAGGGAACGAAGTGAAGGCTAGAGATGGGCTTTCACTGCAGCTGCTGCGACAGAGGCAGGGGAGCGAGGAGAATCGTTGGGTGGGTATGGATAGCTGGAGGGGGGCAGGGGAGCGGAGAGAATCACTGGGTGGGTATGGATGGCTGGAGGACGGGCAGGGGAGCGGAGAGAATCGCTGGGTGGGTATGGATGGCTGGAGGAGGGGCAGGGGAGCGGAGAGAATCGCTGGGTGGGTATGGGTGGCTGGAGGAGGGGCAGGGCAGCAGAAAGAATTGCTGGGTGGATATGGATGGCTGGAGGGGAGGCAGGGGAGAGGAGAGAATCACTGGGTGGGTATGGATGGCTGGAGGGGGGCAGGGGAGAGGAGAGAATCGCTGGGTAGGTATGGATGGGTGGAGGGGGCAGGGGAGAGGAGAAAATCGCTGGGTGGGTATGGATGGCTGGAGGGGGGGGTGGGGAGAGAATTGCTGGACATGGATGGAACAGAGGGAAGGGAGAGAGAAGAAATGCTGGACATGGATGGAGGGGAGGAAGAAGATGAGATGAGGGAAAAGGAAGAGAGGAGAAAAACTGCACATGGATGAAGAAAATAGAAGCTGGATCCACTGGACAGTCAAGTCTGCGGAGGACCAGAAATGAAGAAGAAAGGAGGAATGGAAAGGAAGCCCTGGAAACGGAGTTAAGAGGACAGATAGCAGCAGAATCGGATACTGGGCCAGCATGATCAGAAAAACAAAGTCACCAAACAACAAAGGTAGAAAAAAATCATTTTATTTTCATTATAGTGTTTGGAATATGTCCACTTTGAGAATCAGGTGCTCAACATTAAAAGTTTATATTTATTTACTTATTTATGGCATTTTATCCCACATTAAACATGAATTAGATTGGAACCTGGGATCATAAACTATTTTTTTTCCTGGAGTAATGCATTGCCCCCCCCCCCCCCCCAGGCTCTCTCCCCGGCTATAGCCAGCTCTGCAATTTGGGGGGGGGGGCGCAGAGGTGGACCGGGGAGAGAGCCTGTTGTTAAACATTTACCAGCACACCACTGCTTTCTTCCTAAGGTGATCCAGGAGTCTGGAGTCTTTCCCTAGTGGTGGTGTGATGGAGTGGATGGTTCAAGGCAGGATTTCCTTAGAAACACTCCCTCACTGATGCAGCTTAGGCACCTTACAACAGGTGGCGCTAGTCTGCTGAAGCTGAGTCAAAGGGGCGGGCTCAGACCAGGCTGGATTCAAAAGCTCTCTGGCAGAACAGACTTTGGTCCTGGGGAACTGAGGAACTGAGTTCGATTCCCACTTCAGGCACAGGCAGCTCCTTGTGACTGTGGGCAAGTCACTTAACCCTCCATTGCTCCATGTAAGCCGCATTGAGCCTGCCATGAGTGGGAAAGCGCGGGGTACAAATGTAACAAAAAAAAAAAAAAACAGGATAGAGAAGCCCCGAGTGTAGAGGCTTTCAGGAAGAAGGTCCAGAGAGAAGAGAACTCCATTCTAAGCTAAGCTGCAGTACCTTAGGAGAGCATCAGGGTGTGGCTAGTGTGGCTCAAGCTTAACCCTCTGGAGTGTATGAAGACTATCAAGGTAGGAGAGAACCTTGAATTGTATATAGAAAGTATTTGTTTTGATGCATTTCCAGAGGGAACACAGGGAGGGGTTAATGGATACTGTGTTGGGCTATGCGGGGAGCCATCCCTAGAAAATGAAAGCTGACAGAGACATGTAAGGAACCATAGAGAGAAATAAAGAGACTGTACTTGTGGTGGATTAAAACCTGTGAAGTAACAATGGTGCGCATGTTGAGCCAATAAAATATTTTCCTTTTTTCTTGAAAACCCTGTGCGTATGACTGAGTTTGTGCCCATTCCAAGCCACACCCATGGATCACATTACTACAGGTGTGTTTGAATAGTCTGCATTACTTTTCTGTTTTTATAGCTGATTCAGCTAGAAGTATGTGAAAGCTATGTTTTGCTAAAACCATGATTGGGTTGAACCTTGCATGTAAAGTCTAACTGAGATCATTCACATAAGCATTTGTTGAGTAAACCATGGACTTGAGATACCACTGTGGATTTTATGAATCTTAAAAGTCTAAAGATGTCAGTTCTAAGTTTTGCCTTCTGCTGTAGTGGAAAGTGAATATCCCATGGCATTTACTGCACAAATATAGGGTAAGAGATGTCCTCATAACAGGAGAAGATCCTCGTAGGTGGAGGGGCTGAATCTGACAGAATTCCTATGGAAAGATGCTCCCCAGCAGAGGAGAAGACTTCTAGTCTGAGGTGGGAGTCTGGGACTCTCTCTCTCTGAGGTCCCAAAGATCAAAACTTAATGCCAGCACTAAAGGTGAATAGTGTTAGACTAAATGTGTGCTCAAAATGCTCCACTGATTTCAGTGCAGGTGGCGTGCAGTGACATTTATAGCAGGAGATTTATGTTCTACATATTTGTGCAATGCATACCCTTAACTGGTTGAAGCCATTATCTAATCCCACCATTCCCAAGAAAGCGGAGTCCCAATACAGAATCCACTCAGACCCGGAGTTGATGCGGCCTCAATTGCCTCATGACTCGGCGGTCGTGGACTCTGCTCTCAAGAGAGCATGGAGTTCGAGGGATACCGCCTCGGCTCCCCCTGGGCGGGAGTCTCGCACTCTGGACTCGTTTGGGAGGAAGGCCTACCAATCTTCCATGCTCGTGGCCAGAATACAATCATACCAGCTCTGCACAAGCATCCACATGTGGAACAATGTGCGGCAACTGGCGGACCTGGTTGACAAGCTCCCTCCGGAGCAGTCCAGGCCATTTCAGGAGGTGGTCAGGCAGCTGAAGGCATGCAGAAAATTCCTGTCCAGGGGTATCTATGACACCTGTGATGTGGCATCCAGAGCTGCGGCCCAAGGTATAGTGATGCGCAGACTCTCCTGGCTGCATGCCTCTGACCGGGACAACCGCACCCAGCAGCGGCTGGCGGATGTCCCTTGCTGGGGGGATAACATTTTTGGCGAGAAGGTCGAGCAGTTGGTGGACCAACTACACCAGTGGGAAACCGCTCTTGACAAGCTCTCCCACTAGGCGCCTTCAGCATCCACCTCCGCAGGTGGACGTTTTTCCTGGGCCCGGCAGGCTGCTCCCTATGCCTACAGCAAGCGTAGGTACACCCAGCTGGCCCGAACGCCTCCTCAGGCACAGGGACAATCCCAGCGCGCTCGTTCCTGTCAACAGCGTGTGCCTAAGCAGCCCCCTGCACCTCCACAGCAAAAGCAGGGGACGAACTTTTGACTGGATCCATGGGGACATAGCCGCCATCAAAGTAGCCATGCCGGACGGCCTGCCGGTCGGGGGGAGGTTGAAAGTTTTTCACCAAAGGTGGCCTCTCATAACCTCCGACCAGTGGGTTCTCCAAATAGTGCAGTGCGGATACACCCTGAATTTGGTCTCCACCCCACCAAATTGTCCACCGGGAGCTCAATCCTTCAGCTCCCATCACAAGCAGGTACTTGCAGAGGACCTCTCCGCCCTTCTGTCTGAGGGAGTCTCCCGTGTCTTGCTTGCCTCTAGAAAGGATTCCACTAACAACAGTTACTTTTTCAAGTGGAAGAGGTTTGTCGTTTGGTGTGGGAGCAAGGCCCTAGTACCTCGTTCTTGTCCTGCACAGAACCTGCTTGAATGCCTTCTACACTTATCAGAGTCTGGTCTCAAGACCAACTCAGTAAGGAATCACCTTAGTGCAATTAGTGCTTACCATTATCGTGTAGAGGGTAAAGCCATCTCTGGAGAGCCTTTAGTCGTTCGATTCATGAGAGGTTTGCTTTTGTCAAAGCCCCCTGTCAAGCCTCCTGCAGTGTCATGGGATCTCAACGTCGTCCTCACCCAGCTGATGAAACCTCCTTTTGAGCCACTGAATTCATGCCATCTGAAGTACTTGACCTGGAAGGTCATTTTCTTGGTGGCAGTTACTTCAGCTCGTAGAGTCAGTGAGCTTCAAGCCCTGGTAGCCTATGCTCCGTATACTAAATTTCATCATAACAGAGTAGTCCTCCGCACTCACCCTAAGTTCCTGCCAAAGGTGGTGTCGGAGTTCCATCTTAACCAGTCAATTGTCTTGCCAACATTCTTTCCCAGACCACATACCCGCCCTGCTGAACATCAGTTGCACACATTGGACTGCAAACGAGCGTTGGCCTTCTATCTGGAGCGGACACAGCCCCACAGACAGTCCGCCCAATTGTTTGTTTCTTTCGACCACAATAGGAAGGGGGTCGCTGTCGGGAAACGCACCATCTCCAATTGGCTAGCAGATTGCATTTCCTTCACTTACGCCCAGGCTGGGCTGGCTCTTGAGGGTCATGTCATGGCTCATAGTGTTAGAGCCATGGCAGCGTTGGTGGCCCACTTGAAGTCAGCCACTATTGAAGAGATTTGCAAGGCTGCGACGTGGTCATCGGTCCACACATTCACATCACATTACTGCCTCCAGCAGGATACCCGACATGACAGTCGGTTCGGGCAGTCGGTGCTGCAGAATCTGTTTGGGGTTTGAATCCAACTCCACCCTCCAGGACCTGTTTTTATTCTGTTCAGGCTGCACTCTCAGTTAGTTGTTCTTTGTAGGTCAATTTCTGTTATGCCCTCGCCGTTGCGAGGTTCAATTGACCTGGGTTCTTGTTTTGAGTGAGCCTGAGAGCTAGGGATACCCCAGTCGTGAGAACAAGCAGCCTGCTTGTCCTCGGAGAAAGCGAATGATACATACCTGTAGCAGGTGTTCTCCGAGGACAGCAGGCTGATTGTTCTCACCTACCATCCCTCCTCCCCTTTGGAGTTGCGTTTTTCCTCATTCCTTTGCTTGTCATTCAACTGAGCGGGAACGGTCTTGCACGGGCGGGAAGATGGCCGCGCATGCGCGGTGGGTGTGCCCTGCGTGCGGGATCTCCCGCGAGATTTTTGCTCCGGTTGGAGGGGCTGCCGTGGACGTCAACCCAGTCGTGAGAACAATCAGCCTGCTGTCCTCGGAGAACACCTGCTACAGGTATGTATCATTCGCTGTCCACACATTCCATCACACTACTGCCTTGAGCAGGATACCTGATGCGACAGTTGGTTCGGGCAGTCAGTGTTGTAGGATCTGTTTGGGGTCTAGAATCCAACTCCACCCTCCTAGGCCCATTTTATTCTGTTCCAGGTGGCACCCTCATTCAGATTGTATATAGTTTCAGGTTAATCTGTTTATGTCCTCGCTGTTGTGAGGCCCAATTGACCAATGTTTGCTGTTTTCCACTTGTGAGAAGATTGAAGCCTGCTTGTCCTTGGAGAAAGCAAAGATACTTACCTGTACCAGGTATTTTCTGAGGACAGCAGGCTTCGTATTTGCATAATCCCACCCACCTCTCCTTGGAGTTGTCTCCTTGGTTATTTTTACTTTATTTTTTGCTTTAGTATTAAACTGAGGAGACTGCATTCGAGCATGCATGGTGGAGCGCAGCTCGCACTCTACAAAGCTCTCTTTTTTACTATGGCAAAAGCCGGATCGGGCAACGCGGATCGGCATCACCCACTTGTGAGAATATAAAGCCTACTGTCCTTGGAGAGTACCTGCTACAGGTAAGTATATTCGCTATACGCACGCCTTGGCCGCATTGAGGTGCTAGCAGTAACTGCAGGTGCGACAGGTTACACTAGTATGCTGTAATGGAATGTGGGAAACCAGATGCCATTATAGAATAGGCTTTCTATGTGCGGCATTGGAACACCTAAAAGGAGGCGCCCACTTATAGAATCACCACTAGTGTGACTGCTCCTTTAAGAGCCACTTTAATATTTATTGGGTTTGCAAATCAGCTATTTGATTTGGCACATATATGCATATACTTTCTGAACATTGCACATATTGAAAGTATACACAGAAACTCATGCTTACAAATACATACGTGGATACACACATTCACAGACACATTTCCTACCTAAACTTGCACATGCATAAATCATACACATAAGGCACACATACCTAGGGATACACATGCATAATACATGTATACATACATACCAGATAGGTCCATGTGTTTGAATTCTGCATTTTCTTTTTCTTTTACAGTCTCAACATGACAGTGTTCCCTCCCAGACTTCTACCAGATTCTCCTCCCAGAGTTTTGAAAGATTCTTATATTGGACTTCCAACAGAACCCCCTCCCAATCTTCTAACAAGCCCCCCTCTCGACCTTCTGACAGATCCTCTTCCCAAGTGTCTCACCGATGCCTTTCCCGAAATTCCGATAGCTCCCCCTCCAGAAATTCTGATAGATCATCCTTTCGATCTGACAGATCTCCCTCCAGACAGTCTGATTGTTCCTTCTTTCAGTATTCTGATAGATCCCCCTCCCAATGTTCTGAGAGCTCCCAAGCATCCATCAGATCCCCCTTCCAACCTTCTGACAAGTGTCCCTCATGGAGTTTTCAACAATCCCTTTCCTGTACTCCTGACAGGCCCCCCTCCTGGACTTATGACAGATCCTTCTCACCAGCCTCATACAAATCCCACTCCCAGTCTTCAGAAATGCCCCCTTCACTATATTCTGAACAGCCCCTAACTAGACAAACTAACACCAGTGACAGAGATTTCTATCTGACGACAAGTAAAACTTACGAGAAGGTAAGTGTCTGAGTGTGTGGGCCTTTGGGACTCAATTCTATAAATGGGGCTGAAAAATTGGCACTGACAAAAAAATGAGCTAAGTGCTATTCTATAAACCGCACAAAGTTAGGTGCCATTGATAGAATAGTTCTTAGCGCCAGGATCCACACCTAACTTTAGGCGTGAGGATTTTCACCAACTAAATCCCAGTGCATAACCTCGCTTCTAAATTTATGGATCCCTATTATTCTATAACAGAGCGTGCATAAATTGCAGGAACACCACTGATCTGGCCATGACCCTCCCATGGCTATGCCCCTTTTAGAATCGCACCTAAAATTTACATGCATATCCCTACTCCTGAAAATGCACGCATAAATTGTAATCAATGTCAGCACCAATAATTGATCATTAGCACCCAGTTATTGATGCTAATTGGCTTTATTCAATTAAATCACGCACAGAAATTAGGCGCATGTCCAAATTTCCACCCGCAATTGTTAGCACAATTTATAGAATTAGGCCATTAGTGTGCATGGGGTTATTTAACTATGTGCAAGTTATTGTTCTCCAAAGGACAAGTAGGCTGCTTGTTCTCATGATTGGGTCGTCGTCCGTGACGGCCCAGGAGACCGGCAAATCCATAAGAAAAAAAACTTCTGGAACACACCGGTGCGCGGGCAGAGCGAACGGCTTCCCGCTCGCAGCGTGAGCGTGCCCTCTGTTTTTTTGATCCACATCTTGAGTGACATATTTTTTTTCGATTGTGCTCAATTTTGGCTCAGGAGACTTAGTTTAGCGTTTACCGCTCCCCTTTTTCTTTTTTCTTCGTTGTAGTAGTTTATTACAAAAAAAAAAGTTAGTTTTTCCCTTATTTTATTAGTTTTTCTTCACTTCTTTAAGTTTCCTTCTTTTTTTGTTGCGGCCGCCTTTTAGGCTGCTCGGCCGGGTCTTCTTTTTACTTTTTTGTGCCTTTTTATTTGGCACGATCGAGTCCTTTAATTTTGCAGCCGCCGTATTTCCGTCCATGCCATCGAGGACTCCCAGCGGCTTCAAGCATTGTACTCACTGCAACCGGACCATCTTGGGTACAGACCCCCACGCGTGGTGTCTCCAGTGCCTTGGGTCCAAACATTTGCCAGCTGCTTGTAAGCTGTGCTCCTTAATGAAAAAGCGGACCCAAGTGTCTTGGGAGGCTCAACGTGAAAGACTTTTTGCTGATCGGTCCGGTCCTTCGACGTCGGCTTCGACATCGGTACTGAGGTCAGCGGCGGCAACGTTGAGGGAAGCATCGACTTCGAGAGCGCAGGTAATGGCTGCCAAATGACCACATTGCGCTGGGAGCAGCGAGGCATCGAGTGGGTCTCCACCTGTCTCGAGGCCTACTGCTATGCAGGCCCCCTGGGACCGACCTTCGTTGGACCCGGCCCCGAAGAGGCGTGAGGATTCCACGTCCTCCTCTTTGGTACCGAGGAGTCTCGATGACGGGCGTCGAGCAAAGGCTAAGAAGCACTGTCATCGTTCTCCTTCCATGAGCGGTACCGAGAGCTTCGGGGAGCCGAGGGATTCGGCACCTGAGAAGCGTCGGCGCCGAGAGGACCGCTTACCCTCTATACAGGAGCTGCTGATGCGTCGATCTTCTGGCAGCTTGGTACCGGCTCTCGAGCCCCCTCAGATTCTACCACTGGCTCCTGCACCGGCCCCACAGCCTTTTCCGATGGAGGCTCTCAATGAGCACATCAGGGCCCTTCTTCCACAGCTTCTGGAGGGATTGCTGCACCAGTCTGCTTCGGTGCCAGTGGTGCTTGTGCCTTCTGCATAGACTGTGGAAGCAGCATCTGGGCCTTCGCCTGTGGTGAGGTCCCCGTCCTTGGTGCCGCTTGCGGCATTGGTGTCGGCCGCCACCTGGGTCTATTCTCCCTCGACGTCGGCGAAGCTTTGCCACAGTCCAGGCAGGAGTCGACTTCTCGATATCCCCCTCTAGGCCGTCATTCCTCTACGTCAAGACAGGCTTGGGTTCGGGCTGCTCTTAGAGAGCTTTTGTCCGATACCGATGATCAGAGCTCTTGGGAGGAAGAGGAAGATCCCAGAGACTTTTCTGAAGAAGAGTCCTATGGGGTCCCCTCTGATCCTACTCTGCCTATTGAAAGAAGGATGTCTCCCCCTGAGAGTCTTTCTTTTTCCTGCTTTGTTCAGGAAATGTCTAAGGATATTCCCTTCCCTATGGAGGTTGTGGATGAGCCCAGGGCTGAGATGCTCGAGGTCTTGGACTATCCTTCTCCGCCCACAGAGGTTGCAATGGCTCCCTTGCATAACAGACTCAGGGAAGTTCTTATGCGAAACTGGTCGTTCCCTCTATCTAATCCAGTGGTCCCCAAAAAAGCTGAGTCTCTGTACAGAGTCCATGGAGAACCAGTAATGGTGAAGGCCCAACTACCTCACGATTCCATGGTGGTGTACTCTGCTCTCAGAAGAGCCAAGAGTACTAGAGACTATGCCTCGGCGACCCCAGGCAGAGAGTCTAGGACCTTGGATTCTTTTGGGAGAAAGACGTATCAGGCCGCTATGCTCGCAGCCAAGATCCAAACATACCAGCTCTACACGAACATCCACTTGCGGAACGCGGTGAGGCAGCTGTCCAGTTTGGTCGAAGCACTTCCTCCGGAGCTTGCTGAACTTTTTCACCAGGTGGTCAGGCAACAGAAGGCATGTTGCAAATTCCTGGCCTGGGGTACTTAAGACACTTTTGATTTGGCATCCCAAGTAGCTGCTCAAGCTATAGTGATGCGCAGACTCTCATGGCTGCGTGTCTCTGATCTGGATCATAAGACCCAGCAGCGAATGGCGGATGTTCCTTGCCGGGGGGGATAATCTTTTTGGAGAAAAAGTAGAGGACATGGTCAACCAGATCAAGAAGCACCATGATGCTATGGATTCTCTCTCCCGCCGGGCGTCTTCTGCTACCGCCTTCTCATCTAGGAGGTTTTTTGGAGGGAAGAGGAGTGCTCCCTATTCCTACAATAGGCGTAGGTACACTCCTGCTTCTCGGCAGCCTATCCAGGCTCAGTCCCAGCACGCTCGTTCCCGTCAACTTCGTGCTACTAAGACCCCTGCGGCTCCCCAGCAAAAGCAAGGGATGGGCTTTTGACTGGCTCCAGTGCAGCATAGCCTCAGAAAAAGTGTCTCTGCCGGACGACTTGCCAGTCAGAGGGAGGTTGATATTTTTTTCACCAAAGGTGGCCTCTTATAACCTCCGACAGGTGGGTTCTTCAAATAGTCTGGTTAGGATACACTCTCAATCTGGAATCCATGCCTCCAAATTGTCCACCGGGAGCTCATTCCTTCAGCTCCCAGCACAAGCAGGTACTTGCAGAGGAACTCTCCGCCCTTCTAAAGGCCAATGCGGTCGAACTCGTTCCACCAGGGGAGGAAGTCTGGGATTCTATTCCAGGTACTTCCTTGTGCAAAAGAACACAGGGGGCTGCGTCCCATCCTAGACCTAAGGGCCCTGAACAAATTCCTAGTCCGAGAAAAGTTCAGGATGGTTTCCCTGGGCACCCTTCTTCCCATGAATCAGGAGAACGATTGGCTATGCTCTGTGGACTTAAAGGATGCCTTTACCCACATCTTCGATTTCGGTTGGGAACTCGGCACTTTCAGTACTGTGTACTGCCTTTTGTCCTTGTGTCTGCGCCCAGGGTCTTCACAAAGTGCCTGGCAGTTGTCGCAGCATCGCTACGCAGACTGGGAGTGCATGTCTTCCCTTATCTCGACGATTGGCTGGTGAAGAGCACCTCGGAGGCAGGCGCTCTACAGTCCATGCGGATGACTATTCGAGTGCTAGAGCTACTGGGGTTCGTAATCAATTATCCCAAGTCCCACCTTGTCCCGGTTCAGACATTGGAGTTCATTGGAGCTCTGTTGGACACACGGACGTCTCAAGCTTATCTTCCCCAGGCAAGGGCAGACAATCTCCTGGCCCTAGTATCCTTTGCTCGAGCATCTCAACAGATCACAGCTCGGCAGATGTTGAGACTCTTAGGGCACATGGCTTCCACAGTTCATGTGACTCCCATGGCATGCCTACATATGAGATCAGCTCAATGGACCCTAGCTTCCCAGTGGTGCCAGGCCACAGGGGATCTAGAGGATGTGATCCATCTCTCCACTGACTTTTGCAGTTCCCTTCAGTGGTGGACCATTCGATCCAATCTGACCTTGGGACGTCCATTCCAAATTCCTCAGCCGCAAAACGTGCTGACGATGGATGCATCCCTCTTGGGGTGGGGGGCTCATGGAGCTTGGTCTTTTCAGGAAAAGTATCTTCAGATCAACCGCCTGGAATTACGAGCGATCTGGAACACTCTCAAGGCTTTCAGAGATCGGCTGTCCAATCAAATCATTCTAATTCAGACAGACAATCAGGTTACTATGTATTACACCAACAAGCAGGGGGGCACTGGATCTCACCCTCTGTGTCGGGAAGCCATCCAGATGTGGCTTTGGACACACCATCAAGATATGTTTCTCCAGGCCACGTATCTGGCAGGCGTAAACAACAGTCTGGCCGAAAGGTTGAGCAGGATCATGCTACCTCACGAGTGGTCGCTAAACATGGATGTAGTCTGCAAGATCTTCCGAGAGTGGGGCACCCCCTCGGTGGATCTTTTTGCCACTCTGATCAATCACAAAGTCCCTCAATTCTGTTCCAGACTTCAGGCCCACGGCAGACTAACATCAGATGCCTTTCTCCTACATTGGGGGACAGGCCTTCTGTATGCTTATCCTCCCATACCTCTAATAGGGAAGACTTTGCTGAAACTCAAGCAGGACCGTAGAACCATGATTCTGATTGCGCCCTTTGGCCCCATCAGATCTGGTTCCCTCTTCTTCTGGAGTTGTCCTCCGAAGAACCTTGGAGATTGGAGTGTTTTCTGACCCTCATCACCCAGAACGAGGGATCTCTTCTGCATCCCAACCTCCAGTCTCTGGCTCTCACGGCCTGGATGTTGAGAACTTAGAAATTGCCTCCTTGGGTCTTTCGGAAGGTGTCTCCTGAGTCTTGCTTGCTTCTAGGAAAGATTCGACAAAAAGTTGTTATTCTTTCAAATGCAGGAGGTTTGCCGTCTGGTGTGACAGCAAGGCCCTAGATCCTCTTTCTTGTCCTACACAGACCCTGCTTAAATACCTTCTACACTTGTCAGAGTCTGGTCTTAAGACCAACTCCGTAAGAGTTCACCTTAGTGCGATTTAGTGCTTTTCATCGCCATGTAGAGAGTAAACCTCTCTGGACAGCCTTTAGTTGTTCGCTTCATGAGAGGTTTGCTTTTGTCAAATCCCCCTGTCAAACCTCCACCAGTGTCATGGGATGTCAACGTCATTCTCACCCAGCTGATGAAAGCTGCTTTTGAGCCACAGAATTCCTGCCATCTGAAGTACTTGACCTGGAAGGTCATTTTCTTGGTGGCTGTTACTTCAGCTTGTAGAGTCAGTGAGCTCGAAGCCCTGGTAGTTCATGCACCTTATATCAAGTTTCATCATAACAGAGTAGTCCTCCACACTCACCCCAAGTTCTTGCCGAAGGTGGTGTCAGAGTTCCATCTGAACCAGTCAATTGTCTTGCCAACATTTTTTCCCCGTCCAGACACCCGCCCTGGTGAGGACAAGTTGCAGACCTTGGACTGTAAGAGAGCATTGGCCTTTTACGTGGATCGGACAAAGCCCTATAGACAGTCCGCCCAGTTGTTTGTTTCTTTTCACCCTAACAGGAGGGGAGTCGCCATCGGAAAACGCACAATCTCTAATTGGCTAGCAGATTGCATTTCCTTCACTTATGCCCAAGCTGGGCTGACTCTGGAGGGCCATGTCACGGCTCATAATGTTTGGCTGCGTCCGTGGCTCACTTAGAGTCAGCCTCCATTGAAGAGATTTGCAAGGCTGCAGCGTGGTCATCAGTCCATACATTCACATCTCACTTCTGCCTTCAGCAGGATACCCGACGCGGCAGTCGGTTTGGGCAGACGGTGCTGCAGAATCTGTTCGGAGTTTAGAATCCAACTCCACCCTCCTAGGCCCATTTATGTTTTGTTCCAGGCTGCACTCTCACTTAGTTGTGTTTCTTTTCAGGTCAATCTATGTTATGTCCTCGCTGTTGCGAGGCCCAATTGACCTGTGTTCATTGTTTTAAGTGAGCCTGGGGGCTAGGGATACCCCAATCGTGAGAACAAACAGCCTGCTTGTCCTCGGAGAAAGTGTGGATACATACCTCTAGCAGTTATTCTCCGAGGACAATAGGCTGATTGTTCTCACAAACCCTCCCTCCTCCCCTTTGGAGTTGTTCTATTCTCTGTTTTGCTTTTTGTTAAACTGAGAGGGAACGCTCGCACTGTGGGCAGGAAGCTGTTCACATACGCGCGGCTCGCTCTGCCTGCGCACAGGTGCATTCTAGAAGTTTTTATTTTTTCTTATGGATTTGCTGGCCTCCTGGGCCGTTGCGGACGACAACCCAATCGTGGGAACAATCAGCCTGCTGTCCTCGGAGAATACCTACTACAAGTATGTATCTACACTCTATCTAAGTGAGATTTGTCGTGGGTAGCTGATCTATTTGTGGTTTTGTTACATCTCCATACCAAAAGTCTTCACACCCTTATACATTTTTCTCATTCTGCTGTCTAAAAACTACACTTCTAAGAGCATTAAAGCAGGAGATTGTTTCACAATCCACACAACATACTCTACAGTTTCATTGTGAAAGAACAATTATAGAAGTATTCCAAAAATCTGAAAGGATTTAAAGGAAGTAGCTCAGAAGGGGGGAAGGGGAAGAGGAGGTGGTACAGTGTTGTCCTGGGTGTGCTGCACCAAACAGGACCTAGCTATCCATACTCTACATGCTGCCTATTAATTCCCACAGTTCAGAGCTCTTGCTGCATTTAGGAAGAAGAGGGGCATGTGCAGTAGCGTACCAAGGGTAGGACAGTGGGGGCGGTCCGCCCCAGGTGCAGGCAGCAAGGGGGTGTGCGGAGCAGGCACACGGCCTTTGATTCTGCTGGTCTCCTGCCCTCTCTGATGTTACTTCCTGTTCCGGGGCAGGGTCTGACAGAGCCGACAGCCATGCACATGCTCCGCACACCCCCTTGCTAGGAGGAAAGGTGGTGGGGTGATGTGCTTTGGGGGGGGGGGGGGGGGGTGCCACGCTTTGGGGGTGTGACACACTCGTGGGAGAGCAGCGGCGACCTGCCCCGGGTGGTGAACAAGCTAGGCACGCCACTGGGCATGTGTGACCAAACATGTTCTTAGAAAAGTGCTCCTGCACATTTGAGAGCAACTGCTGGTGCCTCTTGTTGCTACAAGGTGCTGAGGTCAGAGCCCATGTGATAGTGTGGCCAACATCAGGTAGTAGTCCACATGATCAGGCACCAGTATGATGGAACATACTTCCCTTAGATTTGAGATTAGAGAGGCATCTTATGTTCTTTAAAAGGAAGTTGAAAACATTTTTATCCTCCCAATGATTTTATTTTTAGAATGTTAGATTGAAGTGGGTTGATTATGGTTGGTTATTTTGTCTCCTTTCTTTTCTGTAATTTTTGTCTCTATGTTCTGGTCTGTTATTGCTTGATATGATCTACAGTTTGGAATGATCTACAGTGTACTCCATTTAAGTGCATGTCGGATAACTGCATGCTCTGTTTAACTGCATGCCGTACTTCGGTCCCGTTTTTGGCACCATCAGTTTCTATGGGGACAAACTTCGGTTTAGCGCACCACTGATAAGTGCAAGATTCGCTTATATGCATGGTTCAAGACCGCTGCTCTGCAAGAAAGACTCCGCATAAGCGTGCGCATGGAATATGGAAGCCGATTGGCGCGTGACAACCAACGAGATTTCAAATTTACTGCCTCTTTAACTGCCACAGGCAGAATAAGCGAAAGAATGTTGTTAGGGCGTATACCGGGGTAGTGGCACATTTGTTCCTGCACCCCACCTTCTGATTCTTTCTCCCCCTCTCAAAGAAAAAATCAGGAGGCTTGAGCCCTGCCACCACAGTAGGCCCCCCTGAGTTTGCCTTTGCTGGTCCCTGGTGGTCTGTGGGAAACAAGCAGGAGTGATGCCCACTTGCTTCTGCCCGGTACTGGCTGCCATGACCTCTTGCAGCAGTACAAGTACCTCAAGGCTTCCGCTAGAGGTCGCAACAACAACAACAACAACAACGACTCACTCGAAGTTGCAGGGGTTCCAAGAGGAGCATCAGCTCCCATGGAACACGAGACATCACTTTTACCGGGTGAGAGGTTGGCCCTGCCTGCAGTTATTGAAGCATTGTGGGAGTGTGGAGTTTGGGCGGTTGGGTTTGGAGAATAGCATACCGCTCCTGGAAGGAACTATCCTTGCTATACCGAAGTCACCAGAAAACTTGTCAGTGCTTTAGAGAACCACAAATTCTTCATTCTGCCTTCTAGAGATCCCGTGAGTACTATCTCTGGTGCTAGTTCCAATATTCTTGGAACTTCCCGAGTCGGGATGGTGGAGCCTCTATAGACTTTAGGTGACTGAGTACTGATCTTTCTCTTTTAGAGAAGATACAACAGATTATGCTGGATGCTGTATGGGAGGCTCTAATTTCTTTTCATATATCAATTTCTTTATTTAACATCCACTTTTTCTGGTGTCTCTGTAAAGACTGCAGTACAAGTTGGTGAAGTTAAGCTGTGCCAGGAAAGAATTGACAAACTTGCTGCTAGAATATCTCAGGCACAATTTGCTTTGATTTCTGATCTTTTCTGGCACTTAATTTTGAGCACTATTTATAGAATTTCCTTCTTAAAACACAACTGGGTGGATGGATCATGGACATATTGCCACACAATGCACACAATTTACAGAATACTATCAACTGTGTACATTGCATGGCACATTTAGGTGTGCCAGGTTACACCAGCCATTGGCCTGTCATAAGTGGGCATGCCTAAATTTTGGAACAGGAAACCAACAAGGAGGAGGAGGAAAAGACCTCACGAAACCATGAGAAACAGAAACAAACCAGTGAGGTAGGGCCAAAGAGGAAACTTTATTGAAATTGAAAAATGACGTTTTTCAGTTTCAATAAAGTTTCCTCTTTGGACCTACCTCACTGGTTTGTTTCCATGCCTAAATTTTGGCACACCAACACAGCTTTAACTTTGTATTCTCTAGTGGCTTAGGCACACCTAACTGGATATTCCTCATACTCCCTTATATCTCCATCAAATCGTAGTTTCCCCCTTCAACTTGTTGATTCTTTCAAATATCTAGGTGTCATTCTGGACCTCCAACTTTCCTTCTTTCCCCAAATCTCATCTGTAGGAAGATCATGTTTTTCATCATTATGTTCCATCTGCACGATATGCCCTTTCCTTGATACTGATGCTCTTGCGCTATACTTCTTCAAGCTCTGGTAGCATCTAAACTAGACTACTGTAATGTTTCTTATACTGGCCTCTCTTCCCTTACCAAGAAATTACAATCTACAGAATACTGCGATCTGCTTTCTCAATCATATTACACCACTTCTTAAACAGTATCATTGACTTCCTATCCCCTTCTGCACTCAATATAAAATTCTTTCTTTAATTCACAAAGTTTTTTTTTTCACAGATAACTTCTTATTTATCTGCTTTAATTGTCCCATACACCTCCTTACACACCCTGCATTCTTCTGCCACTCAACAACTTTCTATTCCTGCTCTTGCTCACACTAGACTTCAATCTACAAGTTGTTTGGCATTGTTTTTTCTTAGTCCATCCCTATGGAATTCCCTTCCACGTTTGTGCTTTGGTCCAAACAGTCTTACCAAAGTTTTAAGGTAGCTTTGAAAACCCATCTGTTTTCTGCAGCCTATTCTGACTGATTTTAGCACACGAGCTGTCTGTTTTTGGCCAGTGGTGACTGGGTTTCCGCAGCTTTTCCATAACCTTGCGCTGTAATTTGACTCAAATAGATTACAGTAGTGTTTTAAATGCAGGAATACATCAAAAATTCCTAAATAGACTTCACCTTTTGCAAAACATTGCTGCCAAATTGATATATAGAAGCAAGAAATTTGATCAGACCTCTCCTCTGCTGAAAGATTTGCATTGTCTGCCTGTTGGGGCCCTTGTCGAGTTTAAGGTTGTCTGTTGGATGTATAAAATTATCTGGTTGCTGCCCTCAATCTCTTACAGAGCTGTTAACCTTTCCTTCTTGGTTTACACATCATTCTAGTTCCATATTTAAATTGGGTTTTTCATTCGTTAAAAGTATTCAGTTGAAGCGCTTTCAAAATAGTTCTTTTCATTATCAATCTTTTAAGATATGGAATTCTTTACCTGCTCAAATTCAGTTTTTACCTAACTACTTTCAATTTTGTAAAGTTTTGAAAACCTATCTTTTTAGTAAGTATTTTGATCCTATTTTGTGAGAGAGTGTTTTAACTTCTGTATTCTAAACATTGTTTTAACTATAAAATGATAAAGCCTATAAGTAGTTAGACACTATGGGCCAGATTCTATATAAGGCAACTAAAAATTCTGTGTGATAAATATTTCCGCCTAAGCATATTCTGTAAGTGGCTCCTAGATTTAGGTGCGGTATATAAAATACATTTAGTTGATATCCCGGTGCCTAAAACTACATGCCTCCATTTACACCAGCGAAAACATGGCGTAAGTCCCTGCATGTAGATTTTTGTGCACTGGACCATATTCTATAACTATGCATATAAATTTGGGAATGCCCACAGAATAATCATTTCCCTGCCTATAGCCATGCCCGTTTTGAACTGCACACGTTAGAATTTAGGCGCAGTTCATTACAGAATACGCTTAGTGAGTTGTGCATGTAAACTCTAATTATTGCCAATTAGTGCTTATTATTGCTTACTAAGTGCTGTTATCAATGCTGATTAGCTTGTTAAGCTAATTAAGTTATGTGCATTGTTATAGAATATGCCTGGATTTTGGCGCAAATCTCTAGGCGCTTTATATAGAATCCGGCAGTAAGTAACCTGCTTTGATTTCAGAGCTGATATAAGCAGGCTATAAATGCCGGAATAGTGTAGTATATTAGTATAGTATAATTTCCTTTTCTATTTTTCCTTGAGATCTAAGTACATCCTATATAATAATTCTCACCTCCAACGTTCTGACCTGCCTGGGACCGTGGCTCCCTCGGAGTTGGTCAGGAAGGCTCCGTAGATCAGACTGACGTCACTGGCCGCATTATGACGTGAGCCTAGCAGACCAACTCCCAGGGAGCCACGGTCCCAGGCAAGAAAGCATGTTGGAGGTGAGAGATCTGTCGTGTTGATAATGGTGCTGCAAACACCCCCCTCCCCCCTTCTGTCGTTTCATGACCCCTCTCCCACTCCACCCCTCTCTGGCCCTCCCCTTCGTAAGAGCTGTCTGCTTAAAAGTTTTTATCTCCTGCACGCAGGGACACCGCTTCCATCAGCCTTTTCTTTCGCTTCTGTTTCAGCTGTTCCTGTGGTCCCTCTGTGCTTTCTTTATCAGCGGTTTGCATTTGACTTGACATTCCTTATGCTGTTTGTATTATTTTCAGTCGGTTCCTTCTTCCATTTTCTGAAGGATATTCTTTTAGCTCTAATAGCTTCCTTCACCTCACTTTTCAACCAAACCGGCTGTCGTTTGTTCTACCTCCCTCCTTTTTTAATACATGGAATATATTTAGCCTGGGCATCCAGGGTGGTATTTTTGAACAGCATCCACATCTGATGTAAATTTTTGACCCTCGTAGCTGCTCTCTAATTTTTTTTTCCACTGTTCTTCTCATTTTACCATGGTCTCCTTTTTTAAAGTTAAACGCTAACGTATTAGATTTCCTGTGTATACTTACTCCAAAGCTAATATCAAATCCAATCATATTATGATCAGTGTTATGAAGCGGCCCCATCACCATTACCTCCCACACCAGATCATGTGCTCCACTAAGGACTAGGTCTAGAATGTTTCCTTCTCTTGTCGGCTCCTGTACCAGCTGCTCCATAAAGCAGTCCTTGATTTCGTCAAGGAATTTTACCTCCCTAGCATGCCCTGATGTTACATTTACCCAGTTAATATTGGGGTAATTGAAATCACTGATTATTATGGTGTTGCCCAGTTTGTTAGCCTCCCTAATTTCTGATAACATAATTTCCGATAACATTTCTACATCTGTCTGTTGTAAAGCTCCTGGACACTGGGTGCTTTGGAAATGTGGCCCTCTGCTGGCTGGAGTCTCACTTGCCAGTCTCCTTGGAGTTCTCTTGGCTCTCAAGCCAAGCTACATATTGCAACTGGCCAGGCAAACTGCTCAGCTACAGGTGGTTCCAACCAAGGTAGTTCCAAAACAACCAGTGGTAGATCCCTGGTAACTCCAGCAAGAACAGCACAGAAGCAAACAGTTCAAAACAAGGTGGTTTCCTTTATAACCCCCCTCAGGGTATTCTTCAGCTAAGCCCTCTTGAGGCTCTCTAGCACTTGGCTTTGGGACAGTTTGTAGAGACATGTGCCCTTCCTGCTCTCCACCTGGCCTTGTGCTCCTGAGCAGGACTCCAACTGGTCTTCTCCCAGTTACTGGTAAGCACCCACCTCTATATCCTGGGCTCCTCCCTTACTCAGGGTGACTGCTCCGACATGCCCTCCTCCTGCTGGATATCCTTCCCTGTTAGATCCAGTGCGCCCCGGTCACTCCTCTGATTCATGGATAATGACCCACCGCACTTTACCTGGGACTATAACTTGGATTCTCCAGCCTTCATCAATATGCAAATTAGGCAGTCAACAAATGCAAATTCAATTTATTGGTACTTGGATTCAGTCTTGTGGGGAACAACTTCTTTCCTGTTATCATTCCCTTGCAAATACCCTGAGCCCCTTTACTTTGGGAGACAGGGGTCTCAGGGTAAAACAGCCACCACCCCTGGATAGGACCTTCTTCACTCTCATTAATCTTAAGGTCCCACGAGGGAGGGAGCGACGCTAGATCTGGTACTCACAAATAGGGATAATGTGTCAAATGTCCGAGTGGGTGCCCACCTGGGCAGCAGTGACCATCAAACAGTTTGGTTTGATATGACGGCTGAAGAGGAGGGTGGCCACTCAAAACTCAAAGTCCTGGATTTCAAGCATGCTGACTTTAGTAAAATGGGGGAATACCTAAGGAAGGAGCTGATGGGATGGGAGGAAATACAAGAAGTGGAAGGACAGTGGTCCAGGCTGAAAGAAGCTATAAATAGGGCCACAAACCTTTATGTAAGGAAAGTAAATAAAAGCAAGAGAAAAAGGAAACCGATATGGTTCTCCAAGCAAGTGGCTGAGAAAAAAAAGGCTAAAGAGTTGGCGTTCCAGAAATACAAAAAAACTCAAGAAAAGGAACACGAGGAGGAATACTGGATGAAACTGAAAGAAGCCAAGACAGAGATAAGTCTGGCGAAAGCGCAAACGGAAGAACAAATGGCTAGAAATGTAAGGAGGGGTAGCAAAATTTTCTTCAGGTATATTAGTGAAAGGAGAATGACTAAAAAAGGAATTGTGAGACTAAAAGATACTGCAAACCGCTATGTGGATAATGATGAAGAAAAAGCAAATTTGCTAAATAGATACTTCTGTTCTGTTTTCACAGAAGAAAATCCTGGAGAAGGACCGCGATGGACTGCAAAAAGTACAAATGAGATTGAAGTGGATAGAGCACCGTTCATGGAAGAGAGTGTGTATGAACAACTTGAAAAGCTAAAGGTGGACAAAGCCATGGGACCGGATGGGATCCACCCTAGGATATTGAGGGAGCTCAGAGAGGTTCTGGCGGGTCCTCTTAAAGATTTGTTTAATATATCCTTGCAGACAGGAGAGGTTCCAAGGGATTTGAGAACGGCGGAGGTGGTCCCTCTTCACAAAAGTGGTGATAGGGAAGAAGCTGGAAACTATAGGCCGGTAAGCCTCATTTCGGTTATTGGAAAAGTAATGGAAGCGATGCTGAAGGAAAGGATAGTGAATTTCCTGGAAGCCAATAAGTTGCAAGATCCGAGACAACATGGTTTTACCAAAGGGAAATCGTGCCAAACGAATCTCATTGAGTTCTTTGATTGGGTGACAGGAGAATTGAATCAGGGACGAGCTATGGACGTAATCTACTTAGATTTCAGCAAAGCTTTTGACACGGTTCCCCATAGGAGGCTCTTAAATAAACTGGATGGGCTGAAGATAGGACCCGAAGTGGTGAACTGGATTAGGAACTGGTTGACGAACAGACGCCAGAGGGTGGTGGTGAATGGAATTCGCTCGGAGGAGGGAAAGGTGAGTAGTGGAGTGCCTCAAGGATCGGTGCTGGGGCCAATTCTGTTCAATATATTTGTGAGTGACATTGCCGAAGAGTTAGAAGGTAAAGTTTGCCTATTTGCAGATGATACTAAGATCTGTAACAGAGTGGACACCCCGGAGGGAGTGGAAAACATGAAAAAGGACCTACGGAAGCTAGAAGAATGGTCTAAGGTTTGGCAATTAAAATTCAATGCGAAGAAATGCAAAGTGATGCACTTAGGGAGTAGAAATCCACGGGAGACGTATGTGTTAGGCGGGGAGAGTCTGATAGGTACGGATGGGGAGAGGGATCTTGGAGTGATAGTGTCTGAGGATTTGAAGGCGACAAAACAGTGTGACAAGGCGGTGGCCATAGCTAGAAGGTTGTTAGGCTGTATAGAGAGAGGTGTGACCAGCAGAAGAAAGGGGGTGTTGATGCCCCTGTATAAGTCATTGGTGAGGCCCCACCTGGAGTATTGTGTTCAGTTTGGAGGCCGTATCTTGTTAAGGATGTAAAAAGAATTGAAGTGGTGCAAAGAAAAGCTACGAGAATGGTATGAGGAGAGACTTGCGGACCTGAACATGTATACTCTGGAGGAAAGGAGATACAGGGGTGATATGATACAGACGTTCAAATATTTGAAAGGTATTAATCTGCAAACGAACCTTTTCCGGAGATGCGAAGGCGGTAGAACGAGAGGACATGAAATGAGATTGAAGGGGGGCAGACTCAAGAAAAATGTCAGGAAGTATTTTTTCACGGAGAGAGTAGTGGATGCATGGAATGCCCTCTCACGGAAGGTGGTGGAAACGAAAACAGTAACGGAATTCAAACATGCGTGGGATAAACATAAAGGAATCCTGTTCAGAAGGAATGGATCCTAAGGAGCTTAGCCGAGATTGGGTGGCAGAGCTGGTGGCGGGAGGCGGAGATGGTGCTGGGCAGACTTATACGGTCTGTGCCAGAGCCGGTGGTGGGAGGCGGGACTGGAGGTTGGGAGGCGGGGATAGTGCTGGGCAGACTTATACGGTCTGTGCCAGAACTGGTGGTGGGAGGCGGGGCTGGTGGTTGGGAGGCGGGGATAGTGCTGGGCAGACTTATACGGTCTGTGCCCTGAAAAGGACAGGTACAAATCAAGGTAAGGTATACACAAAAAATAGCACATGTGAGTTTATCTTGTTGGGCAGACTGGATGGACCGTGCAGGTCTTTTTCTGCCGTCATCTACTATGTTACTATCCTCCACCCCACGGCTGTTAGTTCATTTTCAATAAGTCACAAGTCCATCAACAACATGGCCTGGTTCACAAGTCCATCCACCACATGGCCTGGTAAGTACCTTCACTTTTAGGGTCTCCTTCTCGCTCTCTTCCCTCTTCCAGGCTTCCCAGGCACCAGGTTCCCCTCTCTTCCCTTTTAGCTCCTCAGGAGGTACTGTTTATATAGGGCTTTGACTAGCCCACCACACCCCTTCTGGGCCCCTCCTCCCACTTCTGGAAGAGTGCAGAGCCTTCTGGGTGCCCTTCTCTTAACAGGGAACCTATGCTACAGATACTCCCTGGTCCCCATGTTCAGGCCTTAGCAGGAGCTCCCTCTGCTGGCCCCTTCAGGTCATTACCCAGATGTCCCAATTGGAGCTCCCCCTAGGGACCATACCATGGCATTCCCCTATTTCTTGTAGGGGAGCGCCCCCTAGCAGCCTCCTCAGGGTAGGGCAGGCCTGTGTTTATCACACTGTTCATCCTGTCCAGGCGGATGGTAGTACACTCCTATAACTATCCTTTCCCCCTTTACACATGGAATTTCAATCCATAGGGATTCCAAGATGTGTTTTGTTTCCTGCAGATTTTTCAATCTATTTGATTCAAGGCCCTCCTTAACATACAATGCTACCCCTCCACCAATTCGATCCACCCTATCACTACGATATAATTTGTACCCTGGTATGATAGTGTCCCACTGGTTATCCTCCTTCCACCAGATCTCAGAGGTGCCTATTATATCTAATTTTTAATTTAGTGCAATATATTCTAACTCTCCCATCTTATTTGTTAGGCTTCTGGCATTCGTACATAGACATTTCAAACTGTTTGTTGTTCCTATTTACATCATGCTCAGTACTTGACAGTATTAATTTGCAATCTTTTGTCTGATTTTTATTTTTATTTAAGGACACCTGATCTACTATGATCTCTTTTGCAACCTCACTATCGGGATTTTATTTTTATTTTATTTGTTAACATTTGTACCCCACATTTTCCCACCTATTGGCAGGCTCAATGTGGCTTACATAGTACCGTAAAGGCGTTCACCAAGTCCGGTTGAGAAACAAATACAAGGTTATATTGTGGTCGAATGAGGAAGATGTGTATCAGATATTATGAGTGTCCTGTTTCTAGTGGTGAGCCCTTAGGTTCCCTAAGGCCCCGCAAGGCCCCAGAGGACAGCCGAGCACCCCGAATCTTCACCCGCGGCGGCCGCCGTTCACCGAGGGTTGAGCCCTCAGCTGCAGGCGGCCAGCAGGACTGCTGGAACCGCGGGGTGACGGCTGACCTGGCTGGTAGTCAGTAACGCAGTCTTTAAGGGAGGGCTAGCAAGGGCGGCTAGCACTCCGAGCGGGAAAAGCACTGTCTCAGAATTAGGGCTAGCAGGACGGCTAGCCCAAGCACAGTCTCTGGAGGATAGCTGGCAAGGGCGGCCAGCAAGTAGCACCATCTCCGAAGGATAGCTGGCAAGGGCGGCCAGCAAGTAGCACAGTCTCAGAAGGAGGGCTAGCAGGACGGCTAGCCAAAGGCACAATCTCTGAAGGAGGGCTAGCAGGGCGGCTAGCCAAAAGCACAGTCTCGGTAGGATAACTAGCAGGACGGCTAGCCAAAATCACAGTCTCTGAAGGAGGGCTAGCAGGACGGCTAGCCAAAGGCACAATCTCTGAAGGAGGGCTAGCAGGACGGCTAGCCAAAAGCACAGTCTCTGTAGGAGGGCTAGCAGGACGGCTAGCCAACGTCACAGTCTCTGAAGGAGGGCTAGCAGGACGGCTAGCCAACGTCACAGTCTCTGAAGGAGGGCTAGCAGGACGGCTAGCCAAAGGCACAATCTCTGAAGGAGGGCTAGCAGGACGGCTAGCCAAAAGCACAGTCTCTGTAGGAGGGCTAGCAGGACGGCTAGCCAAAGTCACAGTCTCTGAAGGAGGGGCTAGCAGGACAGCTAGCCAAAGGCACAATCTCTGAAGGAGGGCTAGCAGGACGGCTAGCCAAAAGCACAGTCTCTGAAGGAGGGCTAGCAGGACGGCTAGCCAAAGTCACAGTCTCTGAAGGAGGGGCTAGCAGGACAGCTAGCCAAAGGCACAATCTCTGAAGGAGGGCTAGCAGGACGGCTAGCCAAAAGCACAGTCTCTGTAGGAGGGCTAGCAGGACGGCTAGCCAAAGGCACAATCTCTGAAGGAGGGCTAGCAGGACAGCTAGCCAAAGGCACAATCTCTGAAGGAGGGCTAGCAGGACGGCTAGCCAAAAGCACAGTCTCTGTAGGAGGGCTAGCAGGACGGCTAGCCAAAGTCACAGTCTCTGAAGGAGGGGCTAGCAGGACAGCTAGCCAAAGGCACAATCTCTGAAGGAGGGCTAGCAGGACGGCTAGCCAACGTCACAGTCTCAGAAGGAGGGCTAGCAGGACGGCTAGCCAAAGGCACAATCTCTGAAGGAGGGCTAGCAGGGCGGCTAGCCAAAAGCACAGTCTCGGTAGGATAACTAGCAGGACGGCTAGCCAAAATCACAGTCTCTGAAGGAGGGCTAGCAGGACGGCTAGCCAAAGGCACAATCTCTGAAGGAGGGCTAGCAGGACGGCTAGCCAAAAGCACAGTCTCTGTAGGAGGGCTAGCAGGACGGCTAGCCAACGTCACAGTCTCTGAAGGAGGGCTAGCAGGACGGCTAGCCAACGTCACAGTCTCTGAAGGAGGGCTAGCAGGACGGCTAGCCAAAGGCACAATCTCTGAAGGAGGGCTAGCAGGACGGCTAGCCAAAAGCACAGTCTCTGTAGGAGGGCTAGCAGGACGGCTAGCCAAAGTCACAGTCTCTGAAGGAGGGGCTAGCAGGACAGCTAGCCAAAGGCACAATCTCTGAAGGAGGGCTAGCAGGACGGCTAGCCAAAAGCACAGTCTCTGTAGGAGGGCTAGCAGGACGGCTAGCCAAAGGCACAATCTCTGAAGGAGGGCTAGCAGGACAGCTAGCCAAAGGCACAATCTCTGAAGGAGGGCTAGCAGGACGGCTAGCCAAAAGCACAGTCTCTGTAGGAGGGCTAGCAGGACGGCTAGCCAAAGTCACAGTCTCTGAAGGAGGGGCTAGCAGGACAGCTAGCCAAAGGCACAATCTCTGAAGGAGGGCTAGCAGGACGGCTAGCCAACGTCACAGTCTCTGAAGGAGGGCTAGCAGGACGGCTAGCCAAAGTCACAGTCTCTGAAGGAGGGGCTAGCAGGACAGCTAGCCAAAGGCACAATCTCTGAAGGAGGGCTAGCAGGACGGCTAGCCAAAAGCACAGTCTCTGTAGGAGGGCTAGCAGGACGGCTAGCCAAAGGCACAATCTCTGAAGGAGGGCTAGCAGGACGGCTAGCCAAAAGCACAGTCTCTGTAGGAGGGCTAGCAGGACGGCTAGCCAACGTCACAGTCTCTGAAGGAGGGCTAGCAGGACGGCTAGCCAAAGGCACAATCTCTGAAGGAGGGCTAGCAGGACGGCTAGCCAAAAGCACAGTCTCTGTAGGAGGGCTAGCAGGACGGCTAGCCAAAGTCACAGTCTCTGAAGGAGGGGCTAGCAGGACAGCTAGCCAAAGGCACAATCTCTGAAGGAGGGCTAGCAGGACGGCTAGCCAAAAGCACAGTCTCTGTAGGAGGGCTAGCAGGACGGCTAGCCAAAGTCACAGTCTCTGAAGGAGGGGCTAGCAGGACAGCTAGCCAAAGGCACAATCTCTGAAGGAGGGCTAGCAGGACGGCTAGCCAAAAGCACAGTCTCTGTAGGAGGGCTAGCAGGACGGCTAGCCAAAGTCACAGTCTCTGAAGGAGGGGCTAGCAGGACAGCTAGCCAAAGGCACAATCTCTGAAGGAGGGCTAGCAGGACGGCTAGCCAAAAGCACAGTCTCTGTAGGAGGGCTAGCAGGACAGCTAGCCAAAGGCACAATCTCTGAAGGAGGGCTAGCAGGACGGCTAGCCAAAAGCACAGTCTCTGTAGGAGGGCTAGCAGGACGGCTAGCCAAAGTCACAGTCTCTGAAGGAGGGGCTAGCAGGACAGCTAGCCAAAGGCACAATCTCTGAAGGAGGGCTAGCAGGACGGCTAGCCAAAAGCACAGTCTCTGTAGGAGGGCTAGCAGGACGGCTAGCCAAAGTCACAGTCTCTGAAGGAGGGGCTAGCAGGACAGCTAGCCAAAGGCACAATCTCTGAAGGAGGGCTAGCAGGACGGCTAGCCAAAAGCACAGTCTCTGTAGGAGGGCTAGCAGGACGGCTAGCCAAAGTCACAGTCTCTGAAGGAGGGGCTAGCAGGACAGCTAGCCAAAGGCACAATCTCTGAAGGAGGGCTAGCAGGACGGCTAGCCAAAAGCACAGTCTCTGTAGGAGGGCTAGCAGGACGGCTAGCCAAAGGCACAATCTCTGAAGGAGGGCTAGCAGGACGGCTAGCCAAAAGCACAGTCTCTGTAGGAGGGCTAGCAGGACGGCTAGCCAAAGTCACAGTCTCTGAAGGAGGGGCTAGCAGGACAGCTAGCCAAAGGCACAATCTCTGAAGGAGGGCTAGCAGGACGGCTAGCCAAAAGCACAGTCTCTGTAGGAGGGCTAGCAGGACGGCTAGCCAAAGTCACAGTCTCTGAAGGAGGGGCTAGCAGGACAGCTAGCCAAAGGCACAATCTCTGAAGGAGGGCTAGCAGGACGGCTAGCCAAAAGCACAGTCTCTGTAGGAGGGCTAGCAGGACGGCTAGCCAAAGGCACAATCTCTGAAGGAGGGCTAGCAGGACGGCTAGCCAAAAGCACAGTCTCTGTAGGAGGGCTAGCAGGACGGCTAGCCAAAGTCACAGTCTCTGAAGGAGGGGCTAGCAGGACAGCTAGCCAAAGGCACAATCTCTGAAGGAGGGCTAGCAGGACGGCTAGCCAAAAGCACAGTCTCTGTAGGAGGGCTAGCAGGACGGCTAGCCAAAGTCACAGTCTCTGAAGGAGGGGCTAGCAGGACAGCTAGCCAAAGGCACAATCTCTGAAGGAGGGCTAGCAGGACGGCTAGCCAAAAGCACAGTCTCTGTAGGAGGGCTAGCAGGACGGCTAGCCAAAGGCACAATCTCTGAAGGAGGGCTAGCAGGACAGCTAGCCAAAGGCACAATCTCTGAAGGAGGGCTAGCAGGACGGCTAGCCAAAAGCACAGTCTCTGTAGGAGGGCTAGCAGGACGGCTAGCCAAAGTCACAGTCTCTGAAGGAGGGGCTAGCAGGACAGCTAGCCAAAGGCACAATCTCTGAAGGAGGGCTAGCAGGACGGCTAGCCAACGTCACAGTCTCAGAAGGAGGGCTAGCAGGACGGCTAGCCAAAGGCACAATCTCTGAAGGAGGGCTAGCAGGGCGGCTAGCCAAAAGCACAGTCTCGGTAGGATAACTAGCAGGACGGCTAGCCAAAATCACAGTCTCTGAAGGAGGGCTAGCAGGACGGCTAGCCAAAGGCACAATCTCTGAAGGAGGGCTAGCAGGACGGCTAGCCAAAAGCACAGTCTCTGTAGGAGGGCTAGCAGGACGGCTAGCCAACGTCACAGTCTCTGAAGGAGGGCTAGCAGGACGGCTAGCCAACGTCACAGTCTCTGAAGGAGGGCTAGCAGGACGGCTAGCCAAAGGCACAATCTCTGAAGGAGGGCTAGCAGGACGGCTAGCCAAAAGCACAGTCTCTGTAGGAGGGCTAGCAGGACGGCTAGCCAAAGGCACAATCTCTGAAGGAGGGCTAGCAGGGCGGCTAGCCAAAGTCACAGTCTCTGAAGGAGGGCTAGCAGGACGGCTAGCCAAAGGCACAATCTCTGAAGGAGGGCTAGCAGGGCGGCTAGCCAAAGTCACAGTCTCTGAAGGAGGGGCTAGCAGGACAGCTAGCAAGTTAGCACAGGGAGAACCACTGTGACGGCTTCAGCAACCAACGAACCGGAAGCAGTGAGTTCCCCTGTCTGCAGGTTTAAATATCGCGCCGTCCCGCCCCCTCCCCATGAGAGGAACCAACCAACTCGACCCCAGGAGGCAATGGGCCTCGGGATTGGTCGGCCCGCTCTCCAGGCGGGGCCTCAGGACCGGCGCGCCAATCCGGCGTGAGATGGGCGGAGCCTCTGTGCTGGTCCGCCCTTGGAGGCGTCGATGCTGGCGCCGCCATCTTAGTTGGCGCAATGCCCCGCTCTCCGAGGCCGGCGCTCGCTCTAGCGGTTCGCCGGTCCCCGCGACCGCGTCGGTCTCCCCGGAGGTCCCCCCTCGCCACCCTGGGCGTCGCGGGGGTCGCTGAACATCGCCCCCTCCACCTGGAGCGCAGGTAGGACCGGGGAACGGGACAATGAGGGTCGAGGTGAGTGGAGATTATATATTGTGCAGTACGATCATTGGTATTGCTGTTTTGCCTGGCATAGGGGTTTACATTGGATCAGTGGGGTAAGCCCAGTGGTGTGCTGGAGCAGGCTCTCACAGGCTCGCAAGAGCCGGTTGTTAAGTTTTTAAGAATTTTGGGAGCTGGTTGTTAAAGTAGGGCCCTCCATGGCTACTTTAACAACTGGCTCCCAAAATGTGAGCTTGGGCCCCCTGCTGAATTCTCTTTTACTTTGCTGGTAGGGATGCTGAGCCCTGCCAGCCAAGTAAATAGACTACTGCTGCTCCCCGCTCCTTGTTTCCAGCTCTGGGCAGCAGGCTGGGACTTCTCGAGCATATGAGAGAAGTACCAGCATGGTGCTCAGAGCAAGACGTTGGGAGTGGTGGCAGTCCATTTATTGGCTGCCAGCAAAGGTATGCCTAGCGTGCCCGCATGAAGGGAGGGAGGAGAGAGAGGCAAGTGTTGCTCCCCCCCCCCCATGCCGCCCCTGGCCCTTCCAACTGCAGATCTGGCTATGTCCGGAGAAAGAGCCTGTTGTTAAAAATTTACCAGCACACCCCTAGGTAAGCCTTTTGAAGAGGTTGGTTTTTAGTGATTTCCTGAAGTTTAGGTGGTCATGGATTGTTTTCATAGTTTTTGGGAGTGCGTTCCATAGTTGGTCGCTTATGTAGGAGAAGTTAGATGCGTAAGCTGTTTTGTATTTGAGTCCTTTGCAATTTGGGTAATGTAGATTTAAATATGTTCTTGATGATCCAGTTTTGTTTCTGATTGGTAGGTCTATGAGGTCTATCATGTATCCTGGTACTATGCCGTAGATAATTTTGTGGATCAGGGTGCAGATTTTGAAGATGATCCGTTCTTTGGGAGCCAATGCAGCTTTTCTCGGAGGAGTTTTGCACTTTCCAATTGTGTTTTGCCGAATATCAGCCTGGCTGCTGTGTTTTGGGCGGTTTGGAGGTTTTTTTTGTGAGTTGTTCTTTACATCCCGCATAGATTACTAGGTTTCGAAAAATTTCCCTTGGGAAGAAAGGTTTTACGTGTTTAAGTTTCCACATTGAGTAGAACATTTTCTTTATTACGGAGTTTACTTGGCTCTTAAGAGTAAGGTTGCAGTCGATTGTGACGCCGAGTATTTTTAGGCTGTCTGAGATGGGGAGGGTGTGTCCTGGAGTGTTTATGGTTGTGGGTTTGTACTTGTTATGTTGAGATGAGAGGATGAGGCAGTGTATTTTTTCAGTGTTCAATTTCAGTTGGAATGAATTTGCACAAAAGTCCATGATGTTCAGTCCTTCCTTGATTTCATTGGTTATTTCTGTCAAATCATGTCTGAAGGGGATATAGATTGTGACATCATCTGCGTAGATGAACAGGTTGAGGTCTTGGCTGGATAAGGACTTTGCCAGTGGGATCATCATTATGTTGAAGAGTATTGGTGATAATGGTGATCCTTGAGGTACTCCGCAGGCTGCTTTCCACGGTGGTGATATGGTTGAGTTTGATTTTACTTGGTATGTTCTGGTGGTTAGAAAACCTTTGATCCAATTAAGTGGAGGAGTGGCCTAGTGGTTAGGGTGGTGGACTTTGAACTGAGTTCAATTCCCGGCACAGGTAGCTCCTTGTGACTCTGGGCAAGTCACTTAACCCTCCATTGCCTGCTGCATTGAGCCTGCCATGAGTGGGAAAGCACGGGGTACAAATGTAACAAAAAAAAAAAATTATATTTCCAACAATCTCAAAGTGGCCAAGGAGTCTTAGTAATATATTTTGGTTTACCATATCGAATGCACTCGAATTGGAGGAGAAGTATGCTTTTACCTGTCGCTATTTCCTTTTTGAATTTGGCCAGGAGAGTGACTAGTACTGTTTCCGTGCTGTGGTGGGGGCGGAATCCTGATTGTAAGTCTTGTAGTATTGAAAACTTGTCCATGTAGTCAGTAAGTTGTTTAGTCACCAGGCTCTCCATCAGTTTGGTTACAAGTGGGATAGATGCCACTGGGCGGTAATTGGTGAGATCGTTAGTATTTTTCTTGGTGTCTTTTGGTATTGGGGTGAGTAGGATGTTGCCGTATTCCTCAGGGAAGAGACCTTGTTGTAGCATTAAGTTTAGTTGGGATGTGAGGTCTGCTATGAAGTGATCGGGGCGGATTTAAGTAGATGGCTGGGACAGATATCCAGTTTGCAGTGGGTGTTGGCGAACCTATGAGTCGCTTGTGTAACTGATTCAGTGGTGAGGGGAGTAAATTTAGACCAAATATGGTCAGCTGGGTATCTGCCAGGGTTTAGATCCAGGTTGTTGATGAAATTTTCGATGTTGGTGTTGTGCTGAGGAAGCGAGTTGCGTAATTTTATTATTTTTTTCGTTGAAATAATTAGCAAGTTTGTCTGTGGATGGGATGTCTGTGTTGGTTGTGGTGATAGGGGTGGTGTCTAGTAGCTTATTTACGGTTGAAATAGTTTCTTCAGGTCTTTGTAATCCGGTCCTATTTTAGTTTTGTAGTATGACCTTTTGGTCTGTCTTATTGCATATTTGTATTTTCTATGTAATTGTTTCCATGCATTGAGTGTATGTTCATCTTTTGTTTTTTTACCATGCTCGTTCAAGTTTTCTGGATTGTGTTTTGAGTGTTTTTAATTCGTCATTGAACCATGGTATCGAGTTTTGTCTTCTTGATATTCTTGTCTTTAAGGGTGCTATTTCGTTTAGTACGCTTCTGCATCTATCATCCCAATGAGTGAGATAGTGTATGGAATCCGTTCGTGCTGTCCATCCGTTGTCATATATCAGTTGCCAGAATACTTTTGAGTCTATTTGCCCTCTCGTAGTGTAGGTTGTGTGTTCTAGAGTGTTCTAGAGTACGGTTTAATCCCTTCTTCCGCCAGTGTAGGGTTAAGTTCAGTTTGTAGTGATCGGTCCAAGGTGTTTCTGTCCATTTGGTTTTTGTTATTAGTAGGTTATGATCTGTGGGCAGTTTATGTGATAAGAGGTCCAGTGTGTGTCCTATGATGCGGGTAGCTTGCATGTGAGGCCATTTAAGATCCCATGACTGTAGTAAGTCTTTACATTCACATACATTGGTGGAATCGGGGTCTTCTAAGTGAAGGTTTATGTCACCTAGTATTAGTAAATTGGAGTTGTTTACGCAAGTATTTGATATGAAGTCCATGAAGATAGGTTGGCTTTCTTTCCAGTTACTGGTGGTCTGTAAAACAGGACGCAGTTCAGATGATCGATCAGGGATTTGTTATGGATTCTGATTAAGACAATTTCGAGTTGGGGTGTTATGGACTCAGCAGTGGTTTCGGTGGCAAATTGGTCTCAGTAGATTAGTGCTATGCCTCCACCTCTCTTCTCCATTCTGGTCCAGTGAGTTATTTTATATCCTGGAGGGCATAGTTCAAGGATTATGGGGTCCTTTTGATCGTGAATCCTTGTTTCATTGATGAAGATAAGATCAAGGTTTTATGATCTGATCCAATCTGATACTGTTTTTGTTTGTTAACTGCGGACCTAGCATTAATGTAACCTACTTGGATATTTTGGTATGTGGCTGTTAAGTTTGATGATGTGTGGATTTTTGTTAGTTGTCGTTCCTTGGGTGCTGTGTGTTTATTGTGATCTTTCTTTCCATTTAGTTGGTATTGACCATATTTAGATAGTCTTCCTTTAATTTGGTGGTTGTCAGTTTGGTGAGGTGTGGAGTGTCTGATCAGTCTTCGGCGATTTTGTAGGATGGGTATGATATTATTTTCTGTAAGTGGGATGGATAGTGTTAGGTGGGTCAGTGAAAGGGAGTAGATTGCTAGGAGTATTTTGACTGTGTTCATCTTGGTGTCAGTTTGGAGATAGGTAGATTACTCACAGTCAGATGCTCTGGAGTGATGTCCTGGGCGCAGAGACTCTGTAGCATTGGACACCGTATTGCTGGTAGGAGGCAGAGAGGATCCGTTGGGAAGGGCAGAGTGGCACAGTATTTCTGGTAGGAGGCAGAGAGGTTCCGTTGGGAAGGGCAGAGAGGCTCAGTAGTGATTCGGGTGGAAGTTCAGCGATGGTACGTTTGGAGGGAACGGCCCTTCTGTGCCTTCTAGAGACTATCTGTTAATGCTGTGGCAGAAACTTCAAGTTTTAAAACTATGGGGAAAAAGGTATGGAGACTAGCTAATAAAGTTTGTTTGCATTTTTTTTTTATTTTAAAATTAAATTCCTAACTGTGTTTATCAATATCCTACAATTCCTCTTTTAAACCCTAATCTTTAAGTTACCAAGATAAGAATAAAATAATGTCACTTACCCACGGAGATGTCCTCTTCTCTCAGAACTTCTCAGAAAGAAAGTTAAGTGGGACCTTTCCTGTCTATATACAGTGGGGGAAATAAGTATTTGATCCCTTGCTGATTTTGTAAGTTTGCCCACTGACAAAGACATGAGCAGCCCATAATTGAAGGGTAGGTTATTGGTAACAGTGAGAGATAGCACATCACAAATTAAATCCGGAAAATCACATTGTGGAAAGTATATGAATTTATTTGCATTCTGCAGAGGGAAATAAGTATTTAATCCCTCTGGCAAACAAGACCTAATACTTGGTGGCAAAACCCTTGTTGGCAAGCACAGCGGTCAGACGTCTTCTGTAGTTGATGATGAGGTTTGCACACATGTCAGGAGGAATTTTGGTCCACTCCTCTTTGCAGATCATCTCTAAATCATTAAGAGTTCTGGGCTGTCGCTTGGCAACTCGCAGCTTCAGCTCCCTCCATAAGTTTTCAATGGGATTAAGGTCTGGTGACTGGCTAGGCCACTCCATGACCCTAATGTGCTTCTTCCTGAGCCACTCCTTTGTTGCCTTGGCTGTATGTTTTGGGTCATTGTCGTGCTGGAAGACCCAGCCACGACCCATTTTTAAGGCCCTGGCGGAGGGAAGGAGGTTGTCACTCAGAATTGTACGGTACATGGCCCCATCCATTCTCCCATTGATGCGGTGAAGTAGTCCTGTGCCCTTAGCAGAGAAACACCCCCAAAACATAACATTTCCACCTCCATGCTTGACAGTGGGGACGGTGTTCTTTGGGTCATAGGCAGCATTTCTCTTCCTCCAAACACGGCGAGTTGAGTTCATGCCAAAGAGCTCAATTTTTGTCTCATCTGACCACAGCACCTTCTCCCAATCACTCTCGGCATCATCCAGGTGTTCACTGGCAAACTTCAGACGGGCCGTCACATGTGCCTTCCGGAGCAGGGGGACCTTGCGGGCACTGCAGGATTGCAATCCGTTATGTCGTAATGTGTTACCAATGGTTTTCGTGGTGACAGTGGTCCCAGCTGCCTTGAGATCATTGACAAGTTCCCCCCTTGTAGTTGTAGGCTGATTTCTAACCTTCCTCATGATCAAGGATACCCCACGAGGTGAGATTTTGCATGGAGCCCCAGATCTTTGTCGATTGACAGTCATTTTGTACTTCTTCCATTTTCTTACTATGGCACCAACAGTTGTCTCCTTCTCGCCCAGCATCTTACTGATGGTTTTGTAGCCCATTCCAGCCTTGTGCAGGTGTATGATCTTGTCCCTGACATCCTTAGACAGCTCCTTGCTCTTGGCCATTTTGTAGAGGTTAGAGTCTGACTGATTCACTGAGTCTGTGGACAGGTGTCTTTCATACAGGTGACCATTGCCGACAGCTGTCTGTCATGCAGGTAACGAGTTGATTTGGAGCATCTACCTGGTCTGTAGGGGCCAGATCTCTTACTGGTTGGTGGGGGATCAAATACTTATTTCCCTCTGCAGAATGCAAATAAATTCATATACTTTCCACAATGTGATTTTCCGGATTTAATTTGTGATGTGCTATCTCTCACTGTTACCAATAACCTACCCTTCAATTATGGGCTGCTCATGTCTTTGTCAGTGGGCAAACTTACAAAATCAGCAAGGGATCAAATACTTATTTCCCCCACTGTAGTTTTGATTCTAAGGAGACTATTTCAAACAAACCCTTCATCACTTGCATTTTTATCTTTATGTTCATTATCTTCATCATGCTGTCCAATTACAAAGAAGGCCTTCACAAAGTTGGACTAATTATCTGTTATTCTAACAATTTTTCATCTGATGACAAACTCTGCTTGAATGTCTTTGAGAACTGATGCAAGAATGTCAAATGTGTGGGAACCCTTCAGGCTTAAGGCTAGACAAGCAGGCTTCCTCTCTAAAGACTCTATCAATGCAGTGGACAGTCACCCCAATGTAAAATTTTATATGGGAGGACCAGCAGTTTGTTCACCAAGAATTGCAGCCAGCTTCAGTTTCATCTCCAGTTCAAAGTGATCCAACTCATCACTGTTTGGCTGGAGACCAGTAACCAATTCAACAAACACAGGCAACTCCACTGTTCTCATCCTATATAATAAAACTCACCCTCAACGTTCTGAGGACACTGACATCACTGTCAGGTCCTCCGGACACTTCCTTCCGGTTCGAAGCCTTCGTGGTGGTGAAGCCACCGAAAACACTGTGTTGAGGCCCCGCCCTCGCATCTAACGTGATGACGTCGAGGGCGGAGCAATGACAGCAGATTGAAAGTGGCTTGCAAGGTCAGCAACAATGGCGGACGAACGCCGACGGAGTGAGTACGGAGGGGGGGGGAGGTCCGGAAGGAAACCGTGCTAGCGCCCGTTTCATTGCCGCAAGAAACGGGCATGTTTTACTAGTAGGCTATATTCACTGAACAGCAAAATTTAAGATGAGATGATCCACTGTTTGCATGACAAGGTTTGCAACAGCAAAATCCTATTCCCAATGTAACTGAGTAAAAGTAGTAACAATTGGCAAAATTATTACTTCAGTAAAAGTAACAAGTGTTATCCTGTACTTCTTTATAAGTAAAAGTAACAAAAGTAGAGTAACTAGTTACATTTACTTAGTGACTATACAACACTGCCAGGCTCACTATATATTTGACTATAAGATACATTTCTCCTGTGAACCTGGTAGCTAGTGAGTCTCATTTATGAGAATATCATGCCTGCTTCTCCTCGGAGAAAGCGAGGTTACTCACCTGTAGCAGGTGTTCTCCAAGGACAACAGCCATATTCTCACCACGCGCCCACCTTCCCTTGGAGTTGTCTTCATAGCTTTAGCTCTGTACTGCCGGTCCCATACTCTTGTATCAGGCAGGAAGGCACCTATGCATGCGTTATGGAGGCACTTCCGTAAAGACTTACCCCCCTGTTTACTAAGCTGCACTACAGGCTGCCGTGTGCTAATGCTAACTAAATGGGGGGGGGGGGGGGGACGGTGGCAGTAAACTTTGGCAATGTCTGTATCGGATGACATCACCCATTTGTGAGAATATCATGCCTACTTGTCCTCGGAGAAATGAGACATAGATTGATATTCAAAAAGTACTTATCAGTAAAGCAGCAGCCACTTGCCCCAAGATTCTGTATATTGCATCGTGATTTCCGTGTGGCAATTGAAGTGTATTCCATAACAATGTGCAGAAGCTAATTGGTTAACAAGCTAATCAACGCTGATAATTGGATGTTAACAACCAATTATCAGCACTAATTGGCATTAATTAGAATTTACACGTACTACTTAAGCATATTTCGCAACGTGGTATGCATACATTCTAAGTTGCATAGTTGAAAAGGGGGTGTGGAATGGGTGGTCGTATCTAAAATATATTCCCTTTTTGCCCTTTTGGAGGAGTAGCCTAGTTGTTAGTGCAGTGGACTTTGATCCTGGGGAACTGAGTTAGATTCCCACTGCAGCTCCTTGTGACTCTGGGCAAGTCACTTAACCCTCCATTGCCCCTGGTACAAATAAGTACCTGAATATATGTAAACCGCTTTGAATGTAGTTGCAAAACAAACTCAGAAAGGCGGTATATCAAGTCCCATTTCCCTTCCCTTTTTCTCTTTTGCTGTTTTGCCCTTGCCGTTTTTGCCTTTTCGCTTTTGTTTTCCTTTTCCCCTTTTCCGTTTGCTGTTTTGCCCTTTTCCCTCCTCTATCCCTTTCCCCTTCCTCTTCCCTTTCCCCTTTCCCACACCAGCTAGCTCTGGTGCATGGACAACCCAGCCGGTTGTACTGTACGGCAACACCACCTGGCTTTACGGCACAGCTACGCTGCCTGGCTCCACTGCTCAGCTACATTGCATAGCTGTAGTGCACGGATGCTCCAGCTAGCTCTGGTGCATAGCTATACTAGCCGGCTCTGGTGCATGACTACACCAGCTTGCTCTAGGGCATAGTTGATTCAGCTACTTCTAGTTCTACTGCGTAGTTGCACTAGCTAGTTTGAGTACATAATTGCACCAGCTAGTTCTAGTACACAGTGGCTTCAGCTCAGTGGCGTAGCTAGGGTAGTTGAAACCCGGGGTCGGGCATTTTTTAACACCTCCTCCAAAATCCAGTACTAGGCATACCAAGAATACAAACACTCAGGATCTCTACAGCAATTCTACCATACCATAAGCAGTCATTTCTATGAGTCACACAAGGAAAAGAAAAGCATCTTAAACACTACAGTGAGCACTAGAACATTTATTAACACAGCTACAATACTACTTTATCCTAAAGCAAAAAAATAAAAATATATATTTTATTTACAGTTTGTTGTCTCTGGTTTCTGTTTTCCTCATCTTCTTTTCACTGTCTTCCTTCCATCCAGCATCTGTCTTCACTCTCTCCCTGCCATCCAGTGTCTGCCTTCTCTCTCTCTCCCTGCCATCCAGTGTCTGCCCTCTCTCCTGTCCCCTCCATCCAATGTCTGCCCTCTCTCCCTTCCCCTTCCATCCACTGTCTGCCCTCTCCCTTCCATCCAGCATCCAGGGTCTGCCCTCCCCCCCTCTCTCGCTGCCCCCTCTTTTCAGCCCCCAGTTCTATCCCCATAATCCCACCTGCCCCCCAGTTCCAGCCCACTTCTCCCATCTGCCTCCCTTTTCAGCCCCCCCAGTTCCAGCCGCACTATCCCACCAGTCCCCAGTTTCAGCTGCAGCCCTTTTCTCCCACTAGTGCAGAGCTTCAGCCCCAGCTACTTTCTCCCTGTCCCCTTTTCAGCCCCTAGTCCCCATAGTTTCAGCCCTTGCCCCTTTTCAACCCCCAGTTCCAGTACTAGCCCCCTTATCCCACCTACCCTCTTTTTCAGCCCCCAGTTTGTCCCCTTCAGCCACCTGCCTTGCATTAGCCCCTCTTTTCAGCCCCAGCCCATTCTCTCATTTGCCCCCCCTTTTCAGCCCCAGACCCACCTGCCCCCTTCTCAGACCCTAGTTCCAGCTCCAGCCCCTTTCTTCCATCTGAGCCCCCCCCCCCAGGCATGACCCCATTCTCCCTCCTGCTCCCTTCTCAGACCCTAGTTCCAGCTCCAGCCCCTTTCTTCCATCTGACCCCTCCCCAGGCATGGCCCCATTCTCCCTCCTGCCCCCTTCTCAGACCCTAGTTCCAGCTCTAGCCCCTTTCTTCCATCTGACCCCCCCCCCCAGGCATGGCCCCATTCTCCCTCCTGTCCCCTTCTCAGACCCTAGTTCTAGCTCCAGCCCCTTTCTTCCATCTGAGCCCCCCCCCCCCAGGCATGGCCCCATTCTCCCTCCTGTCCCCTTCTCAGACCCTAGTTCTAGCTCCAGCCCCTTTCTTCCATCTGAGCCCCCCCCCCAGGCATGGCCCCATTCTCCTTCCTGCCCCCTTCTCAGACCCTAGTTCCAGCTCCAGCCCCTTTCTTCCATCTGACCCCCCCCCCCCAGGCATGGCCCCATTCTCCCTCCTGCCCCCTTCTCAGACCCTAGTTCCAGCTCCAGCCCCTTTCTGAGCCCCCCCCCCAGTCCCCACCTGCCTACCGTAAGCTCCCTCCTCTCTGCCACAGTCCCCAGCATTGTAAAAACCTCAAAATCGGCAGTGCTGTGCGTGCCTCGCGTCTGCCTGCCTGTGATTGCGAAAGAAGCAGAGAGATTGCCTAGTCGACGTCGTCGGGCCTTCCTTCACTGTGTCCTGCCCTCTGATGTAACTTCCTATTTCCGCGAGGGCGGGGCACAGTAAGGGAAGGCTCGACGTCGACGAGGCACTCTCTGCTTCTTTCGCAATCACAGGCAGGCAGACGCGAGGCACGCACTGCACTGCCGATTTTGAGGTTTTTACAATGCTGGGGCAAGTGGCAGAGAGGAGGGAGCTTACTGTAGGCGGGACTGGTGGCAGCGGTCTTTGGGTAGGGAGCAGTGGGAGGGATGGAGCACCCCACCTCCTGCTGACACCCGGGGCGGACCGCCCTCACCGCCCCGCCCTTGCTACGCCACTGCTTCAGCTAGCTCTGGTGCACAGCTGTACCAGCTAGCCTTGGGCACAGCTTGCTCTGGTGGCTGGTGCCATGTACACCTTCTACCTCTAGGGCACAACTTCATCATATGATTCTGGTCTTTTACTACTCCAGCTAATCTTGATCCATGGTTACATCAGCCACTTCTAGTACATAGCTATACCGGCTATCTAGTGTGCGCAGCTATTTCAGCCTCCTCTGGTGTGCAATTTCTCCAGCTAGCTCTGGTGCACTGCTTCTTTGGCTAGCTCTGGTGCACAGATTCAGCTAGGTCTAATGCACTTCTCCGGCTAGCTCTGGTATTGGGCTACATCAGTCAACTAGTTTATACACCTATAATGTTATATTGCTTGGCTTCATCAGCCATCTATCTTGATCTGCTGCTCTGGATAGCTATGTTTAAATCTTATTTTTTTATTGATGACTATCGGAACATATACATTTCTATTTTCTCATATTGACTTTCATCATCAGTTTTAATGTTATTCCCCATTCTACCCTCTCCCCCCCTTCTCTCCCCCCTCTCCCCCCCCTTTGTCTCAACTATCTTTTACATACAAAGTTAACGGTATTAGCTTAACATTTGGGCTACGTATTCAACAGTTGGCTTCGTGCAGCAGGAGATAAAGTCTTCAGGAGTGGGGTCCATCTTGTCAGAAATTGGTCAAATTCTTGGCTTGGCCGATTTTTGCAGTTTAGTCTCTCCATTCTTAGTAGGGAAATCATCTGAGCGTGCCATGATTGGATCAGAGGTCCTTTCACTTCTAACCAGTCAATGAGAATGGCCTTTTTTGCCACCAGTACTGCCCGCTTCATAAAGTCAGTGTAACCCTTGGGCCTTGATGTACCCAATTCTGGCTTTCCAAACAACATCAAGGGGGTGCATTGCTTCCCATGTTTCCCGAGTGTGTTCCACGATGGCCAACCAGAACTTTTGAACTTTCGGACAACTCCAAAACATATGGCCCAGCGTTGCTCCTTCTCTTCCACATTTTGGGCACGCTGCGTCTGAGGATAAGCCCATGAGGAAAGCTCTACGGGGAGGAATATGGAGCCGTGGTGCAAACTTATATTGAAGTTCCCAATGTGCTGTCCAGGGAGTCGTGTTCCGGATCATCAACACATGAGACTTAAATACATTTGTTGGTATTTGAGTTGACAGGTCTCCACTCCAAGCCTTGGCTTGTTTAGCATAATTCATTTCCAACTTAGTGTCTTTGATGTGCCTATGATGAAATGATAGAGGCACCTTCTGTTGCGAGTTTAAAGACAAAGCTGAGGCCAATTCCTCTTGGGCGTCTTCTGCCAGTGCCTCCCATGGTAGGCTCGACACATAGTGCTTTAACTGCCAGTAGTGGAAGTGATGCTCTGGATAGCTATATCACACAGCTGATCCAACTTGTCATGTTACTCAGTGGTACCAGCCAGAAGCAGGGTTGCCAGGTGGAAAAATTTTTTCCCACCCAAAACAGCACAAAAACCGCCCAAAACCCGCCCAAACTCAAACCCCGCCCCTAACACCCCCACCCCCGCATCATCACCCCCGCCCCCGCCGTCACCGGCCCCGCCTCCCACGTCATCGGCCCCGCCTCCTATGTCATCCGCCCCGCCTCCCACGTCACTAACCCCGCCCAAAAACGTCACTAACCCCACCCCCCGCGGCCGAAAAAGCCGCCCAAAAAACCGCCCTGAAGCCCAAAAAGCAGCCCAAAAAACCGCAACCCCCCGCAGGCAAAAATTTCCCGTGGCGGGTCGCGGAAAACCGCCCAATTGGGCGGGAAAACCGCCCACCTGGCAACACTGGCCAAAAGTAAGGCACTTTTTCCCCAGCTGCCAATATTGCATAAGAGTGCCTACCAGCTATCAGATGTATCTGCAGCACCTAATTCTTTTTCTCATCTGCTCTGCCTAGATGGGTTGTGCTGTTGCTCAGTGGTTTTGCTTGGTTGCACCACCCAGCTATTTCACTAAGCTGTGCCACCTGCCATTGTGGTATACCTGTGGATTAAATACTAGTTAAAAGATAGAAAACAGAGAGTAGGGTTAAATGGTCAGTATTCTCAATGGAGAAGGGTAGATAGTGAAGTTCCCTAGGGGTCTGTGCTGGGACTGCTGCTTTTTAACATATTTATAAATGATCTAGAGATGGGAGTAACTAGTGAGGTAATTAAGCTTGCTGATGACACAAAGTTATTCACAGTTGTTAAATCACAAGATTATTGTGAAAAATTACAAGAGGACCTTGTGAAACTGGGCATCTGTAGTCCTGCTCTGCCTATTTGAAAGTAAAGGCTGAGAAGTCTAGTGTCCAAAGCACCACTTGTCAGAGGTGTAAGTTGAATATCTAATTCAAAGTTCTGCTTGCCCAAGTGCAAACTGAATCCAAACCAAAGTTTTGCTTACTAAAAGCACAAGCCACTTCCCAAAAGTACAACCCTCTTGGTTCACCTCTGCCAGAGAGTCCTGTCTCACCACCCCTTCCCTCTACCAGAGAGTCCTGTTTCACTGCCCCCTTTACTCTCAGGGTGAGGGCAATATCAAAGGTTCTTCGGGTTACTGGCTGGGGGAAATCCCCCACAAGGGTCACTAAAGTTTCTCCAGCTCCCAGCCTCTTTATTTGAAGTCCAGTCTTTTGTCAGCCCTCAAAGTTTCTCATATAATTCATCAATGCAAATCTCATGCAAATAAGGCCAGTCTCTTCCAACTCTCAGCTGTTCACCTTCAAACCTCTTCCCCCTCCCAGGAGTCATTCTACTATCCCCCAGAGAGTTATCCCTGCCCTTGCCACCTCTCATGTAGTCTCCTCTACCTGACTACAACTACCCCAATCAAGGCTCTGGGACTCACCCTAAACATAACAGCGGGGACTAGACCTAAGTGGTTTTACGGTAGAAGCGTGAAGAGACTGTCTTTTTTCAAATTTTTTATAAAAGACTTCTTTCGCAGTGACAGGACATATACCCATCATATCATCTAAAAGGTAGATGATGTTTAACATGAGCAAGGGGAAAGTGATGCATGTGGGAAAGAGGAACCTGAATTATAGCTGTGTGATACAAGGTTTCACATTAGGAGTCACCGACATTGAAACACTCTAAGCAAATAGAATGTTAGGTATTATTAGGAAAGGAATGGAAAACAAAAATGAGAATGTTATAATGCTTTTGTATTGCTCTGTGGTGTGACTGCACCTTGAATGCTGTGTACAGTCCTGGTCACTGCATCTCAAAAAAACATATAGAGGAATTAGAAAAGGTACAGAAAAGAGTGACAAAAATGATAAAGGGGGTGGGATGACTTCTCTATGAGGAAAGGCTAAAGCGGCTAGGCCTTTTCAGCTTGGAGAAAAGATGGCTGAGGGGAGATATGATAGAGGTCTATAAAATAACGAGTGGAGTGGAACGTGTAGAAGTGAATTGCTTGTATACTCTTTCCAAAAATACTAGGACTAGGGGGCACACAATGAAGCTACAAAGTAGTAGATTTAAAACAAATCGGAGAAAATGTTTCTTCACTCAATGTGTAATTAAACTCTGGAATTCATTGCCAGAGAATGTGGTAAAAAACAGTTCGCTTAGCGGGGTTTAAAAAAAGTTTGGATAGCTTCCTAAAAGAAAAGTCCATAAGGCATTATTAAGATGGATTTGGGGAAAATCCACTGCTTATTTCTAGGATAAGCAGCATAAAATGTATTGTACTGTTTTGGGATCTTGCCAGGTACTTGTAACCTGGATTGGCCACTGTTGGAAATAGGAAGCTGGGCTTGATGGACTTTTGGTCTGTCCCAGTATGGCAACACTTATGTTCTTATGGCTACGATTCTTTCACTGTGGTTTCCTCAATCAAGTGGTTGCACCAGTCAGCTAGTTTTTTTTTCTCACCTCTAAGGTCTCCACTATCAAGGAGATCATTAGTATCTTGATCATGGATGACTTGCTTGTTCTTGTGCACTCTATTCTGGACTCCTTTCTGTTCTTGTCTGGTGTCTATTGCACAGCTCTTGTGGGCATGCGCCAGGAACATTTGCAATCCCTTTACCGACCAATGCTCAGCACTAATAGTGTGCATATAATTTGCATGCTGTTAGTGTTGAGCATTGATCGGTAATTCTGACTCGATGTTCCAGATGGTGTTTTCCGGCACTGTGCATCTCCCCCTCAGTGGAATTACTATATGTCAGTGTCTACATCTACCTGGTTGGTAGATGTACTGGCTGAGTTGGTGCTGTGCCTCAGCTATTCATTATTGACTGACACCATGGACATGAGCACCATTGCCTGGCTATTTTAGTACTGAGCATTCCATGGCTGCACAATCCCCTTTAGGGCGAAGCACATGAAATTACTTTCTTTCTCTGTCTCCATCTACTGATCAATGGACACAAAACCCACTTGTCTGGACTGGTCTGGTAGGACTAAAGGAAAAAAGTTATCAGGTAAGACTTAATTTTTCCATCATATTTCCCCTCTTCTGACTTTCTCCCACAGTATACATAGTGAGATCTTTAAGTCTGTCCTCCATATACTTTGAAGGGAATTCTATAAATGGCACTCAAAATTTGGCGCCATAAAAAATCTGCACTTAACACATTTCTATAAAGGGTACATGCCCTTTATAGAATCACACTTAGCTCTGATTCCTGTGCCTAACATTAGGCGCCAGTATTTGCACCTGCCGAAAAACCTGATGTAAATGGTGTATGCAGTTTAGGCTCGCTGAGTGCATATTCTATAAGTCACACAACTTTTCAGAACGTCCCTGACCCACCCATGGCCATACCCCTTTTTGAGTTGCACTCTGGTAGAGTTAGGCGCCATGTCTTATAGAATAGCATGCAAACAGGTGCATGTGCATATTTTAATGAATGACACTTAACATCAATAATTGGTTGTTAGCACCCAATTATTGATATTTAAGGGCTCGTTAATTAAGTTGTGTGCACATCTTGGGTACCATATATAGAATCCAGGGGTTTATGACAGAGAACACTGACCATTTTAGTAGTGGGTAAGGTGTGTATGAAGGATAGGGTATGTGACCTATGATGGGTGGATAGTATATGGCATATATTGAATAAGAACATAAGCATTGCCATACTGGGAGAGACCAAAGGTCCATCAGGTCCAGTATCCTGTTTCTAACAGTGGACAATCCAGGTCACAAGTATCTGGCAAGATCTCAGAACAGTAAATCAGATTATATGCTACTTATCCTAGAAATAAGAAGTGGATTTTCCTAAGTCCACCTTAATAATGGCATATGGACTTTTCTTTTAGGAAATTATCCAAATCTTTTTAAACCCTACTAAGCTAACTGCTTTTACCACATTCTCTGGCAATGAATTCCAGAGTTTAATTAACAATGAGATGGTGTCACAATGGTGACTGTTTCCTTGTCTGTGCTCACCTCGCCCTCTGGTGGCCAGTACCGGTGGCTGCTATGGACTGTCACACGTTCCAGACTTCAGCCCAGTTCGGTCCGGATCTTCCGGGCTGCCAGACTTGCTTTTCTTGTTTGTGCCTGAACAGCACCCGTAGCTGCCTTGTGATTCCTGCAGCTGTGAACTTCAGCTGCTGATGGGCTTTATTAACCACCTGGAAACTTCTGTGTTTGCCTTTGAATTGTCTAAGGTCCCTGGTATGTTGGTGTGCTCTGTGCACTTCTGCCTAGTCCCGTTTCTAGTCTGAGTTCCTTGTCTGGTTTGAGTTAGTTTGTGTGTAGTTTAGCTTTGGTTTTATTGTTTAGTTCCTAGTCTTGTTTCTGGTCTGTATTCCTTGCCTAGTTCTGGGTTGTCTGTGTTTCCTTCTTAGTGGCTGCTTGGCAGCTTTCAGTCCTGACTCTTTCCTGTCTGTGTTTCTTTCTTAGTGGCTGCTTGGCAGCTTTCAGTCCTTGTTCTGGAGCATGTCTGCTTTCTACCTAGTGTTGTATTGTTTGTCTGAGAGTCCTAGTCTAGTATTCTGCCTAGCCTCCCTTGTGTATTCTAGACCCTGTGTGTATCCTGTTGGTTTCCAGTTCCTGCCCTGTAAGTCCTGCCGGCCATCTGCACCCAGGGGCTCAACTCCTGTGGAACGGCGGTCAAGCGCAGGTGAAGTCTAGCTGTTCCTGCTCTGCCTGTTCCAGCTTGTTTACCTCAGCTGCAACTCCAGTCCGGGGTTCCAGTCCTGTTCTGCCTTGTCTCTGGTGTGGGGTGGTTTTGACTGCCACTGCCATTCCTTGGCAGTGGTCCAAGGGCTTACAAACCCATTGTTTCCGGGAGAAGCCTGACGGATGGGACATGTAAGTCTGTGGTGAGTGAGAGATGGTTTGTGGTATGTGAGTTGTGGTATGGGGATGTAGGGTGTATTGTGTCAATAATCAGAGTGTGTGTTGACTGAGAAGGGTCTGTTGGTTGTGTTCTGGGTGATAGAGGGTGCAGGGCCAGTGCCAGAGGGGTACAATCAGGCCACTACCCTAAGGATGTATGGTGACTGACGAGATGTGTGTGTGTGTGTGTGGTGGGTGAAGGGAGATATATGGATTAGATGGTGGGTGAGGGGGTTGTGGTGGTGGTGGTAGAGGAGGGAGGTGTTAGGTGTGTTGTACACCGTACTCACATGAACAGAAGATGTTACCTAATTGACCAGAATTTTAAAACATCTGTCACAGAATTTGCAAACTCTTGCTGCAGAATCTTGAGGAATCTGTCACAGGAAATTACAGGCTGTGACCTAGGCTCATTCTAAACGGGTATTAGCCAAAACCAGATGATGCTCTTCCAGTACTTCCATGATCTCACTGTGATAATATGATGGCAAGTGAGTTTCCTAACTTGTTTGTAAAAGCGTAACATCCATTTAGCAGCTTTTGCAAATAAATTATTTATAAATTGTTGAGAACATACACAACGTGATGTACAAAGAAGTTGGGTTATTTTTGGCAGTACAGCAGCTTGCCAAGTAAATGAAAACTGAGAAACACAGTGCTGGTTCACACCACCAAAGCGTAACACTCAGGGAAGACAGTTATCAAAGAGATTGAGCCAGGTAATTAAGGAATTACCCAGCTAGATTTTGTAGGGTTGAAAATGATATCTCTTAGAATAAGGGTCATCTTGGGAAGGGGAAAATGGATTTGGGGGATATATTTGATTTTCAAATATACTCAGATCTTTCTCACATATGTACTTGCTTCCTGGAAACAGCAGAAGCAGGGTCCACTGTCTTGTAGCTGATGTTAAAAGTAAAATATCCTGATACAGAAGCACCCAACGGTACTTCACCTACTTGGACAAGTGAAAAATTGCTTCCTAAATAAAAGTATGAGAGGAAGAGGGGCTATGTATCATTTATTCCTTCTTCCTTACCTCTTACTGCACTTAGGGTGACCAGGTTTGAGCTACATTTTCCCTCTCAGGATGCCCGACTTCCCACTCTCCTTCCATCCGACAAAATGACAGCAGTACAGGCAGCCTGAACCCATTCCTCAACTTCCAGCTGTTGTTTGCTTGCTTCTGCTGGCCTCAGCCCCTGTCCCTTCCCGGTCTTTCCTGTCTGCTCTTTGGTTCCAGGCCACAAAGTTTATAAACTCCACCTCCATCTTGTAGCATGCAACTTATTGCCATGTTTTTTGCAGTCCATGCAGTTCCTACAGATGGTAGGTATAAATGTTAGCTCTGAATGTGAAAGCCATTTTAATTAGTCTGTTTGTGTGCATGGCTTCTTTTCTATTCATTTTGCAGTTCTTTTTTATGCTTTTTATTTTGGTGGTACATCAAGTCGTGAATAAATAAATTAGGAAGCTGCACGTGAAGAGGGACTTTGAAGAAGAGAAGGGAAAGATGGTAGAAAGTGGCATTACGAACAGGAGGAGGGAACCACTAGTTCTATTGAGACACCCCCACCCATCCCCTCTTCATACACAGTCATCTACCCACAAGCTGCCAGAAGGTATTACACATGCAGGTTATGGAGTAATAAAACGTGAGTGCCCATCTGGACAAATGATCTATGGCTGGAATATTCTATTTGATCCAAACAGTGAGACTAGAATTCATAGCTAAGAGTTTTAGCATCTTCATTGGTGGCTAGGTCAATGTTCATATGCCCATTTATTATTTCTCAGTATTTTCCTCATTGTATTTTAAAAAAATACCTATACTCTTAGTCTTCTTCAACTATTGCACTAGGCAGGTATCTGCTCTGCTTGAGTGTGGCCCAGGCCCCACAGGAGCTGGGTTTCACCATAATTTATAATGCAGCATATCTGTAAATATATTTATATTTACAAGTTATTTATGTACATCAAATCCATTTTCCCTACATTTTAGGGGTGACTATCCTATCCTCGTTTTGGGGTACTCAGCCACTCTTCAGTACTATTATCGCAGGGATTATGCTTCCTGTACATTCCTAATACTAACATTCAGATTCAGGACTATGAATGCCTGAAAACGGATTACACTGAATAAATAAGAACTATTCTGCTCTATTCCAGCCATTACTCTTAAGGGTGGTGAGTTTAGTTTGTCTCTCTGTCTCCTTTGCAATCTAGCAATTGTCTTTACAGTTTTTAAGAGCAAAAACCGACATAAACCCGCTATACTCCTTGCTCTCCACCGACTTCATCTCTTCGTTTTTTCTTTTCTATTGGCTGGGTCAGCTAAAGCTCATAAAACCGCCTCTTGCCATTGGTGTTAAAAGCATCCTACTTTGCCTTTTCCTATTGGCTCGTCGATTTCTCCCTCTCATTGGTTCACTCGGACGGAATGCCTAATGTCATTGGTTGAGTAACTCCGCCCAGGAAGTTTTAAAAGCAAAACCAAAAAAATAAAAAAAAAACCAACCCAACCCCACCTTTTCGGCGGATAGAGTAATTTAACCGTACTGAGTGTAAATATGGAGGTTCTATAGGTTAATTAAATGTTCTTTTAAAGAATTTTTTTAATGACTTAGAACACTTTAAAACTAGAGAGGAGCAGACTCCAGAGACAGAGGAAGAGTGGCTGTTACTTTTGCGCCATGACGGTGAGTGAATGGCCACCATCCCCAGTGCGGGGAAGTGGCGGTGAAGGGGGCGCTCTCGTCTCTTCTTACTCAAGTGTGTTCGCTGCGGCTGCTGCAGGGTTGAATTGTTAAACTTCGCTTACGGCATTTGGGGAACTTCTATGGGTGGTTGTGAGCTGGCCGGTTCCGGGTTTGCTTATGCATGGGTCTGCACAGCACTGCGTATTTTTGCTTTGCATTAGCTATATCTGGAGAACCTGATTGCAACCAGCCCTTCACCGGCATTGCCCCCCCCCACCCCCCTTGCAGTTGAAAGGTGGCAGAAATGATTTGTAGTAGTACCATAGGAGCCAGCTCTGTGGGTGCTTGAGCACCCCCAATATTGCGCAAACTGCTTGACAGTGTCCAGGGAAGGGCAATTTCTACTGGGTTTAGCACCCCCAATCATTTTGAAAAATTGGCTCCTATGAGTAGTACTAGTGTGCCCAGTTGGGTTTAACGTGTGCCAGATGGAAGGGGGTTATTATTATTACATTTGTACCCCGCGCTTTCCCACACATAGCAGGTTCAATGCGGCTTACATAGTAAATAGAATTACAGAGTCTTCTTGCAAGGAGAATTTACATCTGTAGTAAACATAGTAATAGAAGGCCTTAAGAATATGTGAATTAAACATGGAAAGATGTAACAAAGATAGGATTAGCCGAAGAAAAAGTGATTGGGAGGGGTATGGTGTAGGGAAGATGGGGAAGAAAGATTAGGGGATAAGCATGAAGCAGATTGGAGACATGGTAAGGATATTATCTTTGTATGAGCAGGAGACATGTGGGTGAACTATAAGGTTAAGTCGGGTCGTTAGGTAAGCTTGCTTGAAGAAATGGGTTTTCAGCATTTTTCGGAAGGGAAGATAGGCGTTAATTTGTTCGGATGGATCTTGGTAAAGCATTCCATAGCTGGCTGCCCAAGAAGGAGAAGCTGTCATTTATCGACCCCCCTGATAAGTCCCTTTCTTCCTTTCTCAATGACTTTGATGCTTGGCTTTCCTTCTTTCTTGAACCTTCATCTCCTTCCCTCATTCTTGGCGATTTTAACATTTATGCTAATGATAAGTACCTGTATACAATATGTAAGCCGCATTGAGCCTGCCATGAGTGGGAAAGCGCGGGGTACAAATGTAATAAAAATAAATCCCTCTGACTCTTATGCTTCTCAGTTTCTTGCTTTGACATCCTCTTTCAATCTTCAACTGTGCTCCACTGCCCCCACTCACCAGAATGGCCACTGTCTTGATCTTATCTTCTCAAACTGCTCACTCTCCAGTTTCTGTGCCTCAACTCTTCCCCTTTCTGACCATCATTTGATAACTTTCACACTTAAACACCCTTGTCTAATCTTAACCAATACATTTAGGAATCTTCAGGCTATTGACCCTTCTACTCTGTCCTCCAGTGTTTCAAATCTCCTCTCTACCACTATGTTATCCAAGTCTGTCAATGAGGCTGTCTCTTCCTATAATACTATTCTGTCCTCTGCTCTGGATACTCTCGCTCCTCCCATTCCCCGGTCTGTAAAACGTACCAAACCCCAGCCTTGGCTGACCTCTAGAATCCGCTACCTATGTTCCTGTGCCCGCTCTGCCAAACGCCTTTGGCTGAATTCCCATGCTCATGCTGACTTCATACATTTCAAATTTTTGCTGACCTCCTTCCAGTCTGCTCTTTTACTTGCCAAACAGGACTATTACATCCAGTTGACAAATTCTCTTGGCTCAAACCCTCAACGTCTCTTTGTCACACTGAACTCTCTCCTCAAAGTGCCTTCACCTCTATCCCCCCTTCACTTCCCCCCAGACTCTGGCTTAGTTCTTTCATGATAAGGTTCACAAGATTAAACTTGAATTCTCAACCAGGTCACCTCAAACTCTCCTTCCCTTAGTCCATTCTCTCAACCCTCCAACCCCTGCCTCCTTTTCTTCCTTTTCCGAAATCACTGAAGAGGAAACTACACATCTTATTTCCTCCTCAAAACCAACTACCTGTTTCTCTGATCCTGTTCCCACCCATCTACTTAACACTATCTCTCCTACTGTCATCCCTTTTATCTGTCATATCCTCAATCTTTCACTGTCCACTGCGACTGTTCCTGATGCCTTCAAACATGCTGTAGTCACACTACTCCTTAAAAAACCTTCATTGGACCCTACCTGTCCTTCCAACTATCGCCCCATCTCCCTCCTCCCTTTCCTATCCAAGATACTTGAACGTGCTGTTCACCGTTGTTGCCTTGACTTTCTTTCATCTCAAGCTATTCTTGATCCATTTCAATCTGGCTTTCACCCCCTTCATTCAACTGAAACAGTGCTTGCTAAAGTCTCCAATGATCTGTTCCTGGCCAGATCCAAAGGTCTCTATTCTATCCTCATCCTTCTCGATCTATCTGCTGCTTTTGACACAGTTGATCACAGCCTACTCCTTGATACGCTGTCCTCACTTGGATTTCATGGCTCTGTTCTTTCCTGGTTTTCTTCTTATCTCTCCCAGCGTACCTTTAGTGTATACTCTAGTGGATCCTCCTCTGCTTCTAACCCACTGTCAGTTGGTGTACCTCAGGGATCTGTCCTGGGACCTCTTCTTTTCTCCATCGATACTTCTTCCCTTGGTACTCTGATCTCATCCCATGGTTTTCAGTGTCATCTTTATGCTGATGACTCCCAGATCTACCTCTCCACACCAGAAATCTCAGCCGAAATCCAGGCCAAGGTATCAGCCTGCCTGCCTGTCTGACATTGCTGCCTGGATGTCTCAGCGCCATCTGAAACTAAACATGACCAAGACTGAGCTTCTCATCTTTCCCCCTAAACCAACCTCTCCTCCTCCCCCATTCTCTATTTCTGTGGATAACACTCTCATCCTTCCTGTCTCATCAGCTCATAACCTTGGGGTCATCTTCGACTCCTCCCTCTCCTTCTCTGCACATATTCAGCAGACTGCTAAAATCTGTCGTTTCTTTCTCTATAATATCAGTAAAATTCGCCCTTTCCTTTCTGAGCACACTACCAGATCCCTCATCCACACGCTTTATCACCTCTCGCTTAGACTATTGCAACTTGCTTCTCACAGGTCTCCCACTTAGCCACCTCTCTTCTCTTCAATCTGTTCAAATTTCTGCTGCACGACTAATATTCCGCCAGTGTCATGTTTATATTAGCTCTCTCCTCAAGTCACTTCAGTGGCTTCCTATCCGTTTCCGCATACAGTTCAAACTCCTCTTATTGACCTATAAGTGCATTCACTGTGCAGCTCCTCAGTACCTCTCCACTCTCATCTCTCCCTACATTCCTCCCCGGGAACTCCATTCACTGGGTAAATCTCTCTAATCTGCACCCTTCTCCTCCACTGCTAACTCCAGACTCCGTTTCTTTTATCTTGCTGCACCATATGCCTGGAATAGACTTCCTGAGCCGGTATGTCAAGCTCCATCTCTGGCTGTCTTCAAATCTATGCTAAAAGCTCACCTTTTTGATACAGCTTTTAACTCCTAACCCTTATTCACTTGTTCAGAACCCTTATTTTATCATCCTCACTTTAATATTCCCTTATCTCTTGTTTGTCCTGTTTGTCTGTCCTAATTAGATTGTAAGCTCTGTTGAGAAGGGACTGTCTCTTCATGTTCAAGTGTACAGCGTTGCGTACGTCTAGTAGCGCTTTAGAAATTAGTACTAGTAGTAGGATGCATAGTAGGTTTTGTATTTAATTCCTTTGCAGTTGGGAAAGTGTAAATTGAGGTAAGTATGTGATGACATAAATCTGTTTCTGATAGGGAGGTCTATCAGGTTATACGTGTAGCTAGGGGATTCTCTGTGTATAATCCTGTGATTCAGTCTATGGACTTTGACGTTGATTCTTTCTCTGATGGGGAGCCAATGCAGCTCCATTTTGGCTTGGGGAGTATCTTAAGTAATAGCGAAAAGGGGTTGTGGGGGGCTGGGGTGGAGTGGGGTGTGTTGACATTTGGTTAGTCTCATGTCTTCCTTTCTTTATCATACATACACTGCATGGTTTATTGTGTTTCTAAGATGGGTATTAGTGCAGAGGTGGCAAAACACTCGTGACCTCTCCCCGGGTGATGAGGTGTACGGTGAAAGTGATGGTATCATTCCTTAATAACCTTGAGTAGTGTTTGTGGTGCAGGTTTATTTCATTGTATTGTGCAAGTTACATCGAGGAGAGGTTGAAAGCTTTCCAGCATCTGGAAAAAGACATATTACACTTGCGGATTGCTTTTGACTTATATAGGATCACAGAGGATTTTGTTGTGCTCTGCCTGGGGCAGGAGGCATTCAGCTTTCACAGATTTGATCTTTAGTAGTATTTCGGAATTACTGCCTCATAGAACCTGACAGCACGATATTAAATAGAAGGCGGGTGATGATGAGCAGGATGCGTCCCTTCCCTTGCGCCGGAGGCTGAGAGGGGCGGCGCTATAATCAATCGCCTAGCGTCCAGGGAAAAAGACGGAATGTCCGAGCACCTTCCAAGCCTTAACTTGTGTGTGTGTGTATACTAGAGTAGCTAAGCGCACTCACTCAGCTGAGCTTGAATTTAGGTAGCTTGAGCTTGCCGCGCCTCTCCTTAACGTCACTAGAACGGAGATGGTGGGGATTGGCTGGAGTAGTTACAGCTCCACCCAAGGACTTAGAGTGAGAACCTCTTTGGCTTCACTTGTGGTTTCTGTACGCTCCGGCCAATGGGAGGCAGCTTGATGGAGTTGGGGGTGGGGTCTGGCAAGGGTGCGAGCGACCTAGGGGGTGGGGGAGGCCGTGAGCTGCCCGCCCGGGTCGGAGTGCTGCGCGTGCGGCGAGGCTCATGGAGTTCGGTGGGAGAGCAGCGGTGTTGGCGGGAGAGGTGCGACCCGGGGCTGGACTGATCGTGTTTGGGAGAAGCGGACGGAGCTGCTTAGTGCTACTTGTTCCTATACTCCCCCTGCCCTATAGCTCTTCCTGAGTGCCTTCCTTCCTGCTGCCGGGGGGGGGGGGGGGGGGATCCTTATCTGCGCCTGTTTTCTTTCCCGTCTGGAGGAATGTCAGAGGCCAGTTCTGCTGTGGATAGTGTGAACTTCTTCTCCCTGTTCTGTTTTGGGTGTAATTGAGTTAACAAACTTTTTAGCTGATGTTTTTACATGCACAGGCGCACCTACCGCTCACTTTGATCAAAGCTACCTAATCTTGATCTTCAGCACTCCCTGGTAATATTATCTACTCCGCCCCCATTTCTGCCGGTGTACACCACCGCCTGCTAGTCTGGTAATCTATTACCGACGAGTTTCATCGATGTTTGTTTATATATATATTTTTTTTCTTTTTCTATAGCCAGATCTTTTGAACTTCAAGAAAGGATGGATGTCCTTGCTGGATGAGCAGCGAGAGGTAGGACCGGTTTATTTCTGTCATTTTGTTTGTTCATTGCATAGGCATGAACTGGGGAACGTTTATTAATGCCCTTCTAGTTAATATGATTCCTCATTTCCAGCGTTTGTTTTTCTTAGGGCATTGGTTTTAAATTGCAAATTAGTTCTTTTCTAGTACCTCATGAGAACCCAACCAACATTAAGCAAAGCATCACATAAGCTGCAAGAACTTCATGTCCATTGATCTCCTTAAGAGAAATACAACAGCTTGTGGACTTTGTGAGGATCCTACTTTGATCCATCCTTAAGATCTAAGGAATGTTTGCTTTTTAGCCTGGGAAAAAAGCATCTGTGTTGCAACTGCATCTTGAGTATTATTTGCAGTTTTGGTCTCCTCCCCCCCCTCCCCCCCATAAAGATAGTGAATATAGAAAAGCTTCAGGGGAGGACAACAAAAATGATAAAAAGGCTAAACAGGTTAGCGCTCTTCAACTGAGTGTGTGAAACAGGTCCATAGAAAATGGATAGGTACCCTTTTAAATAGAATTAGGAGGTAAAACTGACAACAGACTGAAATAAAACTAAAACAAAAAGTCACAAGTTGACAGTGTAGCTAGGTTTAGACAATGCTTGTATAAGTTTCTTGAGGATAGGTCTGTTTGCATTTATTAGCCGTTCTGTGGGCAGGTATAGGGATCATTATCCTCTTTAGGGATGAGCAACAAGGACATGGTATGCCCCCCCCCCCCCCCCTTTTCCTGCCCAGCATCACGATGCTGGTTTCAGTTTGATCTGATTTCATACACATTTCCACATTGCAGGTCTGATCTACAGTGGCACTTGTCACCATTTCAGAGGAAGGGACTTGAGCTAATTGGGTATTTTATGAGTGAATTTGTAAATAAAGATTATATTAACATGAAAAGTGAAACAGTATTTTTTTTGGAGTAAAATGGAATGAGTGGATAGGACAGTGTAAATTGCAGGCAGTGGAAGATTCTGCCTAAACTCAAAACTGCAGGCCAATGCTCAGAACTCTGGTGCTATAGTGAACAGCGTAGAAAAAGAGATTCTCAATGCTACTTGCATGCAAATATGTGCGCTGTGAGACAAAGTAAGGTGGGAACGTGCCTGGAGCACATGCACAAGAGTTTCGCAGTAAGTGTAGCTCTTCTGCATGTGCCCAGGGAAATTCAGAAGTGAAGCATAGATTGGTGCCAATCCTCTGCATTTTTAAATAGACTTTTTTTCACTAAAGGATAATATTTAAGTGCAGAAAACAGGCATTTCACTGAAAGATAATATTTAAGCGCAGCAAACAGTGCCAGTGTGTGCTTTCATTTTCAGCTTTGCTTGAACATGCACACATTTCTTACCCTTGGAGGCTTGAGGGGTTCCTTCTTCCAAATTCAATCAAAATTAGCAGATTTTAAGGAGAAAATCATGGGAAATTTCTCTTCAGACACCGCAACACCAGCTTGGAACTGGCATTAGTTTTCAGGGATAAGGGCAGCTTTTTGTGTGCTGTTCTGAGCATTGGGGAGGGAGTAGGAAATTACCTCATTAGTGTCTGTTTTACTACTTTTAAATACTATTTGTGCTAATTTGTGGCACACATTTCCTGTGCTACAATCTTCTGAATATTCTACACAGATGTAATGCTGGCGCTGGTCAGCTCTAGCGCCAGCGTTGGGTTCTGAGCATTGGCTTACAATAGTCTTATTGTGCTTGGAGAAGTGTGAAATTGTTAGATAAAGGCGTTAACAGTACTAAAAGAATTATTCAGAGCTATTGTAATTCATGAATTTTCAACACAACATTGGTTCCTTAAAATCTAGAAGGCATATGTACCGCTGTGTCACCTTTAAGTGATTGGCTTGGACAAATAAGGTGTGCAGCCAGTAGTTGCATTGCGCAGCTGATTTTGTTTATTATCTCTGTAGGCAACATAAATTTATTTACCGCCTCTTTGAAGGAATTCACTCAAGGCGGTGTACAGTAAGAATAGCTCAAGCATGAGCAATAGACAATTACAGCAGTAAAAATATTCAAAAACAATACAAAGAATGGCATCATATACTATTTACAATGTCAACACAATACGTAATAGAACATTATAGGTGATAGCGAAGGGTAAAGCAAAGATGTAACATATATAGAATGGTAAAAAAGTAGGAAGAGTTAGAAAGTAAGGTGATTGATTTAAAGGAAGTTGCACATGAGGTTAGAGAAATGGTTAAATGTTATCTCAGCTTGAGTAGGAGTGGATAAACATGTCCTGCTGCAGTATATGTAGCCTGAGTACTCCTTGTGTGTGTGAGTGAGACTAGCGAGTTAGTTACTTCTTCCAGTAAAGGCCTGGTTGAAGAGCCAAGCTTTCACCTGCTTCCAGAAGTAGAGATAGTCTTGTGTCAGGCAGTGCATTCCAGAATTGGAAAAACAATTGTAAACACAGGTTCTGAAATTTGATTTAGATGTAGTTATGCACAGTGACAGATGTAAGTGATGTATAATTTGGCCATTAATATCTATTTTCTGATTTTTATATATTTTTTAATTAACTGGATGCAGTTTGCAGGGAATAATGACACTTTTTTGTATGATAAAAGTATGGACTTTTGTGGGTGTTTTTTTTCCCCTCCCGTGCAGTGGAAAAAGCGCTGGTTCGTGCTGACAGACTCAAGCTTGCGGTATTATAGAGACTCCAATGCTGAGGAGGTAAGAGGTTCTGATGGACTATTTCTAGTGACCATCCAGTTCTGAATTCTACATAGACCAGTCCCTACCACTTTCCATATGATGAAATGACCTTGAGGTCTGTCTTAATCCAAGTAAATTAGTGCAGTGTATTCAGTGTGGTGATCAGTTGGTGGAGAGGCTACTCTGGTGGGGCTTTGTCACCATGACACTTGTAAAAAGTGCAGGAACAGATAAAGGTACACCTTCAGTGGGCATTTTATAAACTGCCTGTCTTTTTGCATAAAGGTGGTTTACAAACAAGGTGAGAACTATTAATGTGTGAACACATAAATAGAGGGATAGTGACGACACGTATAGAAATACTGTAAAAAGCAAGAATGGAGACAAAGAAAGGAGCATGATGGACTACCTGTGTATATGCTCGCTACTTTTTTTCTCTGTACCATTTTAAAAATAAATTACAAAGAGGAGTTCAGTATCTCTACCTCTGCTGGTAGGAGGACTCAACCCATTGGTCTGCATTAGTCTAGCAGAACTCAAGGGAATGAAATTAACAGGTATGAATAACTTTCACTTTGTACAGCTTACACAGTAATACACTTGAAATGTAGCTCTCAAATTGATTTGTAGACCAGTCAAATTGATTTGGTGGATAGTGAGTAAACTTGATACATAAAGAAATAAAACAAATGCTATTGGACACAAATTTAAAGAAACTGGGTAGGAGAATTAGTATTCTTTGCATACAGTAGATAGGAATGGTAATATACGAGAACTTCTTTGAGAGACAAAGGATTTGTGGGGAGTTTTTTTATTATGATAGTTTTATATTAAAAAAATGTAATATTCCTCAGCAATCCTCCAGACCGTTCAAGACGCTTGGGTTATGCACTCCTACCAGCAGAGGGAGACTGAGAACACTAAAACTTCTTATACAAGTAGCCTGTGCAGACCTTCTACTAACCAGTATTTTCTCAGTCTCAGCAGAGGGTAGAAGTGTGCAGCCTATGCAGTGTACTCAGTCTGGTAGGCCCGTTTGGGGTTTCTAGGTTGGGTTGTAAATGTTAGAGAACCCACACTTGGATCTCTATTACAGGGTGTAAGTCCTAAGGGGCTTCTTATTTCCTGTGGGGTGTCATACCCGGGTGGCCGGGTCACTCCCCCTGTGCTCTTCCTCTGGAGGACTGCTTGACCTCGGCTACAGACCTCGTTCTGTACCCTTGAGGCATTTAGGCATCAGCAACGAGGTTTAAAATAAATGTTTTTAAAAGGCGGTTATTTTGGCCGTTCTTGTGGCAGTCCAGAGATAAAACGTCTTCAAGGGCGTTCTTGCCTTAGGCGGTTTTTCCTATTAGTCTGTCAGAGCACAAAGCAACTGTTTGTTTTTATTGTGTTCGCGGCCATTATGTCTAAGCCAGTGAGGTGTCGGTTTTGCGCGAAGCGCGGCATTGAAGTGAAAGGTGGCCAATGTAAATTTTGTGGGGAGCCTACGTTGTCAGCGCTTTTGCCCCCCGTGCTTTCCCCTGAGTCGGCGGAGGTGTTGGGCGGCGATTTGACCACACATTCCGGGCCAGCAACGGCAGGGCCGGTTTTGGTGGGAAACGTGGCCATTTTGGCTGCGCGTCTTGGGTCGGCCTCGACGGAGCCGTTTTTGGCGGGAAGTGCGGCCCTTTTGGCCGCGCATTCCGTACCGGTGTCGGGGGACCCGTGTGTGGCAGGAAGCGCGCCTAGTTTAGCCACGGATCACGCGATGGACCTGCTGCCGCGGGAGCGAGTGGGGTCTGTCGCGGAGACTGCGGGAAGTGTTGTTGGGGCTTCAGCAACGAGGGGGGGGGGGGGTCTGTTTTCCCTCATGAGTTTGTTTGGTCTCTGTATAATTCCTGGAGAGCTGGCCCCTCTCAGGCTGTTTGTTCCCCGGACGCTGCTAGCTCAGTGGGAGTTAAGCGCCCGCGGGTGGATATTTCGGAGCCTATGAAGATACTTTCTCTGCCTGGGTCGGAGGTTTGGCGTGACCCAGGAGAGGAGGATCTCTTAGATGAGTCTGAGGATGAGGATGGGCTAAGGCCTGGGGAAGATTCTTCAGTGGTTCGCATTTTTCATAAGGAGGAGTTGTTAGAGCTCATTGATCAGGTGATCTCTACTTTGAAGTTTGCTCCGGCTGCCACTCCCTCTGCAGAGGGACCCCAGGTAGATCCTTTGGTTAAGGGGATTCAGAGAGCCTCCCGTTCCTTTCCCATGAATTCGGACATTAGAGACATGGTTTTTCAGGAATGGTCTGTGCTGGAGGCTGCTTGTAAGGTGTCTAGGGCTATGGCGCGGCTGTATCCCTTGCCTCCGGAAGATTTGGCCCTGCTGAAACCATCTACTGTGGTGGTTACGGCAGTTACTAAGGCTACGGCCATTCCGGTGGATGGCGGTACAGCCTTACGGGAACCTCAGGATAGGAAGCTAGAGTCCTTTCTGAAGCGCAGCTTTGATTTGTCGGCTTTGGCCTTGCAAGCCTCTGTGTGTGGGGGCTTGGTAGCCAGAGCTTGTTTCCGTTGGGCGGAGAAGCTCTTGGATGAGCCTGCGTTAGATAGGACTGGTTTGGTTCAGGAGCTGGCCAAATTGGAGATGGGGGGTCTTCATTTTTGGCGGACACCCTTTATGATTTGCTAAGGGCTTCGGCTAAGAATATGGCTCTGGCGATGACGGCTCACAGGGCTCTTTGACTTAGGGGCTGGGTGGCAGATGCGGCCTCTAAAGCAAAGTTGTGTTCTCCACCTTTCAAAGGTTCTATGTTGTTTGGAGAGGACTTGAATAAACTGATGAGTGGTCTTGGGGATACTAAGGTCTCACGGTTGCCGGAGTTACGGCCTAAGTCGGCTAGTCGAGGGGGTTCGGCTAGAGATCGGTTTAAGGACGCGAGGCGGTACAGGCGGGCAGATTTGTATCTCCTTCTAAAAGCCATTTTTTCCAGCAGACACAGCAGACACAGTTTCGAGGAGGTCGGGACTCCTCCGGAGATGCCAGAAATGGTAATAAGTCCTCCTTATGAAGGTGTGCGGGTCCAGTCTCTGGTGAAGGTCGGGGCGCGACTTCGTCTGTTTTATCAGGGGTAGACCCAAATTACTTCAGATCAGTTGGTGCTGGAGGTCTTCGCGACGGTTATGCGCTCGAGTTTGAGCACCCACTGCTGTATCTGTTTCTTCCCTCTCCTTGTCACTCTCGAGTCAAGTTAAAGGCTAGGCTATTCAAGAGACTCTGGGTCGCTTAATCCAGTTGGGAGCTGTGGTACCCCGTTCCTTGGCACGAGCAGGGAATGGGTTGTTATTCCATTTACTTTGTGGTGCCGAAGAAGGAGGACCAGGTTCGACCCATTTTAGATCTCCAGAGAGTCAATGGGGCGCTCAAGGTGCCATCCTTCCGCATGGAGACTCTGCGCTCGGTCATAGTGGCTGTTCTTCAGGGAGAATTTCTCATGTCACTGGATCTCACGGAAGCGTATCTGCACGTGCCAGTGGTGGCAGTGTTAGGTGTCGATCAATGGTGACTCCGAGAATTTTTAGAGTGTCCGAAATTGGAAGATTTAGTGTAGATGTGTTAATGGTGGTGAATTTGTTCGTGTTATATTGAGAGGTGCGTTTGGCCAAGGGTATCATCATTAAGTTGAATAAGGTCGGTGAGAGGGGGGATCCCTGTGGGACTCCACATTCAGGTATCTATGTGGCTGATGTAGTCAAATTAGATGTCACCTGGTATGATCATGTGATTAGGAACCCCTTGAACCAATTGAGAACATTGCCTCTGATTCCGAAATACTCGAGGATATGTAGTAATATTCCATGATCAACCATGTCGAAGGAGCTAGACATGTCAAATTGTAAAAGTAGTATGTTCTTGCCAGTTGCAATCATTTGTTTGAACTTAGTCATGAGAGTAACTAGTACCGTTTCAGTACTGTGGTTGGTTCGAAATCCTGATTGGGAGTCGTGTAGTATTGAAAATTTGTCTAAATAGTTAGTGAGTTGCTTGGTCACCATCCCTTCCGTTTGGTTATTAAGGGAATAGATGCTACTGGTCTGTAATTAGTTAGTTCATTAGCACTTTTCTTTGCGTCTTTGGGTATGGGGGTGAGTAGAATGTTTCCTTTCTCCCTAGGGAAGAGTCCATTTTGTAGCATATAGTTCAGGTGGTTTAAGTCTGCTATAAATCGTTGAGGGGCCGATGTCATAAGGTTGTTTGGTCATATGTCTAATTTGCAGTGAGATTTGGCGAACCTTTTGAGCGTTTGTGAGATGAGATCCTCTGATAAAATCTCGAAGTTGGTCCATGTTCTGTCTGCTGGGTATACACCAGGGTTTGGATCTAGGCAATCTAGGAGTACGGTGTAGTTGATGGTACTGACAGGTATTTTAAGTCGTAGTTGTACTATTTTCTCATTGAAGTATTTCGCAAGTTTGTCTGCTCCTGGTGTATCTTTGTTGTTGGTTGTGACTGGTGTGATATCTAATAGTTTGTTCACGAGCTGGAAGAGTTTGTGTGTCTTTGTAGTTTGGTCCAATTTCAGCTTTGTAATATAATCTTTGTTTGTCTTATGGTATATTTATATTTTCTTTGAAGTTGTATCCATGCGTTAAGTGTGGGGGTCATCTTTCTTTTTATTCCATGCTCGTTCTAACCTTCTAACTTGTGTTTTAATTTTTTTCAGTTCTTCATTGAACCATGGTGTTGATTTCTTTCTGTGTGAGGTTCTGGTTTGAATTGGGGCAATATTGTCTAATGTTGTTCTACATCTGTCATCCCAATCCAGGAGGAATTGGATTGCATCTGTCTTTATAGTCCATCCGTTGTGGTATCTGTTGCCAGGTCTATTTTTCCTCTCGTGGAGTAGGTTTTTCATTCTTGTTTGTTAGGGGAGTCTTTCGTTCGCCATTGGAGGGAGATGTATGCTTTATAGTGGTCTGACCATGGCGCGGGTGTCCATTTTGTATCTGTTAATATAATGTTGGAATCAGGATCGAATTTGTGTGAAATTATGTCTAGTGTGTGTCCTTTATTATGAGTTGATTGCGTATTTGGTCCGTGGATATCCCACAGTTTAGGAACTCTATGCATTCTTGGGTGTTTGTTGAAGTGAGATCTTCAAGGTTTAGGTTAATATCTCCAATTATGATAAGGTTTGAGGTGGAGACATAGGTGTTTGAGATCCATGAAGTGTGTTTGGGTATCTTGCCAGTTGACTGGTGGTCTGTAGAGTAAGACTGTGTTGAGTTGATCCTGCAATTTTGGGTGATTGATTCTAACCGATGCAATTTCTAGTTGTGGCAAAATGGATTCGGCTATGGTTGTGATGGTGAATTCGGATTTGTATATTATGGCTATACCTCCTCCTCTTTTTCCATTTCTTGTCCAATGGGTGATTTTTGTATCCTGGTGGGCATAGTTCTAAGATTATGGGGTCTTTAAGGTCGTGGATCCAGGTTTCAGTGATGAATAGGAGGTCCAGGTTGTCTGTAGTGATCCAGTCTGTTATAATCTCTGTTTTGTTTACTACTGATCTGGCGTTTACGTATCCCAGTTGGATTGAGTGGTAAGGTTTGTTTGGGACCTAGATGTGTTAATTTTTATTATTTGCCTGTATCGGACAGTTCAGTATGATATTTTCTTTAGACTTCAGTTGCTGATATTTCTAGTAGCTCCTGTGATTTGGGTCCTGGAGTTTTACTAAGGGCAGTTTGTGGTACCGTTTGTGTCCATCTGCAGTTGAATTCCCCCTTCTTAAGGGGAGGAGATCTGAGTGTGGATTCAGTGGTTTTGTTTAGGTGGAGGTGTTTTGTTCCTCTGCTTTGTTACTGTTTTACTGGTTAGTAGAAGGTCTGCACAGGCTACTTGTATAAGAAGTTTTAGTGTTCTCAGTCTCCCTCTGCTGGTAGGAGTGCATAACCCAAGCGTCTTGAACGGTCTGGAGGATCTAGAGGAAAGAAAATTAGCAGGTAAATCCTAATTTCACCTTAACCTCCTAATGGAGGCCTCAGTGGACAAGCTTTAGAGTGTTCAGATTGGCTAGTAAAAGTTTGGAAGGTAGAGTCATCAGTACACTGACATCAACCTATGTCTGGTGCAAGCCAGGGTGAAGTGCGCTATCAGTCTTGGTGCTTCGTGACAACATGGTACAGTTCTGACTTGATTAGTTGTCTTATTTTTGAGAAGCTCATATTGAAAGCTGGGTAGGTAGAAAAAACATAGTGTTTAACATGACTGCCTGTATATGGGCTTCTTTTTGCCTTTGAAAGAAAAGCTAGTGGGGCTTCTAACTGAAGGAGAAAAAAAAAAAAAAGAAATATCTGCACCAGCCCTCTTTAAGAGCTGCTGGACTGTTTGAGTGGAACATGATTTACTACAGTATGCTACAGGCTGGGTTTTCCCATAAAGGGATAATTACCTTTAAAATGTCATGAGATTTGCCAGGTTCCACATGACTGACCTTTTTTGGCAGTTTGCAAACAGTCTGCTGATGGATCTGGAGCTTGTGCTGGTTTGGAGGTGGTTTTTGTGCCTGCTTTCCTTTTTTTCATTCACAGGTGAAGTGTGCAGGGGGAGAGGCTTTGGAGGCAGGAGTGCTCATTTTTGGGCATGTTTAAGTGAGGCATACTGACTTTCTTACCCAGTCATGCTGGTTCTTTTTCGTCAACAGTTTCCTCTAAATGGGGGGGGGGGGGGGGGGGGGAACGACGACCTTTTTTTGAAGGTCACTATTAGCTAAATCTTCTTCCATCCCCCATATTTTTGCCCTCCATTTTTCCTGTAACAGTTGGAATGATTATAGGAAGACTTTCCTATTCACTTTGTATGCTTTATTTTGACTTTTCTCTTAGTACAGAGCAAAAAAAATAAAAGTTCTCTGTTTCATTGGTTTAAAAAAAGAAAGTCCTACATGTTTGCACACGATTGGCCCCAAGCAGGTCAGCGCAGTTGGACTGAAAGCAGTCGCCCTGCTTGAAAATTATTGCCCTATCCAAGCATGCAAAGCCTTTTTTGTTGGATTGCTCAGATGGCTTTTGAAGTCGATTTAATTAGCATAAGCAGTGTATAAAAGGAAGTCTCTCATTATTACTGGGAGGCTGAAGGGAAAAGTTTGGGGGAGGAATTTAAAGAAACATTGTCTGGAATTTTAGGCTTGTTATAAGGATCTGTGTGTATGTGCTTAGTTATTTTTTTGTGCATAGCTGTGCCTCTTCTGCATTACAGAATGTGTCCTTCTGTTGACTAAACATTGAGGAAGAGGATAGAGGCCTGTGTGTATTGCAGAAAGATAAGGAAGCTTGGCAGCCCCAGATCTCCAGCCCTCTTGACAATCATAAATAGTGCCCCAAAATTATATTTGGAGAGCCAGCACAGTGCTTAGAGCCAGGATTGTATCGGAGCTGGGTTTGATTCCTAAGCATGGCTTCTCAGTCTGGCTGTAGCAGGAGTACAAAGGTAGCCATCTGGGGAGGCGGGGTGGATGTGTTATCTGCCATCCATCTTATTAGTAGTGTCTGTTGAATTCTGGAGGGAATTGTGATTTCCAGCATCTGGCTGAGAATTGTAATTCTAGTGGCTGGAGGGAGGGGGCCTTCTGTAGTTAGGCCTCAATGCTTATGGTGCTGTGCACCCAGAGGAGTCTGTTCCATTTTGGCTGGAGACCTGAAGGGAAAAGATCTGCCAAACCTAAATACAATTAGACTTTAATCAGCCCCGCTGTGTATTTATGTAATTTTTCAAAGGATTTATAATTCCTGCTAAGTTTTGTTGAGCTATGTGAAAGTGGTTCTTGGAGCATTTTGGGGGTGCAGGTTTAGTTAGCTAGACAGTGCTGTGACAGCACTAACACCTAGAAGCTGGTTTAGTTAGCTGGAGAATCTTATATTGTTGCTGTCCTGCTGTATATAAATCCCAGTAGCCTTTGGGGGAGGGGAAGGAGATTTCAAGGATTTTTTTGTTTCTCTGGGGAATGGTTTTACTTTGCATTTTCTGTGTTTATTACAACGTTTGTGTAATTGTTAGGCTGTACAGTAGTCTTCAGTGGTCTTGCAGTCTGTCTAGTGGGCAGTCAGCAGTAGTGTTTTCTTTGGGCCACAGTCTTGGCAATTGTCTAGTGACAAGGGACACTTAAGGTGTGTCAGAAATCCAGTTGGTTCCAAGTTAGTAGCTGGGCAAATTACTAACCAGGTTCTTTAGGTTCCACCAGCTGCATATTGAAGTAGAATAATGTTGAGAATAACCCAAGCTCTGGCTAACATGTGGCATGCTTTAGGACAATTCTTGACAAATTCTGGTTGCTCTGGAAACGAGAAATGTCTCCTGTGACATTCCCTCTCCCTTCAACCCCTCAATATTTTTTTAGAGCTTCTGAAACCAGAGGCTTTCTTCTGGCTGGTTCTGTGTGGCTTTTGGCGAGTTTTAACTTTGCATGTTGAAACCAGCCTGGGTATTCTGAATTGCTCATCTTTCTTGCTGAGATATGCAGTGCTGACCAGAAGAAAGCTGATTGGTAGTGGCAGCAGCCTCAGCCTTAAGCAGATTTTTTTTTTATGGGTGGGGGGGTCGGCATGAGGCCCACAATGAGGAGGTCCTAGAGCATTCTGCCCAGTAACGTGTACCCATATGGCTTGTTTCAGGCTGACGACCTAGATGGTGAGATTGACCTGCGGTCCTGTTTGGATGTTACGGAATTTGCTGTACAGCGCAATTATGGCTTCCAAATCCATGTGAGTGATTTTTTTTTTTTTTACAGCCTGTAACTTCACAACTTTCTTCCTCTGTCCCATGTGTCCCTGTCCCCCCCCCCCCCCCCCCCCCAGTTCTGATAATTCTGCCTTCTGGCTTACTCTAAATAAGCAGACTAAAGCATCTGTAGTAGTGCTGCTTGATCCTATGTTTTCTTTCCTCCCAGACAAAGGAGGCTGTTTTCACATTGTCGGCAATGACGTCAGGTATTCGGAGGAATTGGATTGAGGCATTGAGGAAAAATGTTCGTCCTACTGGTGGACCAGATGTTACCAAGTATGCCACTCAAAAGTATCCCATGTCACATACATGCACAGTAATTTACTAAATTTCTAGCTAGCATGCTTTTTCCTTATTTGCTGCTGTTGAAGGTGTGAATACTAGCAAGTTCTTCTGTGATTGTTCTTCTGTGAAGAATAATTTCTTTAAAGGCTGCCTATATATCTTAGTCTTAAAGCAGACATAACCATGTTGCCCCCTGACTCAACTCCTGTGTGTGGGCTTGGTATATTTTTATTCCTGGTACTTCACAAAAGCTTTACAGAAGAAGTTGCTGTATTAAATTCATGTAAAAATGTCTTGCCTATATGAGCATGCCCTTTGTAGTTTGTCCAGATCTTGTCCTTGTTGGCAGTACGCCAGTATTTGAGCAGCCTGTGTTTTCTCTAGAGCAGTGGTTCTAAAATCCTGACTGGCTTGGTGTGTCCTGAGGATTGGGTTGAGGATACCCATAATGAATATGCATGAGATGTTTGCACACACTGCCTCTACTATATGCAAATCCTATCTCGTGCATGCTCATTGTGGATATCTTGAAAACCAGACTGAATTGTTGTGTTCTGAGGATTGAGTTTTCTGCTCTAGAGAGATTACATGGCTCTTGGCGGATTTGGTGTAATGTGTGCTGAATTGTACCTTGGGTGAAATGAGATCAGGATACTTTAAATAGACAAGGGGACTGGGAAGAGAACTCTAGTTAGCTGAGTTCCTACAGAGACCACCACCTGTCAAGACGAGTGGAGAGGGCGGAACAGGCAAGCAGTGCAGCATAGGGTTAGACCCCTCTTCAAGAGGAGGAATAGGGAACAATATAACATTTGTATTAGGAAACAAGGGTGACATGAAATGAAGCAGAGAGCCTGATTGAGGGGCGAATGTAAATTGATGGGAAACATAATTTGTGGATAGTTTGAGAAAACTGAAGCAGGAAATGGAGGCTATGGGAGAAAGTGATACATGCTGTGGAAGTAAACATGCAAAAAAGGAACGGGAATTTTTTGTAACATTAATGCAAGTTCTCCGAGGACAAGCAGGCTGCTTGTTCTCACTGATGGGTGACGTCCACGGCAGCCCCTCCAATCGGAATCTTCACTAGCAAAGTCCTTTGCTAGCCCTCGCGCGCACCGCGCATGCGCGGCCGTCTTCCCGCCCGAAACCGGCTCGAGCCGGCCAGTCTTCTTTCGTCCGCACTCGGTACGGTCGTGTTTTCGCCGTGTCGAGCCCCGGAGAGTCGACCTCGCGCGTCCTTTTTCGACGTGTTTTCTTTGGAAAATCCTAAAAACTGTTTCGGAAGTGCTCCGGAAGCCCTCTTGGGTTTCGTGTGCCCCTTCCCGTATTTTTCAGGTTTTGCCCCGGTAAGTTTTCTTTCGTTGTCGGGGTAGGCCTCTCTTCGGCCTCGGTCGAGATTTTTCTCCCTCAAACTTTTGGTGCTCACTTCCGTCATTTCGGATTTTGATTTCGCCGGCGTGATTTTTCCGCCCATGACATCGAAGCCTTCCAGCGGCTTCAAAAAGTGCACCCAGTGCGCCCGGGTAATCTCGCTCACTGATAGGCACTCGTCGTGTCTTCAGTGTCTGGGGGCCGAGCACCATCCTCAGACCTGTAGTCTGTGTTCCCTGTTACAAAGGCGGACTCAGGTAGCGAGATTGGCCCAGTGGAACGTTTTGTTCTCGGGCTCTTCGTCGGCATCGACACCGGGGTCATCGAGTGCATCGACGTCGTCAGCGTCCAGACCTTCATCCTCGGCCGCCAGTGCATCGAGGCATCGGCCCTCTGCATCGGCGCCGAGACATCGGATAGCTGCATCGACGTCGGTGGTACCGGGACCTCGTCTGCTGATGTCGTCGGACGGTGGTGCATCGTCAGGAGTGAAGGTGAGGGCTGTCCATTCCCCTGCTGGTGGCGGTGAGCCTTCGGGTGGGTCTCCCCCTACCCTGAGGGCTCCTGCGGTACAGCCCCCCTGAGATCGACCTCCTTCGACCTCGGCCCCGAGGAAGCGATGGCTGGATTCTACGTCCTCCTCGTCGGTGCCGGGGAGCTCCGGTGACATGCTTCGGAAGAAGTCGAAGAAGCATCGACACCGGTCTCCTCCCCGCGTCGGCACCGAGAGCTCTGGGTCGCCGAGGGAGTCAGCACCCAGCAGGCATCGGCACCGAGAGGACCGCTCACCCTCTGTTCAGGAGGTGTCGATGCGCTCCACTCTGGACAGCCCGGAACAGCCTCCACGCCCGGAACAGGTTCTGACGTCGACGCCTGCATCGACCTCTATGCCTTTCTCTGCAGCCGCTCTGAACGAGAGCCTCCGGGCCGTTCTCCCAGGGATTCTGGGAGAGCTGTTGCGCCCTACCCCTCCGGTACCGGCGGTGCTTGCGCCACCGGTACCGTCGAGCGTGGCGCCGGCTGGCCCATCGCCCGGGGTGAGGTCCCCGACGTCGGTACCGCGTGCGGTGCCGACTGCGGCCACCTCCCAGGAAGGCTCCCCGACTACGTCGGCGGAGGGAGCTTCGCCGATGCGGGCCAGGGAGTCTACCTCTCGACGCCCCCATCGTGGACGTGGCTCCACTGAGTCGAGCCGGGCGAGGTTGCAGACACAGGTTCGTGAACTTGTGTCTGACACCGAAGGTGAGGCCTCGTGGGAGGAAGAGGAGGACCCCAGATATTTCTCTGACGAGGAGTCTGAGGGTCTTCCTTCTGATCCCACTCCCTCCCCTGAAAGACAGCTTTCTCCTCCTGAGAGTCTGTCTTTCGCTTCCTTTGTCCGGGAGATGTCTACGGCCATCCCCTTCCCTGTGGTTGTGGAGGACGAGCCCAGGGCTGAAATGTTTGAGCTCCTGGACTATCCTTCTCCACCTAAGGAAGCGTCCACTGTTCCCTTGCACCATGTCCTGAAAAAGACATTGCTTGCGAACTGGACCAAACCATTAAGTAATCCCCACATTCCCAAGAAGATCGAGTCCCAGTACCGGATTCATGGGGACCCAGAGCTGATGCGCACTCAGTTGCCTCACGACTCTGGAGTTGTGGATCTGGCCCTAAAGAAGGCTAAGAGTTCTAGGGAGCATGCTTCGGCGCCCCCGGGCAAAGACTCTAGAACCTTAGACTCCTTTGGGAGGAAGGCCTACCATTCTTCTATGCTCGTGGCCAAAATCCAGTCTTACCAGCTCTACACGAGCATACACATGCGGAACAATGTGTGGCAGTTGGCGGGCTTGGTTGATGCGCTTCCCCCGGAGCAAGCCAAGCCTTTTCAGGAGGTGGTCAGGCAGCTGAAGGCGTGCAGAAAATTCCTGGCCGGAGGGGTGTATGACACCTTTGATGTTGCGTCCAGGGCCGCTGCTCAAGGTGTGGTGATGCGCAGGCTCTCATGGCTGCGTGCCTCCGACCTGGAGAATAGACTCCAGCAGCGGATTGCGGACTCGCCTTGCCGTGCGGACAATATTTTTGGAGAGAAGGTCGAGCAGGTGGTAGAGCATCTCCACCAGCGGGATACCGCATTCGACAAGTTCTCCTGCCGGCAGCCTTCAGCATCTACCTCTACAGGTAGAAGATTTTTTGGGGGAAGGAGGACTGTTCCCTACTCTTCTGGCAAGCATAGGTACAATCCTCCTTCTCGACAGCCTGCGGCCCAGGCTAAGCCCCAGCGCGCTCGCTCTCGTCAGCAGCGTGCGCCTCAGCGAGGCCCCGCGGCTCCCCAGCAAAAGCAAGGGGCGAGCTTTTGACTGGCTCCAGCAGAGCATAGCCGACATCCAAGTGTCAGTGCCGGGCGACCTGCCGGTCGGGGGGAGGTTGAAAGCTTTTCACCAAAGGTGGCCTCTCATAACCTCCGATCAGTGGGTTCTGCAAATAGTCCGGCAAGGATACACCCTAAATTTGGCCTCAAAACCTCCAAATTGTCCACCGGGAGCTCAGTCTTACAGCTTCCAGCACAAGCAGGTACTTGCAGAGGAACTCTCCGCCCTTCTCAGCGCCAATGCGGTCGAGCCCGTGCCATCCGGGCAAGAAGGGCTGGGATTCTATTCCAGGTACTTCCTTGTGGAAAAGAAAACAGGGGGGATGCGTCCCATCCTAGACCTAAGGGCCCTGAACAAATATCTCGTAAAAGAAAAGTTCAGGATGCTTTCCCTGGGCACCCTCCTTCCCATGATTCAGGAAAACGATTGGCTATGCTCTCTGGACTTGAAGGATGCCTATACACACATCCCGATACTGCCAGCTCACAGACAGTATCTGCGATTTCAGCTGGGCACACGTCACTTCCAGTACTGTGTGCTACCCTTTGGGCTCGCCTCTGCGCCCAGGGTGTTCACAAAGTGCTTGGCTGTAGTAGCAGCAGCACTTCGCAGGCTGGGGGTGCACGTGTTCCCATATCTCGACGATTGGCTGGTGAAGAACACGTCCAAGACAGGAGCCCTGCAGTCCATGCAGATGACTATTCGCCTCCTGGAGCTACTGGGGTTTGTGATAAATTACCCAAAGTCCCATCTTCTTCCAGCACAGAGACTCGAATTCATAGGAGCTCTGCTGGATTCTCGGACGGCTCGCGCCTATCTCCCAGAGGCGAGAGCCAACAACTTGCTGTCCCTCGTCTCGCGGGTGCGAGCGTCCCAGCAGATCACAGCTCGGCAGATGTTGAGATTGCTGGGCCACATGGCCTCCACAGTTCATGTGACTCCCATGGCCCGCCTTCACATGAGATCTGCTCAATGGACCCTAGCTTCTCAGTGGTTTCAGGCTGCTGGGGATCTAGAAGACGTGATCCACCTGTCCACGAGTTTTCTCGAATCCCTGTATTGGTGGACGATTTGGTCCAATTTGACTCTGGGACGTCCTTTCCAAATTCCTCAGCCACAAAAAGTGCTGACCACGGATGCGTCTCTCCTGGGATGGGGAGCTCATGTCGATGGGCTTCACACCCAAGGAAGCTGGTCCCTCCAGGAACGCGATCTACAGATCAATCTTCTGGAGTTGCGAGCGATCTGGAACGCTCTGAAGGCTTTCAGAGATCGGCTGTCCCACCAAATTATCCAAATTCAGTCAGACAACCAGGTTGCCATGTACTATGTCAACAAGCAGGGGGGCACCGGATCTCGCCCCCTGTGTCAGGAAGCCGTCAGCATGTGGCTCTGGGCTCGCCGTCACGGCATGGTGCTCCAAGCCACATATCTGGCAGGCGTAAACAACAGTCTGGCCGACAGACTGAGCAGGATTATGCAACCTCACGAGTGGTCGCTCAACTCCCGAGTGGTGCGCCAGATCTTCCAAGCGTGGGGCACCCCCTTGGTGGATCTCTTCGCATCTCGAGCAAACCACAAAGTCCCTCAGTTCTGTTCCAGGCTTCAGGCCCCCGGCAGACTGGCATCGGATGCCTTCCTCCTGTTTTGGGGGGGAGGGCCTGCTGTATGCTTATCCTCCCATTCCTCTGGTGGGGAAGACTTTGTTGAAACTCAAGCAAGACCGAGGCACCATGATTCTGATTGCTCCGTCAAATCTGGTTCCCTCTTCTTCTGGAGTTGTCCTCCGAAGAACCGTGGAGATTGGAGTGTTTTCCGACCCTCATCACACAGGACGAAGGGGCTCTTCTGCATCCCAGCCTCCGGTCCCTGGCTCTCACGGCCTGGATGTTGAGAGCGTAGACTTTGCCTCTTTGGGTCTGTCAGAGGGTGTCTCCCGTATCTTGCTTGCTTCCAGGAAAGATTCCACTAAGAGGAGTTACTTCTTTCTATGGAGGAGGTTTGCCGTCTGGTGTGACAGCAAGGCCTTAGATCCTCGCTCTTGTCCTACACAGACCCTGCTTGAATACCTTCTGCACTTGTCTGAGTCTGGTCTCAAGACCAACTCTGTAAGGGTTCACCTTAGTGCAATCAGTGCATACCATTACCGTGTGGAAGGTAAGCCGATCTCGGGACAGCCTTTAGTTGTTCGCTTCATGAGAGGTTTGCTTTTGTCAAAGCCCCCTGTCAAGCCTCCTACAGTGTCATGGGATCTCAATGTCGTTCTCACCCAGCTGATGAAACCTCCTTTTGAGCCACTGGATTCCTGCCATCTGAAGTACTTGACCTGGAAGGTCATTTTCTTGGTGGCAGTTACTTCAGCTCGTAGAGTCAGTGAGCTTCAGGCCCTGGTAGCCCAGGCCCCTTACACTAAATTTCATCATAACAGAGTAGTCCTCCGCACTCACCCTAAGTTCTTGCCAAAGGTCGTGTCGGAGTTCCATCTGAACCAGTCAATTGTCTTGCCAACATTTTTTCCCCGTCCTCATTCCTGCCCTGCTGAACGTCAGCTGCACACATTGGACTGCAAGAGAGCATTGGCCTTCTACCTGGAGCGGACACAGCCCAACAGACAGTCCGCCCAATTGTTTGTTTCTTTTGATCCCAATAGGAGGGGAGTGGCTGTAGGGAAACGCACCATATCCAATTGGCTAGCAGATTGCATTTCCTTCACTTACGCCCAGGCGGGGCTGACTCTTGAGGGTCATGTCACGGCTCATAATGTTAGAGCCATGGCTGCGTCGGTAGCCCACTTGAAGTCAGCCTCTATTGAAGAAATTTGCAAAGCTGCGACGTGGTCATCTGTCCACACATTCACATCTCATTACTGCCTGCAGCAGGATACCCGACGCGACAGTCGGTTCGGGCAGTCAGTTCTTCAGAACCTGTTTGGGCTTTAGGATCCAACTCCACCCCCCGAGGGCCCTGTTTGTTCTGTTCCAGGCTACACTCTCAGTTAGTTGGTAAATTTTTTAGGTCAATCTCAGTTATGTCCTCGCCGTTGCGAGGCCCAATTGACCATGGTTGTTGTTTTGAGTGAGCCTGGGGGCTAGGGATACCCCATCAGTGAGAACAAGCAGCCTGCTTGTCCTCGGAGAAAGCGAATGCTACATACCTGTAGAAGGTATTCTCCGAGGACAGCAGGCTGATTGTTCTCACAAACCCGCCCGCCTCCCCTTTGGAGTTGAGTCTTCCCTTGTTTCTCTTTTGCTACATACGAGACTGGCCGGCTCGAGCCGGTTTCGGGCGGGAAGACGGCCACGCATGCGCGGTGCGCGCGGGCGCGCAAGGGCTAGCAAAGGACTTTGCTAGTGAAGATTCCGATTGGAGGGGCTGCCGTGGACGTCACCCATCAGTGAGAACAATCAGCTTGCTGTCCTCGGAGAATACCTTCTACAGGTATGTAGCATTCGCTTTGTCAGCAGGTCGATGCAGAAATTTACAACATTTTAAGGGAAAAGAAAATCATTAAGAGTGAACTTGCAAAAGGTGACTAGAGCTTCACAAATGCTAGGTGGTGGATGGTTTGCAGAAGCAGGATGCTGACGTGAATAATGGTCCAACAGTTAGTATTCCTAAATAGATTCTTCTGCTAGGAGCAGCATTTACAGATTGTCTGTTTTCCGTGAATTCTTTTCCTTCAGACTAAGTCTTTGGAGAGAGCATCCAGAGCTGTCCTTAGGCCTGGATTTCCTGGTGCTGGATATCTTATGCCATGTCTGCCATTCTCTTGCTTTCTGCCCTCATGTTTCCCAGGTGCTGCCCATTGATGTTCGTTTTCTACTCTCTCCTCTCCCCCCCCCCCCCTTCCCCTTCATTGGCCGCCTCATCTTCATCTCATATGTGCATCTTTGTTTTGGTTCTAGGCTGTCTGACAGTAACAAAGAAAACTCATTCCGAAGTTACAGCTCTCAGAAGGTTCTGGTTAGATCAGAGGAGCCACGGCTGCCTCCGGGGTCAGAGGTCATCACCCGGAATGCAAACAAGAAGTTGGACTCACCAAGCCAACGCCAGACACCGTTCAGTTATGTGGAGCTGGCTCCGTTACAACAGGGACCCTTGAGTCAGGAAAACTCCCAGCGTTCCCGAACAGCCTTGCGAGCCCCAGACAGCTCAAGCAAGTTGGAAGAGTTGGAACGGGAGCAAGGGATCCGTTCGGAGGAGAGGCGCAAGTGGTTTGAGGGCCCTGTCACTGGGGGAACCAAACAGGACGAAGCATGGGGTGATCTTCTCAGAAAGGTGGGGGACTGTAGTTTAATGAATTCCTCCCTCTCAGGGGAGCAGAGACAAAAGCTGAATGAAGAAATTGAGAAGAAATGGTTGGAGCTGGAGCGTCTGCCATTGAGAGAGTCTAAGCAGATCCCATTAACTGCCCTCTTGGGCCAGGGCAGAGGGAGCATAAGAAACGCCTCAGGAGAATCGAGAGAACTGTTTGAAAAAGAGGTAAGAGGGCTTTTCCCCTTCCATTTTGTTGTCGTGTGGGTAGCAGAATGGGATAGGCCACAGGTGCCAATTGGCACTGCCAGTTTTTTGTATCGCACAGGGAGATATGGGGGGAGGGGGAGGTTTGAGGCGGCTTCCTTGTTTTACCCTACCAAGCAAAAATGTTCTGCTGTCCCCTCTCCGTCTATATATACATATGAAGAACTGTTTTAACATGACTGGATTGTAGCACTGAGCATTGGTGTAGGTATAAAGGTAGATATAATTATTTTTTTTTTAAAGGGTATTCTCCTTGGCAGTCAAAACCTTTTGGGGTTTCCACTACTTGAGGAATGTAATTCATGATTAGCATGCCTTGGTGTAGCTTAACCTGAGGTTACTGAATTCTTTCTTTTGAGGGGGGGTGTGAATCTCCTAAGAACATAAGGATAGCTATACTACTACTACTGGGTTAAATTGATGGCCAGTCTAACACTTTATCTTGTTTCCAACAGTTGCTAATCCAGGTCACAAGTACCTGGTGGAATCCCAAATAGCAGCACGATTCTGCTTTTTCCTGTAGCCAGTACTTCCACTGAAAAATAAAAAGGAGTGGTCAGACAAGGGACATCATTGCTGTCCATACCTCTTCCTTTTGAGGTACTTGTTCTATACTCATTGTCACGAAATGCCTATCCACCTGCCTGGGGTTACCCCGCAGCCACTTAGAGGGTCTATCCCCAGCACAACTCAGGTCTGCCTGCACCTGCCGCTTGTGCTGTACACTAGCAGTTTCCTTCCACCGACTGGGTCACAACCGCCTCTGGGCGACTCGCCTGCTCTCCAGTTATTCTCAGTGATTTCTAGGTTACTGGAGCCACACTCCTAGTGGTCCCACAGTTCCTAGAAAGCACTTGCAGACCCAACACACAGACCACCAGGATTCTTTCAGTCCATACAGCAGAGTCAACAAACTAAACGGGTTTATTGTCACACTGGAACAATGAACAAAAAATGTGCAATCAGCAAACAATAACAGGTAACTGAAATATGGATCAAGTATAATACTAACTAAACATCTGTATACTGTCTAGTACCTGGGAAGGTCAGGACATATAATTCACTGAGCCTCAGGAAAGAGATCTGTCTCTTTCCTCCCGGGATAAGACTGAAGCAACAATCAGCAACAGCTACTGGGTAATTTCAAACTCCAATCAGAGCCCAGTCAACAAGATTTCAAATATATACTGCTTCTTGCTTCCTGTTTGTGTCAAACTAAAGAAATAACAGTTCTCTGTAAAATCTTTACAGCAAAGAAACACCTTCTGGCCAAATAGGAGGAATACACTTCAGAGCATAATAAATTATGGAAAATATCAAATACATTTTACAGGCTTAAAATACACTGTTTCTTCACCCCCCCCCCCTTAAGAGAGATACCCTGGACTGCGGCCTCTACAGACTGCTGATTGGGTCTTGATAGTTCATTGTCAAGGCGGTTCTCTCTTTTCCTTCCTGGAGAGGCCGTCAGCTTTGCCATGTTCATGTTCCGGTGCTTATAACAGAATTATTATTATTTTTTTTTACCACACTCTGTACATACTAGCAGTTTTAATTCTGCATGCTTCACTTTGTGAATAGTGAGGAGTATCTTCTGACAGAAATTTTTACCACACTCGGCACATGTGAAGGGTTTTACTCCTGTGTGTATTCTCTGGTGCTTTGTTAGCTGTGACTTCTGAGTAATGCTTTTTCTACATTCAGTGCATGTAAACAGTTTCTTCCCTGAAGGGATTCTGTGCTGTTTTGACAATAATTTCCGGAAACTGAAACTTTCACACTTCGTACTTGAAACTGGTCTCTCTCCTGGGTGAAATTTTGCATTTCATGTGGAGCTTTCTTCCTGGTTGAAGCGACTGTCATAACCAGGACATGGAAGTTATTCCATTTTCATTGTTTTTCTGATATTCTGTAATGTTTATTGATACAGCTTTTTCCATATTCTATACACATATATTCCAGTTTCTTTATTATTTTTCGGGTGTTGCATTAGCTCCTTTTTCATACTGAAGTCTTATACTTAGAGCATGCAAAATGTGTCTCTTGTATATGTTTCCTGTTCTAGTTCCTCTTTTGACTGAAAGTTTTTTCAGTCTGTACATTTAAATAGTCTCTCTTCAGTGTCGGATCCTTTTGATAATATCTCTAAGGTCAGGTATGGGTTCACTATCCTGACACTCTTCTGGTAGGATACACACAGCTAGCACCATAGCTATATGATTTGTATAGACCTTTAATATATTTACATGAAAGGTATGCTGCTTTCTGTCTTGAGTCCATAGATGTAACATAATTTGTATCTTTCAGGCATCATGACTTTGTAAGGTCCCACCCAATTAGCTTGAAGTTTATTCTGATGAACTGGGAGTAAAACAAGTACCTGCTGGCCTTCCTAAAATGCTCTATTTCGGGTCTTATGATCATACCAGGTCTTTTGTTTAGTCTGGGCTGCCTGCAAGTTATATCTGACAAACCCACAAGTTCTTCTAATCTCTGCCGCATATTAACTAGATATTCAATTACAGGGGGTGTCTGAGGTATCAACTTTCCCCTCCCAATGTTCTCTTATTAGATCAAGGGACCCTCTCACCTTCCTGCCATAAAGTAACTCAAATGGGGAGAGCCCTATAGACCCCTGAGGTGCTTCTCTGTATGCAAATGGTAGGTAGAGCAAGTATTTCTCGCAATCATAGTCTCCTGTTTCTGTGAAAGTCTTTAACGTGTGCTTTAATGTACCATTAAATCTCTTCATCAACCCATTAGTTTCAGGGTGATATGGTGTGATATGTACAGATTTCACTCCACAGTGTGCCCACAGATTCTGGATCAACTCTGACATAAATTGTGTCCCTTGGACTGAGAGTATTTCTCGTGAGTATCCTACCCGGGAAAATATTTCTAGCAGGGCAGTGACAATTTTCTCGGACTATATGGAGGATAAGGCTACTGCTTCAGGATATCTGGTAGCAAAGTCCACCACTGTCAATATATATCTTTTCCTAGTCCGGCTAGGGACAGCTAGAGGCCCCACTATATCCATAGCTATTCTCTCAAAGGGCTAACGGATATTAGGTAAAGGTTTCAGGGGAGCTCAATGGTGGTCTTGGGCCTTGCCCACTCTTTGGAACCCATCACAGGTTCAACAGTAGCCAGCTACAGCTCAAGATACTCCTGACCAATAGACGTTCTGGGTCAATCTAGTGTGTGTCATCCCCTAATATCCTGCTAGTGGAATATCATGTGCAATCTGTAGAAGTTGTTCTCTGTATGCCCTGGGCACTCTAAGATTGCTTGCCTGGTGTCTAGGGCCTATTAGGATCAGCAGGATCAGTCTCTCTATACAACAAGCCCCTTTTCCTTAGGATACGGTCTTTTTTTTATTTTTTATTTTTATCATTTTGCTTAATTACATTCAGATTTATCACATAAATGTAAGGGAAAACAGAAATTAATATTAAAAAAGAAAACACTTTCTCCCACCAATATATATTACATAATCGTCCACAACTGGGAGATCCAAGATCAGGAAAACAATCTCAAAGAAAATAAGAAAAACTCAAAATGGTTAATCTTACAATTCACTTTTTCTGAGGGAGGAAGGTTAATCTGTAATTGCAGCCGGTACAGGGTAACTAAAAGAAGTTGCTGCAGAGGGTTCTTCATCTCTTCTTTCAACTCCACAAACTCTTGTAATTTCTTAGGTTCAACAAATAAGTAATTATTAAAATTCAAAGAAATAGAACACTTACAAGGGAATCGCACTAGGAAGGTTCCACTTAGGGCAATGATCTTTGGCTTAAAAGCCAAGAGTTCACACCTCCTAGTCTGCGATTCCCCTGATAAGTCAGGAAATATATTTATCTTTGAACCCAAAAAACTATCAACCATATGTCGGAAATACAATTTCAAAACATTATTCCTATCTAAATCAAAGGCGAAAGTCACTAGTAATATAGCTTTTCCAAAATATCAATGAAGTTCACATCTCTTTTCTCTAATAAAGAAGATTATTTAGGGGAAATATAAATCGCTTTAGACACCGGAGGGTGGCTATCAGAAAATGTTTGCAAATTATCAGAGAAATATTTCTTCAACAGTTCAATAAAAGAAAAAATTCCATAGTCAAAGTCTCTATTTTTATGTGTTGGACTTCCACTTTGTTAGATAAGTATTGATATAAATTCTTTAATTCACATGTTTATTCCTGAAAAATTTTAAACATCTGAAGAAGGAAGTTATTCACACTCTGCAGCGCTTCTCATAATGCGTCCATTATGACATTTTTTGGCTTCACCAGGTCCAATTTCTCCACAGAAACCGCTCCAGATATCTTCGGGGGGGGGGGGGGGGGGGGGGAGAGAACTCACTCTCCAATCCCCCAATTGGTTTATTATCCGGAGTCGATGCTGCGCCAGGACCTCCTAGGGTCGCGTGAAAATCCTAACCCACTTTGGGCGTTTCCACTGTCGACCTCCATAGCGAAGCGTTACTGTTTCCGGGTCTTGGAGGGGTCGTGCCAACAGGGGGATTCAAAGTCACTCCCTCTCCACTGAGATTCGGCAATAAAGCCTTGCTGGTCCCCGAAGCAGGAACCGATATCCCCGACGTTATGACCCCGAATCTCTCCAAAGTAGGCTGAGAAGTGGTGGGAACCCCAGCCGTGTTCGAGGAGGATGACACCACAGCTTTACCTTTTCTGTTCCCCATTCTCTGGGGAGCGCGCCTACGTCTTCAGGTATTCTGGCATAAAACGCGAACTCAACTAACGTACGTCCTCCCTCAACGCCATCTCGGATCCTCCAGTTTGGGATACTCTTTGTCTGGTTTCTCCTCAGAGACCTGTCTGATATGGGTAACCCTACTGCACAGCCCTCTGAGTCATTGAAACACTGAAGCCCCTCCACCCCGACAATGTGGTGTCCCTTCGGAGGGGTAGGATACGGTCTTTACTAGCACTGTGCTTCCTGAAAAGCATGTTTGTCCTATATCTGGAAGCGTCTCTTCTAGTGACTCTGACAAATGAGGATCGTCAGTCTGATGAATAGGTATGTTAGTTAAGTCAGGCTGTTCCATACTCATGGCCCGAGTCACCTCTGGAACTGGTACTTCTGGAAGCGCTGGAGTGCCTCTTGTTGCTTGGTCCACTGGTCCCACCTGGACTGACTCAGGATCTGGAACTGGAGAGGTGATCTCTGCTGCTTCTGCTTGTTGGGCCTCCCTGGTCTGACTCGAGTCACCATAGTGGAAATGCTCCGCTATCAAAGGTAATGTTCATTGGACCCATGTTGGTCCCACACAGAATTGGTACCGGTATTTTTCATTATTCCTACTTCTCTGTATCCAGGCTTGGTACCCCAATCCAGGAATACTCGAGCAATGGGTACATTCTCTCTGGATCCATTCACTAGCACTGTCTCTGCAGTGCGCCCTGATAGAATAGCATCTTCCGACACTAGCTCTGGTTGTAACAGTCATGCTAGAGCCAGTGTCCACAAGCCCAGCTACCTGGGTCTGATTCACAGTTACTGAGGTACTGTAGTGTTGTGGAAACCCATCTGCTTCCTTGCTTGATGAATTGTCAGTAACTGTTTGTGCTGCAGCAACTGCATGGGCCTCTTTCGTGGGACTGGTGCCACCCACGAAAGCTGCCAGCTTTGGTGCAGGAACTGGAATGCTCTTTAGTGCAGACTTGGGATAATCTTGGAAATACGCTTGAAATATCCTGTACGCCCACACTGGAAACGAGGACGTTTATGCCTAAAGTCTTTAGGTTTTTGGGGAACACTGGAGGGTTTGCTGCCAGTCTCTGAGGTTGCAGGGATATTTGGCTTAGCGCCCTGTCTGCTCTTAGATACATTTTGATCTGAAAGCGATTGAATAGCAAGCAGATGAAGTCCAAACCAGCGAAGGAGAGGGAGAAAGGGAAATACGGTGAATTAAAGATGGCGGACAGACACGCGCCACCTTCTTCTCCAACCACGGAGATACGAGCCACGGTGGAGCACACTATCGTCATACAGTGCCAGCTAATCCTGGATAAGATTGGAGGGTGGCCAATGTAACGCCGATTTTTAAAAAAGGTTCCAGGGGAGATCCAGGAAATTATAGACCGGTGAGTCTGACGTCGGTGCCGGGGAAAATGGTAGAGGCTATTATCAAAAACAAAATTACTGAGCACATCCAAGGACATGGATTACTGAGACCCAAGTCAGCACGGCTTTTGTGTGTGGAAATCTTGCCTGACCAATTTACTTCAATTCTTTGAAGGAGTAAACAAACAAGTGGACAAAGGGGAGCCGGTTGATATTGTGTATCTGGATTTTCAAAAGGCGGTTGACAAGGTACCTCATGAAAGGCTACAGAGGAAATTGGAGGGTCATGGGATAGGAGGAAATGTCCTATTGTGGTTGAAGGATAGGAAACAGAGAGTGGGGTTAAATGGGCAGTATTCACAATGGAGAAGGGTAGTTAGTGGGGTTCCTCAGGGGTCTGTGCTAGGACCGCTGCTTTTTAATATATTTATAAATGATTTAGAGATGGGAGTAACTAGCGAGGTAGTTAAATTTGCTGATGACGCAAAGTTATTCAAAGTCGTTAACTTTCGACAGGATTGTGAAAAATTACAGAAGGACCTTACGAGACTGGGAGGCTGGGCGGCTAAATGGCAGATGACGTTTAATGTGAACAAGTGCAAGGTGATGCATGTGGGGAAAAAAGAACCCAAGTTATAGCTACGTCATGCAAGGTTCCACATTAGGAGCTACGGACCAAGAAAGTGATCTGGGTGTCGTCGTCGATAATACACTGAAACCTTTTGCTCAGTGTGCTGCTGTGGCTAGGAAAGAGAATAGAATGTTGGGTATTATTAGGAAAGGTATGGAAAACAGGTGTGAGGATGTTATAATGTCGTATCACTCCATGGTGCGACCGCACCTTGAGTATTGTGTTCAATTCTGGTCGCCGCATCTCAAGAAAGATATAGTAGATTTGGAAAAGGTGCAACGAAGGGCGACTAAAATGATAGCGGGGATGGGATGACTCCCCTATGAAGAAAGACTAAGGAGGCTAGGGCTTTTCAGCTTGGAGAAGAGACGGCTGAGGGGAGACATGATAGAGGTATATAAAATAATGAGTGGAGTGGAACAGGTGGATATGAAGCGTCTGTTCACGCTTTCCAAAAATACTAGGACTAGGGGGCATGCGATGAAACTACAGTGTAGGAAATTTGAAACAAATCGGAGAAAAGTTTTCTTCACCCAATGCATAATTAAACTCTGGAATTCGTTGCCGGAGAACGTGGTGAAGGCTGTTAGCTTGGCAGAGTTTAAAAAGGGGTTAGATGGTTTCCTAAAGGACAAGTCCATAAACCACTACTAAATGGACTTGGGAAAAATCCACAATTTCAGGAATAACATGTATAGAATGTACGTTTGGGAAGCTTGCCAGGTGCCCTTGGCCTGGATTGGCCGCTGTCGTGGACAGGATGCTGGGCTCTATGGACACTTGGTCTTTTCCCAGTGTGGCATTACTTTATGTACTTATGTAGGTAGTGAAAGTGTTTGTTTAGATGTTTTAATCCTTATTCAGTTGCTTGTTGTTCCACCTGTTCTATATCATCCACTGTTCTATTTCTGTGATAATAAATCCATTAGTTTATTAGCTCTGATGTTTTGGACTGAGAATCCTGGTGGTTTGTGTTTTGGGTCTGTGAGTGCTATCTAGGAACTGTGGCATCCCTGGGAGTGTGGCCCCAATGTCCTAGAAATCACCAGGGAATAACTTGAGTGGAAGAGTAGCCCAAAGGCGCAAGCGGGACCCAGTCGGTAGGAGGAAGGTGCAGTATAGAGCACATGCCCAGGTGCAGGTGGGCGTTAGCAATGCTGGGGATAGACCTTCAAGGTGGCTGTAGAGTTAACCCCAGGTGGGTGCTAGGCATTCTGTGACAGTTAACTTTGTATAACTCTGGGGAAGGTGGTTGTTGGGGCAGGGGAGTTTCAGTGGGATTGAATTTGTACCTCTTCGTCAATCTTCTATAAAAAGATTTCCAAATAAAATGTGTTTTCATATATAATATAAAAACATCAAGAAAAACAGACTTCAAGTTCCATAAAATTTAAAATAATTAACAAAAGGAAAACTAACCTCACTCCTTATCCCACCAGATCAGCCCACTTGTGGGTTATGTCCACCGACTAGCAGGTGGAGACAGAAAAAAGTAGTTCTTTGATATGTCCTATGGACCTATGAGGTCACTGTGCACTCATAGTAAGACAGTATTTGTCTCCAAGTGGATGGATGATGGGCTAACTGTGCAGCTCCTGAAAACTGGTTGTTACAATTCTTTTTATGGAGGCTTGCTATTCTGAGCCAGTTTTATTCTGAGCTCCAGTTGCTTGGATGATTTTTTTCTGAACCAGTATTTCTGCTGTTTATTTTGAGTTGGGAGTTCCCCTTGGGCTGCTTCTCCAGTTCTTACCTGGGTTTCAGTTGAGTTTGGGAGTGCCTGTTTGGCTCTAGCTCCTGTTTATTTGAAGAGAGAGACAAGTAGAACTGATGTATATCTCAGAAGTCCTAAGAGCCCGAGTCTCCTCCCCACCCCAAACACTGAAGTCTTCTTAGGAAGACATAGTGAGTGTTCTGTTTTATTTCTCTGAGGGCAAGCAGGCATACTATTGTTACATCTGTGTAACCAGTTTGGAGCTTATATCAAGCTGAAAAGAGCCTTGTAGAGTGAAAGGCTTGCTCCATTGTGCATACATGAGTGGCTTCCCACCTGCCTCGAGAGCAGCTCCGGGACTGCCAGTTCTTCTTCTTCTTTTTTTTTTTTTTTTTAACCGCGGTGGGGAGTGGATACCATTTTTCTCTGCCCCTTACTAGTCTGGTTTGGAAAGAGCTTGAGTGCTTTTCAGCTTTGTTTTTTTTTTTTGCTGTTTTTTCTTGTTTCCCATATTCAGGTTCTTCCCTTCCCTTATTGTTTTTTTAGTTTTTTTTTTTCCCGCTTCTATGTTTCCTTTCTTTTTCCGTGTCTCTAGGTCACATTTAGGCTTTGACTTTGGTTGGGTTCTCCCTTTATTTTTTTCTCTGGTACTTTGCCCATTTTTCGGCAACATCGAGTTGTTTGATTTGGCCACAGAAGTTTTTCCTTCCATGTCCACAAAAGTTCCCAGGGGGTTTAAGCACTGTTCCTGGTGCAATAGGACCATCTCTGGTAAAGACACCCATTCTTGGTGTCTTCATGGTTTGGGGCCTGATCATAGCCCTTACAACTATGTCCTGTGTCTTCGCATGAAGAAGAGGACTCAGTTGGCCAGACAGGCTCAACATGAGAACATTTTGGAGCATGGTCAGAATTGTCGGCATTGTGTTAAATCAGGAGCATCAGTTCGTATGATTTGTAGATACTGGGAGCAGTTGTGTATCGAGTAGGTCTCCACTTGTCTTGGCTGTCTCGGCGCTGACTGCTGTGCAGAGCTTCCAGGACCGACCTGTATCTGACCTGACCCCAAGGCGACAGGAGGATTCAGTGATGTCCTTGGCATCACGGAACCTTAATCAGCTTTGGGCAAAGGCCAAGATGCATCAGCATCGATCCCCTTCAACACATAGTACTGGGAGCTCTGGGGCGCTGAGAGATTCGGCACCTGAGAAGTGTTGGCACTGGGAAGACTGCTCACCCTCCATACAAGAGGTGCCAGTGCACTGGTCTCCATGCAGCCAGTACCGGTCTCGACCCCAGCAGTTCTGCAGACTGTCTCGGAGCTGAACCCCAGCCTTTCCCGGTGTAGTCCTTCGATGAGTGCATCCAGGCCTTGTTCCCTGAACTGCTGGCTTGCTTTACTTACTAGTGCATCGGCATCAAGGGTGCTTGCACCTGCCATTCCTCTAGTTGTGGCCCTTGGCCTTCAGTGAGGCCTTCTCGGGTGTTGCATGCAATCTTATCTCACAAACGCTTAAAAGATTCGCCAACTCTCACTGCAAACTAGATACATGCCCAAACAACCTCATGAAGTCGGCCCCTCAACAATTTATAACGGACCTAACAAACCACGTGAACTTCATGCTACAAAATGGACTCTTCCCAAGCGAGAAAGGTAATATTTTACTCACACCTATACCTAAGGATGCAAAGAAAAATGCTAATGAACTATAGACCAATAGCATCCATTCCCTTAATTACCAAAATAACAGAAGGTATCGTGACTAAACTCATAGAATATCTAAACAAGTTCTCAATATTACACGATTCCCAGTCAGGATTTCGCTCTAATCACAGTACCGAAACCGTACTAGTTACGCTCATGACCCAACTCAAACAACTGATAGCAAATGGCAATAACATACTACTGTTACAATTCGACATGTCAAGTGCATTTGACATGGTTGACCATGGAATTTTATTACACATCCTCGAATACTTTGGAATTGGAGGCAGCGTTCTCAACTGGTTCAAGGGGTTTCTAACTACACGCTCATATCAAGTGACATCAAACTCGACTACATCAGCTACATGGACACCTGAATGCGGAGTCCCGCAGGGATCCCCACTCTCACCGACCATATTCAACCTAATGATGACACCCCTGGCCAAACTACTATCGAATATGAACCTAAACCCACATATATATGCTGATGATGTAACGATCTTCATCCCATTCAAACAAGATCTAAGGGAAATCTCCAACGAAATCAAGCAAAGCCTACATATCATGAACTCCTGGGCAGATGCATTTCAGCTGAAACTTAATGCAGAAAAAACCCAATGCCTAGTACTCACCTCGCAATACAATAAGAATAAATTTACCACCATCAACACACCTAAACTAAATTTACCAGTCTCGGACACCCTAAAAATTCTTGGAGTCACCATTGATCGACACCTAACACTTGAGTCATGCGAAAAACATAACTAAGAAGATGTTTCATTCAATATGGAAACTAAAAAGAATCAGACATTTTTTCCAAGGACTGTCTTCCGCAATCTGGTACAATCATTGGTACTCAGTCATCTGGACTACTGTAACTCACTCTACGCTGGCTGCAAAGAGCAAATACTCAAACTCCAGACAGCCCAGAACACGGCAGCCAGACTAATATTCGGCAAACCAAAATACGAAAGCGCAAAACCTCTACAAGAGAAACTACACTGGCTCCCACTTAAAGAACGCATCACGTTCAAACTCTGTACCCTAGTCCATAAAATCATCCATGGTGATGCCCCAGCCTACATGTCAGACCTAATAGAACTACCACCCAGGAACGCAACAAAAATCTTCTTGAACATTCCTTAATCTTCATCCTCCCAAGTGTAAAGGTCTGAAATACAAATTAATGCACACATCTACCTTTTCCTATATGAGCACACAGCTCTGGAACATGTTACCACGCAAACTGAAGACGGTCTATGAATTGACCAATTTCCGTAAACTATTGAAAAACCTATCTCTTCGACAAGATATATCACAAAGATCAGCATGTGTAACTGTATATTCTTTAATGTATCCAGAAATGTCTTATAATGTCTTTTACTTTAAAACTATTATGTATTTCAACACCATGTAACAAATACCCTCTGTAAACCAAATGTATATTCTCTTCTATTTCCAATTTCCATGATGAATTGTAAGCCACATTGAGCCTGCAAAGAGGTGGGATAATGTGGGATACAAATGCAATAAATAAATCTTGGTGATACCTACCGCCGGAGTTCATATGGGAGCATACTCAACACCCCTCTCGGGGACATGGCTCCTCTAATTTGAGGCAGGCTCGGTCTTGGCCTTCTCCCGAGGAGTTTTTGGCTGATAATGATGAATGCTCTTGGGAGTTGGATGACTCTCGATACTTCTTGGATGAGGAGTCTTATGGGATAGAATCTGATCCCTCCCCTCCACAAGAAAGGAGACAGTCTCTTTCAGAGAGCCTTTACTTTCCCTCTTGTTAAGGAAATGGCGGCTGCCGTTCTATTTCCTTTGGAGGTGGAGGAGAAACCCAGGGCCAAAATGCTCGAAGTCCTTGACCAAGTCTCCTTTTAGAGATGCTGTGATCGTGTGGAATTGGTAGTCCTTTCTGTTCCAGTACTCTCCTCCCCCCCCCCCCCCCCCCCCAAAAAAAAAAAAAAAAAAAATTATAGCATACCAGATTCAGAGTACTTCTGGGTTTGAAAAGCCTCAACTGCCTCATCATTCCCTGGTGTTTGAATCCGCCCGCAAAAGGGCCAAGAGTTCTAGAGACTGTTATTCGGTGCCCCCCCGGGAAGGGAAATAGAACCTTGGACGCTGGGTGTAAGATGTTTCAGGAATCTATGCTTGTCTCCTGTATTCAGTCTTACTATCTCTTCACGAGCATGTACTTGTGGGACTCAAGTGTGCAAGCTTCTAGATCTGGTGGACTCTCCCTCCAGAGCAGGCCGAATCGCTTTGCCAGTTGGCCAAGAAGAAGGCGTGTCGTAAGTTCATGGCCAGAGGCACTTACGACAATGTTGATGTGGATCTCTGCCAAAAGTATAGCGATGTGCAGACTCTTATGGCTGCGTGTCTGACTTGAAGCCGGCAGTTCAACAGAGGTTGGTGGATGTCCTGTGTGTGGGGGGGGGGGGGGGGGGGGGAGATAACCTTTTTGGAGAGAAGGTGGAGGTGGTGGAGTCGAGGACTGTTCCAGAATTTAAAAAGGCATGGGGATAAGCATGTGGGATCGCTTAGGAACAGGAAGAATTAGGGGTTACAGAGGATGGGCAGACTGGATGGCTCATATGGCCTTTATCTGTTGTCATGTTTCTATGTTTCTAGGTCGCTGACCAAATCAAGAAACAAACATACTGATACATCCATTCTGTCTCCCGCTGGGCATCTTCTGCATCTGTCTCCTCCTCTAGGAGGTATTTTGGCAAGTCAAGGAGGGGTGCCTACTACTCGCAAAGACATAGTTACGCCACCTCCTCTCACCCACCTCAAGAGGTTCAACCCCAGTGCACTCTTTCATATCAACAGTGTGTGCCTAATGTCCCAGTAGCTCCCAAGTCGAAGCAAGGGGCAAACCTTTGACTGACTCCAGCAGAGCACAGCTGCAGCAGTGGTGACCATACCGGACAACTTGCTGGTCCGAGGGGAGGTTAAAGTCTTTACGCAAAAGGTGGCCCCTTGTAACCTCTGACCGGTGTGTTCTTCAAATAGTCTGTCTTGGTTACACCCTGCACTGGCAAAAAAGACAACCAAATTGCCCATCATTTCAGCTCTCAGCATGAGCAAGTACTTGCAGAGGAATTCTCAGCCATTCTGAAGGCCTATGCAGTTGAGCCTGTTCCACCAGGGGAGGAAGGGCGGGGATTCTATTCCAGGTACTTCCTTGTGCAAAAGACAGGGGATGCATCCATCCTAGTCCTAAGGGCCCTGAACAAATTCTTGGTCAAAAGTTCAGGTTGGTTTCCTTGGGCACCCTTCTTCTCCCCATGATTTAGGAAAACAATTGGCTATGTTCTCTATGGACTTGAGGGTTGCTTACATACACATCCCAATACTTCCAGCTCACAGGAAGTATCTGTGATTTTTGGCTGGGAACACAGCACTTCTAGTACCGCTTGTTGCCTTTTCGCCTCAAGTCGGCTCCTACGGTTTTTTACCAAATGTCCAGCAGTAGTTGCAGCATATCTACGCAGACTGGGTGCCAATGTGTTCCCTTATCTGGATGATTGGCTGGTGAAGAGCATATCGAAGGACAGTGCTTGGGAGTCCATGCGGAGGACTATTCGGGTGCTCGGCTGCTAAGGATCATTTTAAACCACCCCAAATCCTATTTGCACCCGGTCCACCAACTGGAATTCATTAGAGCCCTGTTCAATATCAGAAGGTTTGAGCCTTCCTCCCAGGGCTGAGAACATGCGATCTAGTAGCACTTGCTTCTCAGGTTCAAGCTTCTCATGTCATGGCCTGGCAGATGTTGAGGTTATTGGACCACGTGGCACCCATGACAGTCTTCACATGAGAACTGCCCAATGGACCCTGGCTTCTCAGTGGTACCCAAGCCATGGGGGATCTGGAGGATGTCATCAGTGTCCCCGGAGCTTGCTCACTCCCTATTGTGGTGGACTATTCAATCCAATTTGACTCAAATTCCCATTCAAAATTCCTCGGCCGCAAAAAGTGCTGACAACTGATGCATCTTGCCTGGCATGGGGAGCTCATATAGGTGGGCCAACTCAAGGTACTTAGTCTGCCCAGGAAACGGATCTCCAAATTAATCTCCTGGAGCTTTGGGCTATTTGGAACGCTTTAAAGGCTTTCAGAGATTGGCTGTCTAATTAAATTGTACTCATTCAGACAGTCAGGTTGTGATGTATTACATCAACAAGCAGAGAGGCACTGGGCCGTTCAGATGTGGTGTTGCGCTGTCCAGCATGGTATACTTCTTTGCGCCACTTAGTGGCGGGCAAAGCCAACAGCCTGGCCCACAGACTGAGGAGGGTCCATACAACCAAACGAGTGATCTCTCAACATCGGTGTTGTCTGGGGGGGGGGGGGGTCTTCTGAGCATAGGACACCCCCTCGGATCTATTTGCCACTTAGATCAATCACAAAGTCCCTTGGTTCCGTTCCAGGCTTCAGGCCCATGACAGACTAGCGTCTGATGCCGCCTTCTTGCATTGGGGGACAGGTCCTTTGTATGTGTCCTACCATACTTCTCGTGGGGAAGACTTTGCTGAAACTCAAGCAATACGGCTTCTTAGTTGCCCCGACAGATCTTGGTTCTTTTTTCTGGAGTTATCTTTCAAAGAACCATAGAGATTGGAGTGTTTTCTGATCCTCATCACGCAGAACGAGGGATCTGTTCTGCTTCTCTGGCCCTCATGGCCTGGATGTTGAGAGCCTAGAATTTGCTTCTTTCCCTCTACCAGAGAGTGTCTCCCGGGTCTTGCTAGATTCCACTAAGAGGTGTTAAATGGATGTTTGCTGTCTGGTGTGAGGGCAAGGCCCTAGATCCTATTTCCTGCCCTACGCTGACCCTGCTTGAATACCTTCTACATCTTTCTGAGTCTGATCTTAAGACCAACTCCATTAGGGTTCACCCTCGGTGCGATTAGTGCTTATCAACGTGCAGAGGGTAAACCTGTTTCTGGAGAGCCTCTAGTTCATTTTAGGAGAGGTTTGCTTTTGACAAAGCCCCTTGACAAACCTCCTCCTGTGTCTTGGGACCTCAACTTAACCCAGCCTATGAAAGCTCCTTTTGTGCCACTGGATTCCTGTCATCTGAAGTACTTGACCTGGAAGATCATTTTCTTGGTGGCTTGTTACTTCAGCTCGTAACATCAGTGAGCTTCAGACCGTAGTGGATGCACCTTATACGAGGTTTTATCACAACAGAGTAGTCCTCTGTGTACACCCTAAGTTTCTGAACCAGTTGATTGTCATGTAAACATTCTTTCCCTGACCTCGTGCCCATCCTGGCGAGAGCGCTTTGCATACCTTGAACTGTAAGGAAGCATTGGCTTTTATTTAAAGCGGACTAGGCCCCACAGACGGTCCACCTAACTTTTTTTTTTTTTAATCCCAACAGGATGGGGGTCACTTGAAAAATGCGCAATATCTAGTTGGCTGGCAGATTGCATTTCTTTCACTTGTTCCCAGGCTGGGATGACCCTGGAGGGTCATGTCAAGGCTCACAATGTCAAAACCATGGGTGCGTTGATAGCCCACATGCAGTCAGCCTCCATTGAAAAAATTTGTAAGGCTGCAACGTGGTCTTCAGTCCACACATTCACATCTCACTACTGCTTTGATGGGGAAAAGGACGGTGATAGGAGTGTACTACCGCCCGCCTAGCCAAGAAGAGCAGACGGACGCAGCAATGTCAAGGGAAATTAGGGAAGCGAATAAAAAGGGCAATGTAATATTAATGGGTGACTTCAATTATCCGGATATAGACTGGGTTAATGAAACATCGGTACACGCAAGGGAGGTGAAATTTCTTGATGAAATCAAGGAAGGCTTCATGGAACAGCTGGTTCAGGAGCCGACAAGAGAAGGAAAAATACTAGACTTAATCATTAGTGGAGCTCATGATCTGGTGCGGGGGGTAACGGTGCGAGGGCCACTTGATAACAGTGATCATATGATCAGTTTTGATATTGGCTACGAAGTAAGTGAACTCAGGAAATCAAATACACTAGTGTTTAACTTTAGAAAAGGAGATTACAATAAAATGAGAAGAACGGTGAAAAAAAGACTGAAGGGAGCGGCTGAAAGGGTAAAAAACTTGAATCAGGCGTGGATGCTGTTCAAAAACACCATCCTAGAAGTACAGGACAAATATATTCTGCGTATTAAAAAAAGAGGCAAAAAGACCAAACGTCTGCTGGCGTGGCTAAACAGTAAGGTAAAGGAAACTATTAGAGCCAAAAAGCAATCCTTCAGAAAATGGAGAAGGGAACCGACTGAAGACAATAAGATAAAACATAAGGAATGTCAAGCCAAATGCGAAAAGGAGATAAGGAGGACTAAAAAGGACTTTGAAAAAAAGTTAGCGTTAGAAGCAAAAACACATACAAAAATTTTTTTAGGTATATTAAAAGCAGGAAGCCGGCTAAAGAGTCGGTAGGACTGCTGGACGACTGTGGAGTTAAAGGGGCAATCAGGGAAGACAAAGCCGTAGTGGAGAAATTAAATGAATTCTTTGCTTCGGTCTTCACCGAGGAGAATTTGGGAGGGATACCGGTGCTGGAAAAGGTATTTGCAGCAGACGAGTCAGAAAGACTAAATGATTTCTCTGTAAACTTGGAGGATGTAATGGGGCAGTTCTGCAAACTGAAAAGTAGTAAATCACCAGGACCGGATGGTATTCATCCCAAAGTATTAATAGAGCTGAAAAATGAACTTGTGGAGCTACTGGTAGTAATATGCAATTTATCCCAAAAAACAGGTGTGGTACCGGAAGATTGGAGGGTGGCCAATGTAACGCTGATTTTTAAAAAGGGTTCCAGAGGAGATCCGGGAAATTATAGACCGGTGAGTCTGACGTTGGTGCCGGGAAAAATGGTGGAGGCTATTATTAAGAATAAAATTACAGAGCACATGCAAAAGCATGGGCTACTGAGACAAAGTCAGCACGGATTTAGTGAAGGGAAGTCTTGCCTCACAAATCTACTGCATTTTTTCGAGGGGGTGAACAAACATGTGGACAAAGGGGAGCCGGTGGATATTGTGTATCTAGATTTTCAGAAGGCGTTTGACAAAGTGCCTCATGAAAGAGGTAGTGTATTATTATGGATTAAGAGCTGGTTAAAAGATAGGAAGCAGAGAGTAGGGTTGAATGGTCATTATTCTCGATGGAGAAGGGTAGTTAGTGGGGTTCTTCAGGGGTCTGTGCTTGGACCGCTGCTTTTTAACATATTTATAAATGACCTTGAGATGGGAGTAACTAGTGAGGTAATTAAATTCGCACATGACACAAAGTTATCCAGGGTCGTCTCGTCGCAAGAGGAGTGTGAAAGATTACAAGAAGACCTCATGAGACTGGGGGATTGGGCGTCCAAATGGCAGATGGAAGTTCAACGTTGACAAGTGCAAAGTGATGCATGTGGGAAGGAGGAACCCGAATTACAGCTATGTCATGCAAGGTTCCGCTTTAGGAGTTACGGACCAAGAAAGGGATCTGGGAGTCATCGTGGATAGGACGTTGAAATCTTCAGCTCAATGTGCTGCGGCGGCTAAGAAGGCAAACAGAATGTTGGATATTATTAGAAAAGGGAAAACAAGCATGAGGATGTTATAATGCCGTTACATCGCTCCATGGTGCGACCGTACCCGGAGTATTGTGTTCAGTTCTGGTCGCCTCATCTCAAAAAAGATATAAAGGAATCGGAGAAGGTGCAGAGAAGGGTGACAAAAATGATAAGAGATGGGACAACTACCCTATGAGGAGAGGTTAAGATGGCTAGGACTCTTTAGCCTGGAGAAAAGGCGGCTGAGGGGTGATATGGTAGAGGTCTACAAAATAATGAGTGGGGTAGAGTGGACAGATGTGAAGCATTTGTTTACACTTTCTAACAATAATAGAACCAGGGGACACAAGATGAAATTAGAATGTGGTAGGTTTAAAACAAATCGGAGAAAGTTTTTCTTTACTCAGCGCGTAGTTAGACTCTGGAACTCATTGCCGGAGAAGGTAATGACGGCAACTGGACGACAGATTCCTGAAGGAAAAGTCCATTGATCATTATTAAATTTTGGGTTTTTGCCAGGTTTTTGGGGCCTGGATTGGCTGCTGAGACAGAGTGCTGGGCTTGATGGACCTTTGGTCTTTTCCCAGCATGGCAGTGCTTATAGTAACATAGTAGATGACGGCAGAAAAAAGACTTGCGCGGTCCATCCAGTCTGCCCAGCAAGATAAACTCACATGTGCTACTTTTTGTGTATACCTTATCTTGATTTGTACCTGTCCTTTTCTGGGCACAGACAGTATAAGTCTGCCCCGCCTCCCACCACCGGTTCTGGCACAGACCGTATAAGTCTGCCCAGCACTATCCCTGCCTCCAAACCATCAGTCCCGCCTCCCACCATCGGCTCTGGCACAGACCGTATAAGTCTGCCCAGCACCATCTCCGTCTCCCACCACCGGCTTTGCCACCCAATCTCGTCTAAGCTCCTTAGGATCCATTCCTTCTGAGCAGGATTCCTTTGTTTATCCCACGCATGTTTGAATTCCGTTATCGTTTTCGTTTCCACCACCTCCCGCGGGAGGGCATTCCAAGCATCCACTACTCTCTCCATGAAAAAATACTTCCTGACATTTTTCTTGAGTCTGCCCCCCTTCAATCTCATTTCATGTCCTCTCGTTCTACTGCCTTCGCATCTCCGGAAAAGGTTCGTTTGCAGATTAATACCTTTCAAAGATTTGAACATCTGTATCATATCACCCCTGTTTCTCCTTTCCTCCAGAGTGTACATGTTCAGGTCCGCAAGTCTCTCCTCATACGTCTTGTAACGCAAATCCCATACCATTCTAGTAGCTTTTCTTTGCACCGCTTCAATTCTTTTTACATCCTTAACAAGATACGGCCTCCAGAACTGAACACAATACTCCAGGTGGGGCCTCAGCAACGACTTATACAGGGGCATCAACACCCCCTTTCTTCGGCTGGTCACACCTCTCTATACAGCCTAATAACCTTCTAGCTAGGGCCACCGCCTTGTCACACTGTTTCGTCGCCTTCAAATCCTTAGATACTATCACTCCAAGATCCCTCTCCCCATCCGTTCCTATCAGACTCTCCCTGCCTAACACATACGTCTCCCGTGGATTTCTACTCCCTAAGTGCATCACTTTGCATTTCTTCGCATTGAATTTTAATTGCCAAACCTTAGACCATTCTTCTAGCTTCCGTATGTCCTTTTTCATGTTTTCCACTCCCTCTGGGGTGTCCACTCTGTTACAGATCTTCGTATCATCCGCAAATAGGCAAACTTTACCTTCTAACTCTTCGGCAATGTCACTCACAAACATATTGAACAGAATCGGCCCCAGCACCGATCCTTATGTACTTATGATACCCGACATAATAGTCAGTTTGGACAGGCGGTACTGCAGTACTATTTGATGTCTAGAATCCAACTCCACCCTCCTAGGCCTGTGTTGATCTGTGTTCTGTCCTCACTGTTGCGAGGTCCAGTTGACCTATGGTTATTGTTTTCAGTGAGCCTGGTTGCTAGGGATTCCCCTTATGAATAGTAGGCCTGCTTGTCCTTGGAGAAGACGAACATACTTAACCTGTAGCAAGTATTTTCCAAGGACAGCAGGCCTTATATTCTCACAAATCTTCCCACCTCCCCTAGGAATTGTCCTCTTTTTTTTTTTCATATGCTATAAAATTGGACTGGCAGTTCCACGCTATTGCGGCGGGCGGGAAGGCACTCTTGCATGTGCAATGGAGCAAGTCTCTCCCTCCATAAAGCTTTTTTCAGCATGATATAAGCTCCAAACTGGGCAACGCAGGTCACATTACCCACGTGAGAATATAAGGCCTGCTTTCCTCGGAGAATATCTGTTACAGGTAAGTATTTTCACTTTTCTGACACTTGAGGAGCAGTATAGACCCATGACTTTATTTCATCTTGGAGGCAGAGGTAGCAGTAAATGTATCTCTCCTACTCTTTTTGTAAACAGGTTCCAATTGGGAGGGTCTAAAATACATACGATATCCATCTAATATTTTTACACGGAAATTTCAAGAAGAGAAAAGTTGTTGTAATTATTTCCAGACATATATTTCAAATGCCGTTTTTTAAAGCACTGTGGCTCCACCAAACAATGAGCCATTATTTTCAAATGGAACAGTGGTAAATGTTCCTGGGAATGGCTGGCCTGCCAAAATTACTCCGATGCAACAGCAACCCATCTGGGAACTTCCCAGAACATCATCCAAAGAACTGCAGGCCTCTCTAACCTCAGCTAAGGTCAGTGTTCATGACTCCACAATAAGAGAGACGGGGCAAAAATGGGATTCATTGGAGAATAGCAATGCAGAAACTGCTGCTAACCAAGAGTAACAATTCTCATATCACGTTTGCAAAAAACGCACCTGAGTGATCCCCAAGCCTTATGGAATAACGTGTATGGGCTGATGACTAAAAAGTGGAGATCGTTGGACAACACAGGTTCCATTTTGTCGGATAAAGTGCATACATCATTCTACAGAATGCTCAGTCACCTGTCCATAAACTGAAGCATAATTAGGTTATGCAGCAAGGCAATGATTCAAAATACAAAAGCAAATCTACATCTGAATGGCTTGAGGGGGAAAAATTATTTTTGGATTTGCCGAAGTCTCTCAAAGAAGTAGCAAGTATTAATGAGGCAACCTTGATTAGTAGTGCCATAATAGTGTGTCTGTACTGTCCTATTTAAACATTCAGTTGCTGCTTGACATGTTTCGGCAACAGGTACCTGTATGAGGGGCAAAATCAGTTCTTGTTATAAGGACAATTGTTGCACCTAAACACATAACACATTTAAAATCACCTATATGATTTATTCTATACATTATTTATATGTTAAAATTAAATCCAAATATTTTCAAGAGGATCATATCAAGAAGAGGTTGAACATTTAAATAAAGTGACAAAATTAAGTAAATACATAAATGTAAGCATGAAAAAGGGAAGGTATTATCTTAAGAGGGCACTCAAAAAGTATTGAGGTTGCCTATACTGGATCCCAAATGACCAGTATGCACTGCTAAGAAAAAGATTATGTACGGTACATTTGTCTATTAGTTAAGTTACTGTACTCAAATGCCAGGCCATCCTTCATGAGTGGGGTGATTACTTAGGTTTCTGCCCCACAATAGCCAGGCTCCCTTCAACTGACCACAGAATCTATGCAAGTGCAGCATTGATGAGCAGAACATGGGCTTTTAAATTTAATACTTTGGAATCTTGGGTTAAATTTTAGCAGGCAATGGAAAAAGTGCTGATACTCGGTACCCCCTGAAAAAAACCACCTGTTTATATATAGTATAAATAGAGGCAGTCTCCTACACTAAAAATGTAAATATGGCTATAAAGTAAGCTTTTTATATTCATTGATGTTTTAGTTAAAGGGCCATATAGTACAGCCTTAGAAGGGGAACTACCATAGTAGAATTTCAGCTTGTTAGGTATCAAATAATGCAGATCTTGCCAATTTCTAAAGGAAAAAAAGATGGGCTAATTTTAAAAGGCAAATGGAAAATACTGCTTGAACAGCTTGCCAGGATCAAAAAGTACAGGTCTCACTTACCAAAGAAATAGCAATTCTGTCCGCAGAGTGTGTTGATCATTGAGATTTACACTTGTTAGGATTATATAGTACACATCTCACATTGGAGGCTGCATGACCCCCACACTAAAAGCACGGATTCAAAATAGCATCGCAGGCACCTTATAGGAAGAACTTTAGATGTTAACTGTTAACCTTTAAAATCATGCCCTCTATTAAACATGGAAACGGAGAAACATGAAGGCAGATAAAGATATGGCCTATCCACTTTGGTCATCTATCCCTTCCTCTCCCGTAAGAAATACTTTACGGAAAGTGTGGTGAATTCGTGGAACAGCTACCTAGTGGAAACGCAAACTATCTGAATTCAGGAAAGCTTGGAACAAATATATAGGATCTCTCAGGTTTTCTGAGGCAACACAAGGGGGTTGGGGGGGGGGGGGTAAGAGAACCTTGATCAATATCGCTAAAAGAACCACTTAAAGCATGATTTTAAAGAAGTGCTTCTAAAACAAAGTGAAACCAAAAACAACTGTAGATTAAACAAATATTTTTTTTTTACCTTTGTTAAAACTTGTTCAAAAACACTTCTTTTGGTAAAACAATGGTCACACCTTCCCTGCATAAAATAGAGCAAAATCATGCTAAAAACGGCAGTGTGATCTTGCGTAGGGTCAAATTTGTAAAACTCGCATATTAAAAAAAAAAAAAAAGTGCCGTGATTTTTTTTTTTTTTTTTTTAAATAGAGGGCCCAGGAGATTAACTCTTTGTATATACAAGTGCATATGCCCACTTGATATTTTGGGAGGAGGGGAGGGGCAGTAGTCATCTCCCAGATTAGTAGTGCCTCTTTCAGAAACTGATTTTACTAAGGCTCTTCTCCTATTTTGTGTGTCTAGGCAAAGAAACTTTGGCAAATCACTTCCTTAAGGTGCTTCTGCAAAGCAAGCTATTAGCCATGTGACAATGTCACCTTTATAAGTGAAGCAAAGAGGCAATTGGGTCCCACCAGCTTTTTCTCTCAACCCTCCCCCCACCACCTCGGCAACATTCACCCTGTCTCACTCCTGAGGGAGTCTAATTTCCCAGCACTGAGTTACATGAGCCCACTGGAAGAGGGATGAAGAAGTTCTAAACAGGGCTTAAAGAAGCCCCAAAACTATCAAGAGATTCAACTATTCGAGAGGATATTAACAACAAAATTTGTAACAGTTTGGCACCAAGTACTTGTTCGTGGGTCTACCTGCTGTTCCCTATACCACAAACTTGCTTTTTAATGTTCCTTTTCCTCATGATGAATTCACCAATTAATCCAACTTCCAACACAAATATTCTGTGGCCTCTGATGGCACCTAAGAAGTGCTCCCTCTTGGTCATTCCCTTTCAGCTTCATTCTATACAGGGGTTGAATTTAGATATACCAGCACCACACAGATGTCATCATCCAGGGAGTGAGGCCAAACTCCTGGAAGACCTGAGCACCAGAGACTTCTCCGTTTGCTTCCCAGGATCTTTGATAGAAAGTCTGCTCCTCTTTGTCTTGAAGCTGTAGTTAACCCTTTCTTTGCTGCAAATAATTTTTTATAGTGGCTACTGTGTGTGCAAAGGATTGTACAATGGAGATTAAAATTTAGGTACAATGTGTCCCTGCCTGAAGGAGATCAGTAAGTGACAGAAGTGTCTTGCTAAAGGTCAGTGTGTCAGTAGGAGAAGATGGATTTTGAATCCTGGCTTTCCTTTTGTTCTTAGCCCACTGCTCTAACCACTCATGCCATTTCCTCTTGGTAAACTTGGCAGAGCTCAGCCAGTTCAGTGCATCAATAGAGCTTGCCCAGTGAAGTCTATTTTAATTCATGGCGGTTACTGGGGCATTCTGGCAAGGTGGTCTGCCGCTGTCCTTGACTACCTTTCCTAGCTATTGACTTTTTTTTTTAATGTTTATTTATATTTATTGAGTATAAACATACCATACAAATATAATTGTAAACATACTGTATCACTACTTCCATCTGCAATATCAACATTTTTTTAAATTACTCTTTAACCCCCTTATATCTCCTCTTCTCCCTCCCCCTCCCCATCCCTCTCCCTCCCTCCTAATTAATTGGCAAGGCAGGGTCAGGCTGCGCTGACCACTCGATGTATGGGTCCCAAACTTGATGGTACACTGTCAACGACCTTGTCGCATCGCAGTTAGCTTAGACATCAGCTGAATGTAGTCCAGTTTCCTTAGAATAGTCCTTAGTCCCGGCAAAGTTTGTTGTTTCCATGCCGCTGCCAACACCAATTTACTAGCCACCAATATCTGTGTGGCCAGCTGATACGCATGCTTTTTGGTCCCCTGGGGCCGCATGTGCAGAAGGCAAAAGTCCATTTTCATAGGGAAAGTTGTTTTCGTTATGCTAATGATCAATTTCACCACTCTTGTCCAATATTGCTGAGCATGAGGCAGGCCCGCCATATCTCCTAACATTTCACATTGACGCCAACAGAGAGCCGACCCCCCCTTTAAACATTTTAGCTAATCTCTGTGGTGTGTAATACCAGCCATATAATATTTTATAGCCATTTTCTACAAGAGCATTGGAAATTGACACCTTAAGCAAAGAAACAAACACCCGCTCCCATAGTGAGTATTCATAAGAGGCCCCCAATATTTTTTCCCATTTGTGTGTATAATATAGAATTGGCTGTGTTTGTAATAAAAGCGCCTTATACAGCCTAGAGATCCCCCCCCTCTACCCCCTCCACCAGCCATTGCCCTCTCTAATTGCGTGTCTTCCAAGCTCAGCTCTTCCTTCGCGCGCCTCAAAATATAGTCCCTTATTTGGCTGTATTGAAATGCATTTAAAGCAGGAATCCCATATTCCTCTTACACTTCTTCAAAGGTCAGTATTTCCCCCTCCTCCCACACCTGTCCCAACTCCCACAGGCCCCCCCGCTCCCAGTTCCTATAACAGGGATCCAAGGATCCCGGAGTGAATCCTGGTGCAAGGCGTATTGCTGTATGTAAAAAGTGTGTGCGTCCCCGAAAAAATCTGCTACGAATTTTACTCCCAAGTTGTAAGTGGCCATCTAATAATCGGTGGCACTTCTTTTATGGTAAAATTATGTATCATACCTGATAATTTTGTTTCCATTAATCATAGCTGATCAATCCATAGACTGGTGGGTTGTGTCCATCTACCAGCAGGTGGAGATAGAGAGCAATCCTTTTGCCTCCCTATATGTGGTCATGTGCTGCCGGGAACTCCTCAGTATGTCGATATCAAAGCTCCATCCGCAGGACTCAGCACTTAGAGAATTACACGCACAAAGGGACACTCTGCCCAGCTCACCACCGCCGAAACGGGGGAGGGGAATCAACCCAGCTCATCCCCACACAAGTGGGGGAGGGGAATCCGTCCAGCTCATCCCCGCGGAGCGGGGGAGGGACACCACACCCGCCGATGCGGGAGGATCTGGCTTATCCTGCAACCGCAACCGCGGGAGGAGCTGACTGACCCTAACACCGCCGAAGCGGGAGGGGTACAAAGCTGCCCTACTGCCGCACGAAGCGGGATGGAGCGCCGGCAGAATTTAGGTCTCAATCCAGCCCCGTAAAAGGGGAGAGGAATGCAGCAGCTCACTGTTACACAAAATCGTCTCAACTCCTGAAGAATCCAATTGAAAAAACTTGAACACGAAGTCCTCCTGAACAGGAACTGAAGGCTAAACTTGAACCTGAAATGCAACCAGAATATAAACAGAACAGATATCTGGGAGGGGCTATGGATTGATCAGCTATGATTAATGGAAAGAAAATTCAGGTATGATACATAATTTTACCTTCCATATCATCATGTTGATCAATCCATAGACTGGTGGGATGTACCGAAGCAGTACTCACCCAGGGCGGGACATAGAAATCCCTGACCGCAACACTGAAGCTCCAAACCGGGCCTCCGCCCGAGCAGCCACAGCCAAGCGGTAATGTCTGGAGAAGGTATGAGCCGATGCCCAAGTTGCCGCCTTGCAAATCTCTTCCAAGGAGACGGACCCGGCCTCCGCCATCGAGGCCGCCTGTGCTCTAGTGGAGTGAGCCTTCAGCTGAATAGGCGGCCCCTTCCCCGCGGCCACATAAGCTGCTGCAATGGTTTCCTTGACCCATCGTGCCACTTTAGGCTTGGCAGCCTGCAGACCCTTACGGGGACCTGCGAACAGCACAAACAGCATTGGTCACTTCCAAGTATCTGATGATGACTCGTCTCACATCCAGATATTTAAGAGTAGAGTACTCCTCTGGGTAGTCCTCCCTACGAAAGGACGGTAGACAGAGCTGCTGATTCACATGAAAGCGAGAAACAATCTTGGGCAGGAAGGAAGGCACTGTGCGAATAGACACTCCTGCCTCAGTGAACTGCAGAAAGGGCTCTCGACATGATAGCGCCTGGAGCTCTGAAACTCTTCTGGCTGAAATGATAGCCACCAAAAAGACTGCTTTCAACGTCAGGTCTTACAGAGATGCCCTCGACAAGGGTTCAAAAGGCGGCTTCTGCAAGGCTCTTAGCACCAGATTTAGATTCCACGCAGGTACCACTGAGTGCAGAGGAGGGTGCAGGTGATTAACTCCCTTGAGAAAGTGCACCACATCTGGCTGCGAGGCCAGGGAAGCACCCTTCAGGCGACCCCTGAAGCAAGCCAGAGCCGCTACCTAGACTTTAAGTGAACTGAGCGACAGGTCTTTCTCCAGACCTTCTTGCATGAACGCCAACACTGAAGAAATTGGAGCAGTGAAGGGAGAAAGAGAGCGTGCCTCACACCACGATGCAAAGGTACGCCAAACCCTGGCGTAAGCAGTAGAAGTAGAGCGCTTCCTCGCTCTCAGCATAGTGGCGATGACCTTGTCTGAGAAGCCCTTCTTCCTCAGCCGCTGCCGCTCAATAGCCAGGCCGTAAGACCAAAGGGGGAGGGATCCTCCATCACCACGGGACCCTGATGCAACAGGCCCTGCTCTGCTGGCAGCCGCAGAGGGCCGTACACTGAGAGCCTGATCAAGTCCGCATACCAGGGACGTCTGGGCCAGTCCGGACCCACCAGGATTATCCGGCCCGGATGCTTTGCCACCCGGTCTAGCACCCTGCCCAACATGGGCCAGGGCGGGAACACATAGAGAAACTCCTGTGTCGGCCACTGTTGGAGAAGAGCATCTACTCCCAGAGATCGAGGGTCCCGTCCTCTGCTGAAAAAGCGCGGCACTTGGCAATTGGCCGATGACGCCATCAGATCTAGGCTCGGCTGGCCCCAGTGCTTCGTGATGTCCAAGAACGCCTGAGCAGATAGCTGCCACTCTCCGGGATCCAAGGTATGGCGACTGAGAAAGTCCGCCTTGACATTCATGACTCCTGCAATGTGGGCCGCCGACAGCTGTTCCAGGTTCGCTTCCGCCCACTGGCATAGATTCATGGCCTCCTTGGCACCTCCCTGGCGACTGACATAGGCCACAGCCGTGGCATTGTCCGACAGGCCCCGTACTGGCTTCAACGCCAGTACCGGGAGAAACTCCAAAAGCGCCAACCGAATGGCTCTGAGTTCCAGGAGGTTGATAGACCACTTTGCCTCTGCAGGAGACCAGAGCCCCTGCGCTGTCCTTCCCAAGCAGTGGGCTCCCCAGCCCGTCAAAGAGGCGTCCGTCGTGACGACAACCCACTCCGGGGTCAAAAGAGGCATTCCTGCGGACAGCTTGTCTGGCCTCAGCCACCAGCTCAGCGCCTTGCGCACCGCTGGCTCCAAGGGAAGGTGCACAGCGTAATCCTCCGACCTGCAGCAGAGAGGACTGTAGAGGTCTCATATGGGCCCTGGCCCAGGGCACTACTTCCATCGTGGCCGTCATAGAGCACAACAGCTGCACATAGTCCCAAGCCGGAAGAGGAGAGGCTACTAGGAACTGGTCCACCTGAGCCTGAAGCTTGACAATCCGATTGTCTGGCAGGAACACTGCCCACTTGGGTGTCGAAACGAACTCCCAGATACTCCAGGGACTGAGTTGAGTGCAGCTGGCTTTTCTCCCAGTTGATCCACCCCAGGGAGCTCAAAAGAGCAATCACCTGGTCTGAAGCTCTGCCGCACTGTGCATAAGAGGGGGCTCGGATCAACCAGTCGTCCAGATAAGGATGGACTTGTACTCCTTTCTTGTGTAGGAAGGCCGTGATGACCACCATTACTTTGGAGAAGGTCCGCGGAGCAGTAGCCAACCCGAACGGGAGGGCTCTGAACTGGAAGTGTCGGCCCAGGACTGCAAAACGCAGAAAGCGTTGATGAGGAGGCCAGATGGGAATATGCAAGTAAGCTTCCTTGATGTCCAAGGATGCCAGGAACTCCCCTGCCTTCACTGCTGCTATAACAGAGCGGAGAGTCTCCATGTGGAAGTGCCGAACTTTCAAGGCCCGATTGACCCCTTTGAGGTCGAGGATAGGCCGTACAGAACCTCCTTTCTTTGGTACCACAAAGTAAATGGAGTAACGTCCCTTGCCAAGCTGATCTTCTGGCACCGGAACGACCGCACCCAGGCGGATCAGATTGTCCAAAGACTGCTGCACTGCCACAGCTTTGACCGGAGACTTGCAGGGAGAGTGCACAAACCTGTCTCTTAAGGGTCGGCAGAACTCTAGCTTGTAGCTTCTCTGATGACTTCCAGCACCCAAGCATCTGAAGTTACCCTGGTCCACTCGCCCAGAAACGAGGATAGGCGTCCTCCAATCTGCTCTGAGCCATGGACCAGGGCCCCGTCGTTGGGTACGAGACCCTGGGGGAGGACCGGAGGAGGCACCTCTGGGATGGCGGTCTCTGCAAAAGGAATGCTGCTTGGGGGAGAAGTTCCTTTTGAAGGAAGAGGGGGCAGAGGAGCCTGACTTGCCCAGGCGATACCGACAGGCTTCCTGATACCGTCCTTTGGAGGAACGGGGCCGGGCACGACTGGCCCGAGCCCTGACCTCCGGTAATCTCTTGCCCTTAGACGTGCCGAGATCGGTCACAATTTTGTCCAGCTCGACCCCAAAGAGCAGCTTGCCTTTAAAAGACAACTTAGCCAGGCGAGACTTAGAGGCGTGGTCAGCAGACCAATGCTTCAGCCAAAGCCAGAGCCATACCTTTAGCTGAGGCTCTCAAGACATCATACAGCAAGTCTGCCAAGTAGGCCAAGCCCGATTCCAGGGCTGGCCAATCAGCCCTCAAGGAAGGATCCGAGGGGGAAGCCCGCTGCACAATCGTCAGGCACGCCCTGGCCACATAGGAGCCGCAAACTGAGGCCTGCAAACTTAAAGCAGCCGCCTCGAAGGTCGACTTTAAAGCCGCCTCCAGTCTTCTGTCTTGGGGCGTCCTTTAGGGACTTTTTGTTTCATATCTCACTGATCCGTGAGGGTTTGTACCTCCTTTTTTTTGCTCCTCCCCTGCATGGGCACAATGTCCCTTGTTTGTTTTTCAGATCCTGGTCTTTTCCTGGCCTGTCTGTATCTCCCTTCCCCTTTGACTGCACTCTGGCACCTTGCACTTTCCTTCCCCTGACCAGCAACCCTACAGTCTGTCAATTTTCTCCCGTGGGTCTCAACATCTTTCTCTGCCTCTCTTCCCCCCCTGCACGCAGGCATCTGTATTTCCCTGACTCTCCCTGCTTGCCTTTGTTGTTGCTTGTCTCAAGCTGGGAGCCCTGCCTCTGTAGCGAGTAGCATCCTGCTGACAGGAAATAGGAAGTTCTGTCAGAAGAGGTGGGAGCTACAGAGGGAGGAATCCCAGCTTCCAGCTCAAAAGAAGCAGCGTGCTTCTAGTGCTGCACACCTTGGTGTAAAGGCAAGACAAGCTGGGAGGGGGAGGAAAAGGGAGGAGGCAGGGCAGCTGAAAGAGGACAAAGGGAGAGAGAGATACAAATAGTGGGGCAAGAAGCAGGGAATGTAATGCAATTAAAATTATCAATTAAATACAGTGATTGGACCCCATGTTCAATGAGGGGGCACTAGCCCAACTTAAAGTGAAAACTGCTTTAAAACACTACTCTTAAAAAGAGGTAAAAATGCTGAAATTACTATCAGGCTTATTTTCGAAAGAGAAGAGCGCCCATCTTTCGACACAAATCGGGAGATGGGCGTCCTCCCAGGGTTGCCCAAATCGGCATAATCGAAAGCCGATTTTGGGCATCAACTGCTTTCTGTCGCAGGAACGACCAAAGTTCCCGGGGGTGTGTCGGAAGCATAACGAAGGCGGGACTGGGGCGTGCTTAACACATGGGCGTCCTTGGACGATAATGGAGAAAAAGAAGGGTGTCCCTGACGAGCACTTGACCGACTTTACTTGGTCCATTTTTCCTTGCAACCAAGCTTCAAAAAGGTGCCCGAACTGACCAGATGACCACCAGAGGGAATCGGAGATGACCTCCCTTTACTCCCCCAGTGGTCACTAACCCCCTCCCACCCTAAAAAAAAACTTTGAAAATATTTTTTGCCAGCCTCAAATGTCATACCCAGCTCCCTGACAGCAGTATGCAGGTCCCTGGAGCAGTTTTAGTGGGTGCAGTGCATTTCAGGCAGGCAGACCCAGGCCCATCCCTCCCCTACCTGTTACACTTGTGGTGTTCAATGTGAGCCCTTCAAAACCCACCACAAACCCACTGTACACACATGTAGGTGCCCCCCTTTCACCCCTAAGGGCTATGGTAGTGTTGTACAGTTGTGGGGAGTGGGTTTTGCGGGGGTTTTGGGGGGGGCTTAGCACCCAATGTAAGGGAGCTATGCACCTGGGAGCAATTTGTGAAGTCCACTACAGTGCCCCCTAGGGTGCCCGGTTGGTGTCCTGGCATGTCAGGGGGTCCAGTGCACTAAGAATGCTGGCTCCTCCCACGACCAAAGGGCTTGGATTTGGTCGTTTCTGAGATGGGTGTCCTCAGTTTTCATTATCGCCGAAAACCGGGGACAACCATCTCTAAGGATGACCATCTCTAAGGTCGACCTAAATGTTGAGATTTGGGCATCCCCGACTGTATTATCGAAATGAAAGGTGGACATCCATCTTGTTTTGATAATATGGGTTTCCCCTCCCCTTTGCCAGGACGTCCTGCGAGGACGCCCTCAGGAAAACTTGGGCGCCCCATTCGATTATGCCCCTCCACATGTTCCAGCGGCCATCTTGTGTTCCAACAATGTGCTGGTGACATCATTGGAATTGGGGTCTACTGGAAACACTTAAAATGAAAACAAAATCATAAAATACATATAGTGCCCTCTTAAAGATGTTAATTTTGAAATAAAATCACTGCTTCCTTGTCATCAAGCAGATGAAGCCATTACGTATGGGTTGTGTCCATCAACCAGCAGGGGGAGATAGCACTCAATTTTTCACAGTGCCTCATGGCCAGCTAGCTCCACTGCCTCTTCAGTATTCTCTTATCTCCCCAAGCAGGGTGGCTGGAGCTTCTTCGAGCTCTATCAAAAATCTGCCTGGGGGTGGCTCCTGGCTTGCCAGTTGTTAGCCGGGGTGTTAGAGGCTATAGCAGCTTCACTTTGAAGGCACATAGGTCAGCCCTTTTTTCCTGCCTTACCCATGCCCCCATGGATGTGGACATATTAGCTTGCTTTTCCCTGTCCTTTCCCACTCAGTGGATGCAGGCACATTGGTTCGCCTTTCCCTGCCTTTCCCACTTATCTGAGCCTCCGGAGTGTTTTTATTTACGTCTTTTGCCTCTGCTTTCCTCACAGCGTTAAAAATAAAAAAAATAATTAATTAAAGCTGCGTTTTAGCGCAGCGATCTTGGAAAAGAGGTTTTTTTCTTGAGATTCTTCTGCAGGACCGGAGCTGTGATACTCGGTCCAGTGAGGTAAGAGTGTTTTCTGACTCCTCCGGGGTGGGCCCGCGATCGGGACTATTTTGGCGCGAACCGCCATTTTTGAATTTTACTGCCGTTTTCGGCGACGGCTGCGGAGACTGTAAAGCGCTGTTCTAAATGTGGCAAGCGCAAATCAGCAGCGGGGCTCTGTAATTCGTGCTGTACAGACGGTAGAGCCGGCCTGAGCATGGCGAGCGGCGATCTTTTGCGCTCTGAGCTGGCAGCGGACGCCATTTTGGATTTTCGACACGACGCGGCCTCCGTTGCGACGGAGAGCCCTGAATCCGGGGGGGGGGGGGGGGGGGGGGCGGGGCGGCCCCTCTGAGTGAGGCTAATAATAGAGCTGATAGCCCTGGGCAAGATCCGGGCGGTCAGGGAGCGGTTTTCTCCCCTGATTTTGTTTTAATGCTGCATAGGGGTACATGCTTAAAAGAGCTCTTCCACAGGGTTCTTCGGACCCTCTGCCTGCCCCCCCCCCCCCCCCCCCCCCCCCGGTGGATCCTGGCCTTTTGGAGTTGGCTTTGCCTGTTCCTTATCCTCCTGATAAACGCAGAAGGGCTAATTCCCCTTCTGAGTGTGGCGCACCCCCCTTCCCCCCCCGTGGTCGGGCTATGAGGATTCGGAGGGGTCTGGCAGAACTTCTTGTGCTGAGGAGCCAGAGTCGGGTGCAGAATTGCCACAGGAGCTTGATAATCCATCTGCGGTGAGGATTTTTCACCGCGAGGAGCTGCCAGCGCTTATTTCAGATGCCTTACAAGCCCTCTCGATTTAAAGCTCCTGGGAGTGGCACTGCCTCCTCTGTTAATCCAAGGATGGCTAGTACCAGAAGGCCTGCTCGAGCCTTTCCTTTGCATGACTCCATCCAAGAGCTTATTTCGGCTCAATGGGCTGACCCCGAGGGACCTTTGAAGGTTGCCAGGGCTATGGGGCAATTATACCCTCTGAGTGAGGAACATTTGGCTCGCTTTGCAATGCCTAAAGTGGATGCCCTGGTCACGGCTGTGGCAAAGAGAACTACCCTCCCTGTTGAAGGAGGTGTTGCCCTGAAGGATATTCAAGACCGCAGGCTTGATTCAGCTCTGAAGCGGTCCTTTGATTTGGCAGGTCTCACTGTTCGGGCGTCTGCATGCAGTTGTTATGCTGCTAGAGCCTGCCTGGCTTGGTTACAGCAGGCAGTGGAACAGCCCGGTGATGGAGCGGAGACCTTATCTGAAGTGGCTCCGCGGATGGAGTCGGCCTTGTCCTTTTTGGCTGACGCCCTTTATGATATGGTCAGAGCTTCGGCTAAACAAATGGCTGTAGCAGTGGCGGCTCGCCGCACTCTTTGGCTACGACATTGGGCGGCGGACATGGCCTCTAAGCAAAGGTTGGTGAAGTTGCCCTTTCAAGGCCTTCTCCTGTTTGGTGAGGAGCTGGAAAACATTGTTAAAGGCCTGGGGGATTCCAAACCTCAGCGCTTGCCCGAAGATAGGCCGAAGCCTTCCTCTAAGGGTCAGGCGGTCCGCTCCTCTTACAGACCTCTCTTCTGTGAAGCTAGAAGGTACTGCCCGGGGCGCGCTGCTGGGTTCACTTCGCGTGCCCGCTTTCTACAGAGAAACTCCTTTCGCTCGGACAAACTTTCCGCAGCTGCCGGTTCAAGGCCTGGAGTTCAGGGGCGACCCTCTCAATGATAGTGCGCCGGCCCCCTCCTCGTTTCCTGTCATCGGAGGAAGACTTTCCCTCTTTTTTGAGGAGTGGGCCAAAATCTCCGCAGATCAGTGGGTCTTGGACCTGATCAGAGACGGATACCAAATAGAATTCGATGCCCCGGTGAAAGACGTGTTTGTGGAGTCCCAATGCGGTTCTGCCGCCAAACGGGCGGCGGTAGAGGAGACTTTGCACAGTCTGTGCCGGATAGGGGCTGTGACCCCGGTGCCTCCCGCCGAACAAGGTCTAGGCCGCTACTCCATTTACTTTGTGGTGCCACGGAAAGGCGGGTCTTTTTGCCCGATCCTGGACTTAAAAGAGCTAAACAAGTCCTTAAGAGTGCGGCATTTTCACATGGAAACCCTGCGCTCCGTCATTGCGGCGGTACAGCCGGGAGAGTTTCTCACGTCTCTGGACCTGAAAGAAGCTTACTTGCACATACCAATTTGGCCCCCGCACCAGAAGTTTCTGCGGTTTGCGGTGTTGGGAAAACATTTCCAGTTTCGGGCCTTGCCTTTTGGAGTCGCCACAGCTCCCCGAACCTTCTCCAAGGTAATGGTGGTAGTAGCTGCCTTTCTCAGGCGAGAGGGTATCCGGGTTCACCCGTACCTAGACGACTGGCTCATCAGAGCAGACTCAAAAAGAGAGTCATCTCACTACAGCCAGAGTGGTTTCAGTCCTTCAATCTCTGGGCTGGGTCGTCAATATGGCCAAAAGTTACCTGACCCCCTCGCAATCTCTAGAATATTTGGGGGCCAGGTTCGACATATCCTCGGGCTATGTTTCTTCCCGAGCAAAGGCGGTGCAAGCTTCAGAATCAGGTCTGTCTGCTCCTGAGGATGCCCCGCCCGCAAGCTTGGGACATTGTCCAGCTGTTGGGATCGATGACAGCCACCTTGGAAGTGGTGCCATGGGCGAGAGTGCACCTGAGTCCTCTATAGTATTCTCTACTTCAACGATGGTCTCCAGTATCTCAGGATTATCAGTGCAGACTTTCTTGGCTGCCTGCGGCCCGCCTCAGTATGGAGTGGTGGCTCTCGGGCAGCATGTTGCGGCAGGGAATGCTGTTGGCACTCCCCGATTGGTGCCTAGTGGTGACAGATGCCAGCCTGAAGGGCTGGGGCGCACATTGCCAGGGAAAGCATGCCCAGGGTCTGTGGACGCCCGACGAGTCGGAGTGGTCTATCAACCGCCTGGAGTTGAAAGCGGTGTTTCTGGCTCTTCTGGCCTTTCAAGTGACCCTGGAAGGATTGGCTGTCTGAGTGATGTCTGACAACACGACAGTAGTGGCCTACATAAATCGACAAGGCGGCACTCAATGCAGAGCTCTAGCTGCGCAGGCCGAACAAATTTGCCACTGGGCCGGGCTGCATCTACAGTCCCTGTCAGCAGCTCACAATTCAGGTCAGAGCAACGTGCAAGCCGACTATCTAAGCAGGCATCAGATCGATCCAGCGGAGTGGGAACTAGCAGACGATGTATTTCTGCAGATATGTGCCAAATGGGGCAAGCCAGTGATGGATCTTATGGCGACCAGTTCCAATGCCAAAGTCCCGTGCTTCTTCAGCAGATGGAGGGATCCTTGCTCTGCCGGGTTGGATGCCTTGGCTCAACCCTGGCCCCTGGGCTTGCTGTATGTCTTCCCTCTGTGGCCTTTGATAGGGCGAGTGCTCCTGCGGATTCGGCTGCATCCAGGAGAAGTGGTGCTCATCGCCCCGGATTGGCCCAGGAGGCCTTGGTATGCGGACCTCCGACAGATGCTGTTGGAGGCTCCCTTTCCGTTACCTCTGGTTCCGCACCTGTTGTCACAGGGTCTGGTGGCCATGGAGGACGCCTGCCGCTTTGGTCTTATGGCATGGCGATTGAGAGGGCGCAATTGAGAGATAAAGGCTACTCAAATAAGGTAATTTCCACTCTCCTGCAGGCCTGTAAGCACTCCATTTCCGTGGCTTATGCCAGGATTTGGCGCCAGTTTGAAGTCTGGTGTGTTTCAAGAGCGCTTTCTCCGTTGCGGGCTCCTGTCTCGCCGATTCTGGACTTTTTGCAGGATGGTGTACACAAAGGCTTGGCCTATAATTCCCTGCGGGTGCAAGTGGCAGCATTGGCCCTGCGTGGCAAGGTTGAAGGCGTGTCCTTAGCTGCTCATCCAGATGTGGCACGGTTTCTTAGAGGGGTGCTTCGGCTCCGTCCTCCCGTGCGGGCACCTTGTCCAGCTTGGAACCTGGGGTTAGTATTGAAGGTCCTTCAGGGGGCTCCCTTTGAACTGCTTTGGCGTGCTTCAGAGAAAGATTTGACACTGAAGGCCGTCTTTTTAGTGGCCATTACCTCGACTAGACGGGTGTCGGAGCTCCAGGCGCTGTCCTGTAGAGACCCTTTTCTGCAATTTTCAGAGTCCGGGGTCACAGTTCGGACCGTGCCTTCCTTCATGCCTAAGGTGGTTTCAGCGTTTCACCTAAACCAGCCTGTTTTTCTTCCCTCCTTTGTTGAGGAGGAGTTTCCAGATTCATTTGGGCAGTTGCACCTTTTGGATGTGCTCAGGACTCTGTTGCAGTATCTGCGAATTACAAATTCTTTCAGGACCTCTGATCATCTTTTTGTGCTGTTTGCAGGTCCTCGCAGAGTGTCTTCAGCGTCTAAAGCCACTATTGCCCGTTGGCTCAAAGAAGCTATCTTTTCAGCATATCTGCTGTCTGGCCGGGCTCCGCCTGAAGCCTTTAAGGCACATTCCACAAGAGCGATTTCCTTTTCCTGGGCGGAAACTGGAGCACTATCTCTTCATGAGATTTGCAGTGCTGCAACATGGACTTCTAAGCTCTCTTTCACCCGACATTACAGGCTGGATGTGGCTGCCAGGAGGAATGCGCCTTTTGGAGCACAGGTGCTAGCGCATGGTGTGGCTTGTTCCCACCCTATTTAGGGATTGTTTTGTTACATCCCATACATAATGGTTTCATCTGCTTGATGACAAGGAAGGGAAAATTATGTTCTTACCATGATAATTTTCTTTCCTTTAGTCATAGCAGATGAAGCCATGAGCCCTCCCTGTATGATTGTCTGTATTGCAGTGATTCTGATTTTAGGTGCTGTTCTTGTTTCCTGAAGTTATATTCCTTCCTTGGGAAGTCGGAAAACAGTCTTCAGGATTCTTGTTACAGTTATAGGAGGATGAGTTCATTCCCTCCAGTTCATGTTTTGGGAGGATGAGTTTATTCCCTCCAGGAGGATGCAAGTATTCCCTCCGTTTATACAAAGTGGAGGACGAGTTTATTCTCTCCTTTTTTGGAGTTTATGCCCTTGTTAAGAGGCCATCGTTCGCTGTGAGGAAAGTTCATGTTATTCACATTGCGGTTTGCCATACTGCTTTGCAAGCTTCAAATACTGAAGAGGCAGTGGAGCTAGCTGGCCATGAGGCACTGTGAAAAATTGAGTGCTCTCTATCTCCCCCTGCTGGTTGATGGACACAAACCATACGTAATGGCTTCATCTGCTATGACTAAAGGAAAGAAAATTATCATGGTAAGAACCTAATTTTCCCTTTTTGAGATGAGTATTAATAATAAAATTACAATTAATCAAAATCCGAAAGCCTTGAAACTCTAAAATTTACATATCCATGTCTATTAAAACCATAAAATGCTCACTTATGCACTAAAAATACATATTATATGAATCTGAAATTAAATTACTCATATGAATAGGAACTTATGAATTACAGTATATATATTATGAAATTATTATCTTAGGGCTTTTATGATGGTTCTACCCTACCATCAGTTAAAATCATAAAAACACAGATCAGATTCTTGATTTTGCCCATTTGGCATCAGCGTTGAATCTGAATATAAATGTCTGCTCTTCTTGCATAAGTTTCTCCATGAAACAGTGGGTTTGCTGATGGCCACAAACCTCAGTTGGTCAAAAGTATGTTTTATCATATGCAGTGTTCCACCAGTGGTTTCTCTTTTACCTTACGGGTAACTGTGCTTTGTGATCCTAGATTTCAGTTGTCTTTGTTTTGCCAACAGCAGTCTACAAGGGCAGATACAACGTAGATTACTCCTTCTGATCTACAGTTAAAGAAATCTCAGATTCATACTTTTTGCCAGTCTTTGAATGTATAAAGGTTTTAATCTTAAGATTCACACCATAAGTAGAACAGCTGCCACAAGGGAAATGTCCGATAATCTTATTACGATTTGCATTATAATCCACAGGAAGTGCTGAAGGAGCAGCAGACCTCTCAAATTTTTCTGCCTTTTATATATCAGAAAAATGAGACCCTGCACCATATACCAATGTTTACACAATATTTTTACTATATCATGATGACATATGATCATAAAACAAAGTGCAAACCAGTTTATCATTTTCTTAAACACAATGTTACATTCCAATAAGGTCTTCCTTTCAATCATCCTTGTTCTTATCTCTTCCTTTATATGCCTAACAGGGTATCCTCTCTTTGAATCTATTCATCACATGTGACTAAGTGTAGTGTTTTGTTTTTTTTAAATAGTAGATGGGTTTTCTCAGACCCATCATAATTCAAATGGAAATTAAAATTAAGAGTCTTTCATTCAACCATTTATGAAAGGATACGAGTTGATTTTCATTCACTTTCAAAATAAGAATATCAATAATATAGTAACAACCATAAAGAATGCATAGTTTTCTAAGAACTTGTTTTCAAACTGTGCTATGTAAAGATTGGCAATTGATGGTGCAGTAGTGGCTCCCATCACGATATCTTTTAACCTGTTCGTAAAAATTACCTTCAAAGAAAAAATAGCTTTCTTTTAGGGCAATACTTGTCACTTCTACTACTAAAAATTCTGAAGGAATCCTCATCACATTCTTTTTAGAAGTGTGTGTTTTTTTTTAAATATTTTATTAAGATTTATGGACATAATATAAAAATAGATCTAGCAAAATGATACATAAAAGCAAAAGAATCAATGAATAAAAACAATAAACCAACACCAATAAATTCAGTTAGAATACAATAATGATACAGAGCAGTAGCTAGTAAATTATACTGGGGAGGAAGAAAGGTAGGGATATGAAGTAGATAAATATAAGTCTAATTTGTACTATTTGCGATTTTCTTTTACAGTTTCAGGGAAGAGATTTGGAGATAATGTCTTCATGCTTGTGGATAGTATTCCAAGAAATATATATATAGAAAGGTTTTTGTTATACTTCCAGTAATGTATAATCAGTTTTAGAGCTACTGGTACATAAGTAATGCCACACTGGAAAAAGACCAAGGGTCCATTGAGCCCAGCATCCTGTCCACGACAGCGGCCAGTCCAGGCCAAGGGCACCTGGCAAGCTTCCCAAACGTACAAACATTCTATACATTTTATTCCTTGAATTGTTGATTTTTCCCAAGTCCATTTAGTAGTGGTTTATGGACTTGTCCTTTAGGAAACCGTCTAACCCCTTTTTAAACTCTGCCAAGGTAACCGCTTTCACCAGCAACAAATTCCAGAGATTTATGCGTTGGGTGATGAAATTTTTCTCCGATTTGTTTTAAATTTCCTACACTGTAGTTTCATCGCATGCCCCTAGTCCTAGTATTTTTGGAAAGCGTGAACAGATGCTTCATATCCACCTGTTCCACTCCACTCATTTTATGTACCTCTATAATGTCTCCCCTCAGCCGTCTCTTCTCCAAGCTGAAAGTCCTAGCCTCCTTAGTCTTTCTTCATAGGGAAGTCGTCCCTTCCCCGTTATCATTTTAGTCGCCCTTCGCTGCACCTTTTCCAATTCTACTATATCTTTCTTGAGATGCGGCGACCAGAATTGAACACAATACTCAAGGTGCGGTCGCACCATGGAGCGATATAATGGCATTATAACATCCTCATGCCTGTTTTCCATACCTTTCCTAATAATACCCAACATTCTATTCGCTTTCCTAGCCGCAGCAGCACACTGAGCAGGTTTCAGTGTATTATCGACGACGACACCCAGATCCCTTTCTTGGTCTGTAACTCCTAACGTGGAACCTTGCATGACATAGCTATAATTCGGGTTCTTTTTTTCCACACGCATCACCTTGCACTTGCTCACATTAAACGTCATCTGCCATTTAGCCACCCAGTCTCCCAGTCTCGTAAGGTCCTTCTGTAATTTTTCACAATCCTGTCGAGAGTTAACGACTTTGAATAACTTTGTGTCATCAGCAAATTTAATTACCTCGCTAGTTACTTCCATCTCTAAATCATTTATAAATATATACCGTATTTTTCGGACTATAAGACGCACCGGACCATGAGACGCACCTAGGTTTTAGAGGAGGGAAATAGGGGGAAAAAATTTTTTTTCCCCCCTCTAAAACCTAGGTGCTCCGGTGCGTCTTGTCCGAGTCCCTCCCTCCAAGTTCGGGATCACCCTCAGGGTTACCTCCTCCCCCCTCCCCGGCCCTGTCACCACCTCTCCCCTTACTCACGCGATCTTCCCTGGTGGTCTAGTGACGTCGGGGCAGGAAAGAGCCCCCTCTTTCCTGCCCAGCGCGCTGCTCTCCATCCTCCTGTATGCATTGCTGCCTGATGGTCTCGGCGAGATTCAAAATGGCCGCCGAGAATTGAAGTCTCGGCAGCCATTTTAAATCTCGCCGAGACCGTCAGGCTGCATACAGGAGGATGGAGAGCAGCGCGCTGGGCAGGAACGAGGGGGCTCTTTCCTGCCCCAACGTCACTAGACCACCAGGGAAGATCGCGTGAGTAGGGAGAAGTGGTGACAGGGCCGGGGGGAGGGCGATCCCGAACTCGGAGGGAGGGCGGGCGGCCTGCCAGCTGGCCAGCCAGCCAGCCAAATCTCTACCTTCGGACTATAAGACGCACCCCCTATTTTCCTCCCAAATTTGGGGGGAAAAAAGTGCGTCTTATAGTCCGAAAAATACGGTATTAAAAAGCAGCGGTCCAAGCACAGACCCCCTGAGGAACCCCACTAACTACACTTCTCCATTGTGAATACTGCCCATTTAACCCCACTCTCTGTTTCCTATCCTTCAACCAGTTTTTAATCCACAATAGGACATTTCCTCCTATCTCATGACCCTCCAATTTCCTCTGTAGCCTTTCATGAGGTACCTTGTCAAACGCCTTTTGAAAATCCAGATACACAGTATCAACCGGTTCCCCTTTGTCCACATGTTTGTTTACTCCTTCAAAGAATTGAAGTAAATTGGTCAGGCAAGATTTCCCCACACAAAAGCCATGCTGACTTGGTCTCAGTAATCCATGTCCTTGGATGTGCTCTGTAATTTTGTTTTTGATAATAGCCTCTCTACCATTTTCCCCGGCACCGTCACTCACCGGTCTATAATTTCCCGGATCTCCCCTGGAACCTTTTAAAAAAAATCGGTTTTACATTGGCCACCCTCCAATCTTCGGTACCACGCTCGATTTTAAAGATAAATTGCATATCACTAACTGTAGCTCCGCAAGCTCATTTTTCAGTTCTATCAGTACTCTAGGATGAATACCATCCGGTCCAGGAGATTTGCTACTCATCAGTTTGCTGAACTGGCCCATTACGTCCTCCAGGTTTATCGTGAAGTCAGTAAGTTTCTCCAACTCGTCCACTTGAAATACCATTTCCGACACCGGTATCCCACCCAAATCTTCCTCTGTGAAGACCGAAGCAAAGAATTCATTCAATCTCTCCGCTATGTCTTTATCTTCCTTGATCACCCCTTTTACCCCTCGGTCATCCAGCGGCCCAACAGATTCTTTTGCTGGCTGCCTGCTTTTAATATACCGAAAAAATTTTTTGATATGTTTTTTTGCTTCTAATGCTACAAAGTCAAACAGAAGAGTGTCATCTTCCAAAAGAGAGCAAGAGAGAGACTAATATGTTCATCATTTTATCCCAGTTCTCAAGCCAAAATATATGTACATTACTCTTAAATATTTGTTTGACTATAATACTTTTTCATTATTACAAGACCGACATAGGTTTGGTTTCTATTTGAAGATTCACTTTAATTGGAGTCCAGTGAGCTTGATGTAAAAAGAAAAGAGATTGGGTAATTGAGGCAGGTAAAGGTCTTGGACCATATAACCATGAGAGAGACCAAGGAGTCTCTACTACTACTACTACTACTACTATTTAGCATTTCTATAGCGCTACAAGGCATACGCAGCGCTGCACAAACATAGAAGAAAGACAGTCCCTGCTCAAAGAGCTTACAATCTAATAGACAAAAAATAAATAAAGTAAGCAAATTAAATCAATTAATGTGAACGGGAAGGAAGAGAGGAGGGTAGGTGGAGGCGAGTGGTTACAAGTCAAAAGCAATGTTAAAGAGGTGGGCTTTCAGTCTAGATTTAAAGGTGGCCAAGGATGGGGCAAGACGTAGGGGCTCAGGAAGTTTATTCCAGGCGTAGGGTGCAGCGAGACAGAAGGCGCGAAGTCTGGAGTTGGCAGTAGTGGAGAAGGGAACAGATAAGAAGGATTTATCCATGGAGCGGAGTGCACGGGAAGGGGTGTAGGGAAGGACGAGTGTGGAGAGATACTGGGGAGCAGCGGAGTGAATACATTTATAGGTTAGTAGAAGAAGTTTGAACAGGATGCGAAAACGGATAGGGAGCCAGTGAAGGGTCTTGAGGAGAGGGGTAGTATGAGTAAAGCGACCCTGGCGGAAGATGAGATTTTAAACTGTGAGTTTTAGAGTGATTAAGAAAATTTATAAAATGAGGAAGCAGACTGGGTAAGGAAGAGTGTTGAGATGAGGTCCTTCGAAGAGATATTAAGATGGGGATTCATGAGTGTTTGATAAAGCTGCTTAAAACAGAACCAACTAAAAAATTGAGAATTATCAATTTGGAAGTCTGTATTTGAGAAAAGGATTTAAATTTACTATTGTTAACAAGCTGAGAAAAAAAACATAAATCACTATTTGTGTTCCAAGATTTCTGCAATGCGTTGTATTTGGGTTTGTCAAAATCAAAAATCCAAGCATTGCTGGTGATACAAAATACCTCTGCCTGATTGTTGACGGGTGTGTCTAAGTTTGAGCATGTATTTCCAATCTTACACTCTTTGCATTGTTTGCCAGTGCATACTCGGGTACAGTACAAGGTGTACAATTGGTACATCGCTCACTGTACTCTGATAGTATTCCTCGGTACCTTAAAGATGTAATTCAGGAATATCGACCTGTTCAATCTTTGTGGTCTGAAAATTAGAAGTTTTTGATGAATGATAAATTGCAAGCTGTGGTATATGCTAACACAAGGAACATTGCATTCTCAATAGTGAGTCCACAAATCTAGAATAAGTTAGCAGGCTACTTGAGACTATATAGTAGTAGAGCTGAAGACATATTTGTTTGAACATGCATGGGATTGACCTTGTCTATTGCTTTTTTGAATATTGTATATTCTGATGCCTGTGATTGGCTTTTTGCCTTTTATTATGTATGTTGATTTGTGATCTGCCTAGCTGTAGGTGGACTAAAATAAAAGAAGATTGACAGGGTAGTTTAGTTTTAAGTTAAATACAAGCTTCAACAGTAGCAGAGAACTGAAAAAGAAGCAAAGTTGTTTTTATTTTTATTTTTTGTTTAATAGGTGACATTTCATAAAGTAAATGTATGGGAATAGGTTGTATCATAGCTGTCTCTAAATTTAACCAGGAAGGGAGTGGGGCAGCTGAATCAGAAGCTCTAGAATGAAACCATTTACTCCCTTGACTAAAGATAAAAGAGTAATGATAGTTTTTAAAATTGGGAAATTAACTCCTCCTAAGTCTTTAGGGAGTGTTAAAATCCTAGAGGCAATCTGAGGAGGCATATTGTTCCAAAGAAAATTAAATATTTTGTCCACTTGTAAAAATAATTAAGGAAATGCAGTGGGCATACTTAACTATTAAGCAGCGATAAGGCTACCGTGCGTAGAATCAGCACTACTGGGGGGGGGGGGGGAAGGGGGAGGCAAATATAGAAATTCAGCCATTTTAGAGCCACACTAACAAGTGGCCAGAGCATGCAAGAAACCCATGCACTAATTACAGCGCCAGCCACTTTTTAGTGCAGTTTAGTAAAAGGACCCCTAGGTAAATAGTTCATTTTTGGTGCTAGAGCCATCTTAATGGTTTTGAGCCTGGCCCACCAATTAAGATATAAAGGGGACCATCCACTAAATAGTGTTTTCAGTGATGATAAGAGATTACTGTTTTATCAGTGGTGTCGGGCAGAAATTGGCCAAAATAAATATCTAGATACTTAATAAATGAGGATTGGACCTTGAAAGGAATGTAAATCTTTATGGACAATGAAATCAGTAAGTGTTAAATGTTCTGTTCCATATCATCAAGCTGATCAATCCATAGACTGGTGGGTTGTGTCCATCTACCAGCAGGTGGAGATAGAGAGCAAACTTTTGCCTCCCTATATGTGGTCATGTGCTGCCGGAAACTCCCCAGTATGTTCTCTATCTCAGCAGGTGGTGGTCACACACAGCAGCAGCTCTGGCTAGGCCTCCAAGCCTAATTTTTAGGTTTTGTTGAGTGCCTGGGGTTGAGGGCTCTTCTTGAGCAAGTGCAAACCTGGTGGCGCCAGGTCCCTCCTTTTCTCCCCCCTCCCGCTGGCTCCGTTAAAAAAAAAAAAAAAAAATTTAAACGTCTTTAAAGGCGTTTATTTCGACGTTTATTTAAGCGTCTATTGCAGCTACTCACTGGGACACCAGGTCGTTACAACTTGGAGCGGACAGCAGGTAATTTTACCTTTTTATAGCGGGCGGGGGTTCCCCGATTCTTCTCCTCGTGGCACATGGCGTCGGAGGGCGAGGGCGCAAAGGGTCGCTCCCCGGGTCGCTTGAGCGCTTCTAGAGGGGATGCGGGGGTCTTAAAGCCTGATTCGCCCTTGTTGGGTGGCAGTTTCGTGACCGATGAATGTCCCGGTCCTTCCTCCGGCGTGGCGGTTTTTCCCGCCATAAACGCCCATCCCCCGCTCCTCGCCTCCGCCATTTTGGCCGGCCACGCGGCTCGGACGGCTTCTTCTTGGGCCGCCCTTGAGGTTGGAGACATTAATGCCATGAACGCCCTTAATTTGGGCGACGGCACAGAAGCGGCTAAAGTTAAGAGCCGTTCTTCCCGCGCGGCTCCTTCGCGGAGTTTCGCGCCGGACGCCATTTTGGATGCGCAGCAGGCCTCTCCCCCGCTGTTGCGAGCGCCGGTTGAGAGTGCGCCTAGGGCTGTTGCCCAGGCTGCGGAAGTGCACAGTCTGGGGGGTTTCTCCCCCGAGTTTGTTTTGCTGCTGCATCAGGCCTTCCTCATGCACAACGCTGCCCCCGCTCCCTCGTCTGGTAAAGAGGTTGAGGTTCCCAGAGGTAAACGCCCTCGGGTTGATTCCCAGGCCTTGGAGGAATTTGTCTCCTCCGATGTAGATGAGGGCAGCGTGTCTGAGGTCTCCCAACGGTCCTTTGCGGATTCCTTGGAGGAGACGGATCCCCGCTCGGATGGAGCGGATGACCCCTCTGCAGCGCGGCTTTTTCGCCCAGAGGATTTGCCCAACCTGTTGTTATAGGCCATGGACACTTTGAAGATTTCCTCTCCGGAGGACGTCTCTCCCTCAGCCCCTGTTGGCTCTGCCATTATGCTGGGGACGAAGCGCCCGCCTAGAACCTTCCACGTGCATGATGCCATGCACACCTTAATTTCGGCTCAATGGGATGTCCCAGAAGCGAGCCTTAAAGTGGCTAGGGCTATGTCCCGCCTCTATCCTTTGGCTGTGAGTGAACGTGAGGCCTATCTGTGGCCTACCGTGGATTCTTTAATCACTGCGGTGACTAAGAAAACGGCATTGCCGGTGGAAGGTGGGACGGCCCTAAAGGACGCCCAAGACAGGAGATTGGAGGCGGCCTTAAGGTCGTCCTTTGAGGCGGCTGCTTTAAGTTTGCAGGCCTCAGTTTGCGGCTCCTATGTGGCCAGGGCGTGCCTGACTATGGTGCAGCGGGCTTCCCCCTCGGATCATTCCTTGAGGGATGATTGGCCAGCCCTGGAATCGGGCTTAGCCTATTTGGCAGACTTGCTGTATGATGTCTTGAGAGCCTCAGCTAAAGGCATGGCTCAGACAGTCTCTGCGCGGCGGTGGCTTTGGCTGAAACATTGGTCTGCTGACCACGCCTCTAAATCCCGCCTGGCTAGATTGCCTTTTAAAGGCAAGCTGCTCTTTGGGGTCGAGCTGGACAAAATCGTGACCGATCTCGGCACGTCTAAGGGCAAGAAGTTACCAGAGGTCAGGGCTCGGGCTAGTGCTCGTCCCGGTACCTCCAGAGGACGGTTTCAGGAAGCCCGTCGGTACCGCCCGGGCAGGTCGGGTTCTTCTGCCCCCTCTTCCTTTAAGAGGCATTTCTCCCCCAAGCAGCGTTCCTTTCGCAGAGACCGCCGTCCCGGAGGTGCTCCCTCCGGTCCTCCCCCAGGGTCTCGTACCCAATGACGGGGTCTTGGTCCACGCCCCAGTGCAGATTGGAGGACGGCTGTCCTCGTTTCTGGGCGAGTGGACCACAATAACTTCAGACGCTTGGGTGCTGGAAGTCATCAGAGACGGCTACAAGCTAGAGTTCTGCCGACCCTTAAGAGACGGGTTTGTACTCTCTCCCTGCAAGTCTCCGGTCAAAGCTGTGGCAGTGCGACAGACTTTGGACAATCTGATCCGCCTGGGTGCGGTCGTTCCGGTGCCAGAAAGTCAGCTTGGCATGGGGCGTTACTCCATTTACTTTGTGGTACCAAAGAAAGGAGGTTCTGTCCGGCCTATCCTCGACCTCAAAGGGGTCAATCGGGCATTGAAAGTGCGGCACTTTCGCATGGAGACTCTCCGCTCTGTTATAGCGGCAGTGAAGGCAGGGGAGTACCTGGCATCCTTGGACATCAAGGAAGCGTACCTGCATATTCCCATCTGGCCTCCTCATCAACGCTTTCTGCGTTTTGCAGTCCTGGGACGACACTTCCAGTTCAGAGCCCTCCCGTTCGGGTTGGCTACTGCTCCGCGGACCTTTTCCAAAGTAATGGTGGTCATAGCGGCCTTCCTGCGAAAGGAAGGAGTACAAGTCCATCCTAATCTGGACGACTGGTTGATCCGAGCCCCCTCTTATGCAGAGTGCGGCAAAGCTGTGGACCGGGTAGTTGCTCTTTTGAGCTCCCTGGGATGGATCATCAACTGGGAGAAGAGCCAGCTGCGCCCGACTCAGTCCCTGGAGTATCTGGGAGTTCGATTCGACACCCAAGTGGGCAGAGTGTTCCTGCCAGACAATCGGATTGTCAAGCTTCAGGCTCAGGTGGACCAGTTCCTGGTAGCCTCTCCTCTTCGGGCTTGGGACTATGTGCAGCTGTTGGGCTCTATGACGGCCACGATGGAAGTAGTGCCCTGGGCCAGGGCTCATATGAGATCACTACAACATTCTCTGCTGCAGCGCTGGACTCCGATGTCGGAGGATTATGTGGTGCGTCTTCCCTTGGATCCAGCAGTGCGCAAGGCGCTGAGCTGGTGGATGCAGACAGACAAGTTGTCTGCGGGAATGCCTCTGGTGACCCCAGAGTGGATTGTCGTCACGACGGACGCCTCATTGTCGGGCTGGGGAGCCCACTGCTTGGGAAGGACAGCGCAGGGGCTCTGGTCTCCTGCAGAGGCGAAGTGGTCTATCAACCTCCTGGAACTCAGAGCCATTCGGTTGGCGCTGTTGGAGTTCATCCCGGTACTGGTGCTGAAGCCTGTACGGGTACTGCCGGACAATGCCACGGCTGTGGCCTATGTCAACCGCCAGGGAGGTACCAAGAGCGCCCCTCTAGCCAAGGAGGCTATGAGTCTATGCCAGTGGGCGGAAGCGAACCTGGAACAGCTGTCAGCGGCCCACATTGCCGGAGTCATGAATGTCAAGGCGGACTTTCTCAGTCGCCATACCTTGGAGCCCGGAGAGTGGCAGCTATCTGCTCAGGCATTCTTGGACATCACGAAGCGCTGGGGCCAGCCGAGCCTGGATCTGATGGCGTCATCGGCCAATTGCCAAGTGCCGCGCTTCTTCAGCAGAGGACGGGACCCTCGATCCCTGGGAGTAGATGCTCTTCTCCAACAATGGCCGACACAAGAGCTTCTCTATGTGTTCCCACCCTGGCCCATGGTGGGCAGGGTCCTAGACCGGGTGGCAAGACATCCCGGCAGGATAATCCTGGTGGGTCCGGATTGGCCCAGACGTCCCTGGTATGCGGACTTGATCAGGCTCTCAGTCGACGATCCTCTGCGGCTGCCAGTGGAGCAGGGCCTGTTACATCAGGGTCCCGTAGTGATGGAGGATCCCTCCCCCTTTGGTCTTACGGCCTGGCTATTGAGCGGCAGCGTCTGAGGAAGAAGGGCTTCTCAGACAAGGTCATCGCCACTATGCTGAGAGCGAGGAAACGCTCTACTTTTACTGCTTACGCCAGGGTGTGGCGTATCTTTGCAGCGTGGTGTGAAGCAGGCTCACTTTCTCCCTTCACTGCTCCAATTTCTTCAGTGCTGGCGTTCCTGCAAGAAGGTCTGGACAAAGGCCTGTCGCTCAGTTCCCTTAAGGTCCAGGTAGCGGCTCTGGCTTGCTTCAGGGGCCGCCTGAAGGGTGCTTCCCTGGCTTCCCAGCCAGATGTGGTGCGCTTTCTCAAGGGAGTTAATCACCTGCGCCCTCCTCTGCACTCAGTGGTGCCTGCGTGGAATCTCAACCTGGTGCTAAGAGCATTGCAGAAGCCGCCGTTTGAACCCTTGTCGAGGGCATCTCTGAAAGACCTGACGTTGAAAGCAGTCTTTTTGGTGGCTATCACTTCAGCCAGAAGAGTTTCCGAGCTCCAGGCGCTCTCATGTCGAGAGCCTTTTCTGCAGTTCACTGAGGCAGGAGTGACTATTCGCACAGTGCCTTCCTTCCTGCCCAAGATTGTTTCTCGCTTCCATGTGAATCAGCAGCTCTGTCTCCCTTCCTTTCGTAGGGAGGACTACCCAGAGGAGTACTCTGCTCTTAAATATCTGGATGTGAGACGAGTCATCATCAGATACTTGGAAGTGACCAATGATTTCCGGAAATCGGATCATCTGTTTATCCTGTTTGCAGGTCCTCGTAGGGGTCTGCAGGCTGCTAAGCCTACAGTGGCAAGATGGGTCAAGGAAGCCATTGCAGCGGCTTATGTGGCCGCAGGGAAGGTGCCGCCTATCCAGCTGAAGGCTCACTCCACAAGAGCTCAGGCGGCCTCGATGGCAGAGGCCGGTTCCGTCTCCTTGGAAGAGATATGCAAGGCGGCAACTTGGGCTTCGGCCCATACATTCTCCAAGCATTACCGCTTGACTGTGGCTGCTCGGGCGGAGGCCCGGTTTGGAGCTTCAGTGTTGCGGTCAGGGATTTCTATGTCCCGCCCTGGGTGAGTACTGCTTCGGTACATCCCACCAGTCTATGGATTGATCAGCTTGATGATATGGAAGGTAAAATTATGTATAATCATACCTGATAATTTTCTTTCCATTAATCATAGCTGATCAATCCATAGCCCCTCCCAGATATCGGTATTGTTTTATTCTGGTTGCATTTCAGGTTCAAGTTTACTCTTCAGTTACTTCAGAAAGACTTCGTGTTCAAGTTTTTTCACTTGGATTCTTCAAGAGTTAAGACGAGTTTGTGTTACAGTGAGCTGCTGCATTCCTCTCCCCTCCGTTTTACGGGGCTGGATTGAGACATAAATTCTGCCGGCACTCCCTCCCGCTTCGTGCGGCTGTAGGGCAGTTTTGTACCCCTCCCGCTTCGGCGGTGTTCGTGTCAGTCAGCTCCTCCCGCGGTTGCGGTTGCAGGATAAGCCAGATCCCCCCGCATCGGCGGGTGTGGTGTCCCTCCCCCGCTCCGCGGGGATGAGCTGGACGGATTCCCCTCCCCCACTTGTGTGGGGATGAGCTGGGTTAATTCCCCTCCCCCGTTTCGGCGGTGGTGAGCTGGGCAGAGTGTCCCTTCGTGGGTGTAATTCTCTAAGTGCTGAGTCCTGCGGATGGAGCTTTGATATCGACATACTGAGGAGTTTCCGGCAGCACATGACCACATATAGGGAGGCAAAAGTTTGCTCTCTATCTCCACCTGCTGGTAGATGGACACAACCCACCAGTCTATGGATTGATCAGCTATGATTAATGGAAAGAAAATTATCAGGTATGATTATACATAATTTTACCTTTTATCCCAGTTTTTTTTTTTTTTAAATTACATTTGTACCCCGCGCTTTCCCACTCATGGCAGGCTCAATGCGGCAGGCAATGGAGGGTTAAGTGACTTGCCCAGAGTCACAAGGAGCTGCCTGTGGTGGGAATCAAACTCAGTTCCTCAGTTCCCCAGGACCAAAGTCCACCACCCTAAGTTAATCTTCTAGCTGGATATAATAGAGAAAATCAGTAAGGGATAAAGTATGGTATGGAATCGATGGTAGTTAACTCTCCCATTGCTCTATTTATCTCAAGGTTTGACAGTTTGAAGCCATTAATATTAAGATGTTGACTTAAAGCTATAGCCAGGGGTTCAATAGCTAAATTAAATAACAATGGGGAAAGGGGACATCTTTGCCTGGTTCCCCTGGACACAGAGAAGGCATCAGAAAGAATGTCATTAAATAATTTCACTTTAGGATTTAGATACAGGATTTTTATCACATTAATAAAATATTGTCCAAAACTAAATCAATCCAGAATCCTGAAGAGAACCTTTCCATCCTGTTGAAGGCTGCCTCTGTGTCCAGGGAAAGTGACATGGTAGTTTAGATGACTGTTAAGACAGAAAGGATGTTACAATTGTGGATCTGTGTGACATAAAACCATTCTGGTCAGGGTGGATAAGGGCTGGGAGCACAGTAGATAATCTTGATTCAATTATTTTGGCATAGATTCCACTATCTTAAATTTATAAGGGAAAGGGTCTGTAGTTGGCCACGTTAGTATTATCTCTGCCAGATTGTGGTATATCCATTATCTTAGCATCTACAAATGTACCATTAACAGTCTGATCTTCTTGAATGATGGAATTATAGAAGGCTTGAAGTATAGGTTCCAGTTGTTTGGAGAAAGTTTTGTCGTGTTCAGCAGAAAAGCCATCCGGCCAGGGGCTTTATTAAGGAGGAAGGATTTAATGGCAGACTGGATTTCAGAGATGGTAATAGGAGAATCCAGAACTGTAACCTGAACTTCTGGAACTGAAGGTTCTTTAAGTTTAATAAGAAAACTGTCAATACCCGTTAGTGAGGCAGAGGATTCCGAAGTATGTAAGGTTTTATAACCTTTCTGAAATCTGTAATTTCGTAATCTTTAGTAATTAAGGGCTCTGTTTACTAAAGTGCGCTAGTGTTTTTAGCATGTGCTAAAAGTTAGTGTGAGCCTGCTTTTAGTGGGAAAGTGTGGGATACAAATATAATAAATAAATAGTGCTAGGGACATCCATAGGATCTAGGCAGAAAATAATCGACCAGCCTTGATCTTTTCTGAATAGAATCTGGCTCCTATATAGTTTGTTTTTGAAAAATTATGTCAATTATGTATATAATACGTATATTTGTTCCAAAAAATCCTGAGTATTGAGCTTTTAAGGCATATTTTTTCTAGTTATTTTATTTCTAAATCAAGTTCATTCAGTGAGGGAGGTTGTTTCTCTGCCATTTTAATATAAAAACTAATTATAATTCCTCAAATGGATGCCTTAAGTGCATCCCACCAACTAGAGGCGGATGCACCCTCAATTTTATTATGGGAAGTTGTTACCAGTAAGATCTCTCCATTGTTACCAGCAAGGCTTTTTTTGTGATGGTACAGCATACCGGCACTCTTTAAATTTTATTTTAATCTGTTCCCTGTTGGTGTCGCTGTGGGGCTGATCAGTTTTCTTCCTGCTGCCTGCATCAGTGTGGCCCCTGACAGTAATCACAGTACAAGGCCTGGCATCAGTGCTAACTTCAGCACTGAGGAGCCTTTGAGCCTATCCGCTCATGGAGGCCCTGTTGGTACTGCCCCTCTGACACGTGTCAGGGGGCGGAACCAACAAGGCCTTCCCTAGCACATGGGCGTGAAGGCTCTTCAGCACTAGTTAGTGCTGGTGCGTGTACTGTCTGATTACTGCTGGGGCTGGACTCTCAGATGCTGGCATCAGGAGAAAGAGGAAGTTCAAGGAGCAATACTGGATTTTTTTTTTTGGGGGGGGGGGAGAGAAGGGGCAATGTTGGTTGGACTGAGGGTGGTGAGGAAATAGAGAGGTGGGTGAGTCTGGATGGGGAGGGAAGAGAGAAAGAGGGGAGAAGAGACATGCTGTACATGGATGGAGGGGAGGATAGAGGATAAATGTTGGACAATAGATGGAAAAACAATGAGCACAAATGCTCATAGTCTGAGTAAAGAGATTAAAGATGTGCAAGCCCTGAAGTTTGAGGAAAACTACTTACAATTCTGACTATGCAGAGAAACTCTGCAGACGCACTAGTCAGAAACTAAGAAATGAACTTATACATCAACTCTACAAGAAAAAAAGAATAATACAAACCCAAAGGGATGTAATCATGAGGAACATGGAGGAATTACATCCACACCTTGTGAACCAACTTAAAGAGGACCTACATAACATCCAAGGAGAAAAACAATACATTGCTATCCGCAAAAAGGAAATAAAGCTATATTCTTCTTCAAAATCAAAGAGAGAGAAACTGCTTATCCTTGAATAGCTACAGCTCTGCAGAACCAACATCCCCAGACACCTTGGAGACACTTGGATACACATCTGAGGCATGTGAAAATCAGAGCCCAAACAAACCAGGGAATACTGATCACACCTTTACAGATGCAAACCAAATGGGGATAATAAACCTCTCGAACCATTAATTATCACAGCATGAGGTCTCTGTACTCTCCAAAGGGCTCTCATTCTGCCCATCCAGTAAACTAGATGAAATCCAACTATATTCAGACCTAGAAGAATTCTTTAGAAAAATGCGCCTTAAAACACATTTCTATAATAAAGGGACACCAAACAGACCGGAATAGTCTTAAACAAAAGAACACTTATTTCACCCCACAGGAGGGACAAAACCACAAGCTGGATAATTACATAGAAAGTTTCAGACATAGGGTGAAATCCCAAGTTTCCAACAAACAAAAGAGAATCCTGTACAATCTTACCCCACCAGAAAGAGCGGCCATAAGAACCCTACAAACTAACGAACGCATTATCATCAAACCCGCAGACAAAGGAGGCGCAGTGGTAATTATGGACATACAAAAATACATTGAAGAGGGGCACAGACAGCTCTCAGACAATAAATACTACAGGAAACTAACTGAGGACCCCACACAGGATTACACAAAACAGCTGAAAGACCTTATCAAAACATTTCCTACACAAGCGCAACCTCACCTGAAGAAACTCATACCAAACTAGCCTTCTGTGGGCACATTCTACATGCTACCCAAGATCCACAAACCGGGAAACCCTGGAAGACCAATTATATCAGGTATTGGCACACTCACGGAAGAAATATCTGGATTCATAGAGGGAATTCTGAAACCTTTCGTACACAAAACTAACAGCTTCATACAAGACACCACAGACTTTCTGAATAAATTGAAAAATATCAAGCAACTACCACCTAACACCCTTCTGGTCACGATGGATGTAGAATCACTATACAGCAACATTCCACATGCGGATGGCATAGCTGCATGTGGAAGACTCCTAAAAAATCCACACTGGACCATCAATACTCACCAGAAACTATTACAAAATTAATCAAATTCATTTTAACTCACAACTACTTCCACTTTAACAATGATATCTATCTACAAATAATGGGCAATGCGATGGGCACCAGGACAGCACCCCAATATGCCAACCTTTTTATGGCTGAGCTGGAAGAGACATTTCTGAATACACACCAGACCAAACCTCTAAAATACTACCGGTACATCGATGACATTTTTATGATTTGGACGGAGGGTGAAGAAACTCTGAAACAATTTTATTCTGCCTTCAATACATACCATCCTACAATCAGATTCAAAATTGACTACTCCCCAGAAAAAGTCAACTTTTTGGACACCACGGTCTCAATCAGTGATGGCTGTATACAAACATCTATATACAAGAAACCCACATACAAATGCAGCTAGCTCCACAACTCCAGCTTCCACCCTTCACATACAAAAAGATCCATTATTTACAGCCAAGCCACAAGGTACCACCGTATCTGCTCTGACCCAGGGGACAGAGATAGACACCTTGAAATCCTGACTGCATCCTTCGAACAGAAAGGCTACAACCCCAAAATAATCTCCAAGAATATTGCCTCCTCCCTCAAAACACCCAGGGAGAGTCTGTTACAGTACAAGGAGAAAAAATCCACAGACAGAATCCCCCTTGTAGTGACATACAATCCAGAGCTGGAAAAACTGAGGAAAATCATAAGAGATCTACAACCTATACTCCAGGAGGATGAATTACTGAAAGAGATATTCCCATCCCCACCAGTACTGGCCTTCCGACAGCCACCCAACTTAAAACACAAGCTAATCAGAAGTAAACTTCCATCACAGACTGAAAAGGAACAGAAGGGCACACTTCCCTGTAATTTATCCAGTTGCAAACTATGCCAAAATATTTCACAGGACCCCACAGTCATCCACAAAGGAAAGATATTCAACATAAAGGAATCTTTCACTTGCTCATCTTCCAATGTGGTATATATCATTCAGTGTAAAAAATGTAACGAAGGATGCTATATTGGAGAAACAGGCCAGATGCTTAAGACAAGATTCAATTTACATAGACATCACATGAACAATACTGGTGCCAGTAGGGCTCCCACCCCTGTTGGTCAGCATTTTACAGGACCAGGACACTGTACCAGTGACTTCACAGTGAGAATCCTGAAAGGTAACTTTAAAACCATACAAGAACGTAAGACCTTTGAAGTCAGAATGATTGAATTTTTTAACACCCAACAGAAAGAACAAGGATCTGGGGTTCCTAGCCCATTATAAACCATAAAGCTGTATTTCTCTGTTGATCACCCCACTCTTCACCTATCCACACCCATCCTGTTAGAATATCAATGATATGCTTTGATGTCCCCATGCATACCTCCTACCCACCCCCATCATCCCTCCCTGTCAGACTATCATAGTAATGCTTGAATGTTTTCACTTGTATACACTGTCAGCTAGCACATTTGCTTATTTCCGATCTGACGAAGAAGGGCAACCTTTGAAAGCTAATCAAGAAATGTATTAAGTTACTAGTAAAAAAGGCCCGTTTCTGACACACATGAAACGGGCGCTAGCAAGGTTTTCCTCGGAGTGTGTATGTTTGGGAGAGTGTATGTGAGAGTGACTGTTTGAGAGTCAGAGTGAAAGTGTGATTGTGTGAGAGAGAGAGTGAGTCTGGGTGTGAGTGTGTTTGTGACAGAGTGTGTGTGTGAGAATGAGAGTGTGTGCAAGTGTGTATGTGAGACACAGTGTGAGAGAGAGTGTGTGTGTGTGGGCGAGAGAGAGAGTGTGTGTGAGACACAGATTCTCTGTGAGAGTGAGTGTATGAGACCAAGCGAGTGTGTGAGTGACTGTGTGGCACATAGAGAGTGAATGTGATACAGTGTGAGATAGTGTGTGAGAGTCAGAAAGACATTGTATATGAGAGAGAGAGTGTGAGCCCTGCCCCCTCCATTCATCCTTTTCCAGCAATTCCCCTCTCTCCCTGAGCCCTGCCCTCCCAATCCATGCCCATCCATGTTCCTCTGTCACCTGCCCCCTCCATTCATCCCTATCCAGCAATTCCCATCTCTCCCTGAGGCCTGTCCTGCAATCCATATCCATCCATGCCCATCTGTCCCCTCCATTCATCCCTATCCAGCAATTCCCCTCTCCCTGAGTCCTGCCCTTCCAATCCATGCTCCTCTGTCACCTGGCCCCTCCATTCATCCCTATCCAGCAATTCCCCTCTCTGCCTGAGGCCTGCCCTGCAATCCATATGCATCCATGCCCATCTGTGCCCTCCATTCATTCCTATCCAGCAATTCCCCTCTCCCTGAGTCCTGCCCTTCCAATCCATGCCCATCCATGCTCCTTTGTCACCTGGCCCCTCCATTCATCCCTATCCAGCAATTCCCCTCTCTCCTTGAGGCCTGCCCTGCAATCCATATCCATCCATGCCCATCTGTCCCCTCCATTCATCCCTTTCCAGCAATTCCCCTCTCTCCCTGAGCCCTCCCCTCCCAATCCATGGCCATCCATGCTCCTCTGTCCCCTGCCGCCTCCATTCATCCTTTTCCAGCAAGTCCCCTCTCTCCCTTCCATGACCCCCCCTCGCATCCATGCTCCTCTCTCTCCCATGTCCCAGCCTGGCCCGCCCTCTTCTCCCCCCCCCTTCGCATCCATGCTGTCGTTTCTCCCCTGCCCTCCCGCTCCCATTGTTGTACTTTACTGGCCACCCTCTTCTGTCCCCCCAACATGCGTTTTTTTTTTTTTTTTTCCTTCTTGTTAAATTTACCTCCGTGGCGGTTCCGGTAGCGAAGCTTCAGGGAAGGAGGCGGTGCTCCCGACGTCTAGGTTTCCCTTCGCTGTGTTCCGCCTTCTTTTGACGTCATCCTTGAACACAGCGAAGGGAAGGCTAGACGTCGAGAGCGCCGCCTCCTTCCCTGATGCTTCGCTGCCGAGCGATGCGATTGGTTGAGTGTCATTGCTCCGCCCTCGACGTCATCACGTTTGACGCGTGGGCGGGGCAGACACAAAGCGATCTCACCCCCTTCACTTTTAGAATGTTGGCTAAGAGAGGCTTCATTAGAACGTTGGAGGTGCGTTTTATATAGAGAGATGTCCAATAAAAAAGGTATCTTATTTTCTTTTCCATGTTTTATTTTGTTTGATTTCTATCGATAAGAGGAAAACTTGGAAATTGTTGTTTTAGAGACATGGTTCAATGATTCCCATGAATGGGATGTGACCATACCAGGCTATAATCTTTTTAGGAAGGATAGGGATGGTGGAGGAGTGGGTATGCTGTATGTGAAAAACAATATCAGAGTACCTGAAATGCAGGGAACCTGGGAAAAGGAAGAAGCTATATAGATAATCCTGGAAAGGGAAGATGAAACCTATATCTGCATGGGTGTTATCTACAGATTTCTGGCACAAATGGAGAAGCTGGACAAGGATCTGATTGGCATGAAAGGGGAGACTCTAGTCTTGGGAGATTTCAACTTGCCTGATGTGGTTTGGAATGTCCCGTGGGCAGAATCAGAAAGAAGTAGAGGTCGTGGATGCCTGTCAAAGTGCATTGTTCAGACAGATGGTAACAGAACCTGCAAGGGAAGGGTTGACGCTAGATCTAGTGTTCACAAATGGAGGAAGTGTTTCCAATGTCTGTGTGGGTGGCCACTTAGGTAATGGTGATCATCACATAATGCTGGGCAGTGTCCACACCGGGACTCCATTGATATGTGTGTGTGTATATGTATATATATATATATATATATATATATCGTCCTGTCCTCTGAACACATGCTACAGGTGAGTATCTTTGCATTATTGCATGTGTCATATTGCATGGGTTCTGATCTTTAAACAAAATGACATGTTAGACAAACAGAATCTGAGTAAACACACAAAATTATTACTTCATTTAAGGAACAAAGCTATCTGATACTGATATTACCTATTTGAAAAAGTAACTGTCCCCTAAACTTGGTTGCACTACCTTTAGCAGGAATAATTGCAGCCAAATGCTCCTATAATCTGATGTCAGTCTTTTATATTGCTGATGAATCTTGGCCCATTCTTCGCAAAACTGCTTTAATTCAGACACATTCATAGGTTTCTGTACATGAACTGCTTGTTTTGGGTCCTGCCACAGCACCTCTATTGGGTTCAAGTTATATAGACCAGCCAACTCATCACCTGGTTTCTGCCAAAGCTCCAACTGAAAACTCAAGTTTAGTTGTGTGAATATGAACCAGTAAGGGCTGCTGGGGATTGTCAGATCTTGCAGTCTGCACCCCTCTGCTAAACCCACAGTGTCCAAGCCATAAAATTATTTTAAATAGTGAAAACATATTTTCTCCGAGGACAAGCAGGCTGCTTGTTCTCACTGATGGGTGACGTCCACGGCAGCCCCTCCAATCGGAAACTTCACTAGCAAAGTCCTTTGCTAGCCCTCGCGCGCCCGCGCGCACCGCGCATGCGCGGCCGTCTTCCCGCCCGAAACCGGCTCGAGCCGGCCAGTCTTCTTTTGTCCGCACTCGGTACGGTCGTGTTTTCGCCGTGTCGAGCCCCGGAAAGTCGACCTCGCGCGTCCAATTTGTTTTGAACGTGTTTTTTTCCTTCGGGAAAGCTTTGTCCTAGTCGGGAAGTGCTCCGGAAACCCCTCGCCGGGTTTCGTGTAAATCCTCCCCGTACTTCCAGCTTTTTTGCCCCGGTAAGTTTTCTTTCGTCGTCGGGGTAGGCCTCTTTTCGGCCTCGGTCGAGATTTTTTTCTCCCTCTAAATTTTGGTGCTCCAAATTTCGCCATTTCGGCTTTTGATTTCGCCGGCGTGATTTTTCCGCCCATGACATCGAAGCCTTCCAGCGGCTTCAAGAAGTGCACCCAGTGCGCCCGGGTTATCTCGCTCACTGATCGACACTCGTCGTGTCTTCAGTGTCTGGGGGCCGAGCACCGCCCTCAGAACTGTAGTCTGTGTTCCCTGCTTCAAAGGCGGACTCAGGTAGCGAGACTAGCCCAGTGGAACGTGTTGTTCTCGGGCTCTTCGTCGGCATCGGCACCGGGATCTTCGAGTGCATCGACGTCGTCAGCGTCCAGACCATCTTCCTCGGCCGCCCCTGCATCGAGGCATCGGGCCTCTGCATCGGCGCCGAGACATCGGATAGCTGCATCGACGTCGGTGGTACCAGGACCTCGTCTGCTGATGTCGTCGGACGGTGGTGCATCGGGTGGAGTGCAGGTGAGGGCTGTCCATTCCCCTGCTGGTGGCGGTGAGCCCTCGGGTGGGTCTCCTCCTACCCTGAGGGCTCCTGCGGTACAGCCCCCCCGAGATCGACCTTCTTCAGTCTCGGCCCCGAGGAAGCGACGGATGGATTCGACGTCCTCCTCGTCGGTGCCGGGGAGCTCCGGTGACATGCTTCGGAAGAAATCGAAGAAGCATCGACACCGGTCTCCTCCCCGTGTCGGCACCGAGAGCTCTGGGTCGCCGAGGGATTCGGCACCCAGCAGGCATCGGCACCGAGAGGACCGCTCACCCTCTGTTCAGGAGGTGTCGATGCGCTCCGCTCTGGACAGCCCGGAACAGCCTCCACGCCCGGAACAGGTTCTGACGTCGACGCCTGCATCGACCTCTCAGCCTTTCTCTGCAGCCACTCTAAACGAGAGCCTCCGGGCCGTCCTCCCAGAGATTCTGGGAGAGCTGTTGCGCCCTACCCCTCCGGTACCGGCGGTGCTTGCGCCTCCGGTACCGTCGAGCGTGGCGCCGGCTGGCCCATCGCCCAGGTTGAGGTCCCCGACGTCGGTACCGCGTGCGGTGCCGACCGCGGCCACCTCCCAGGAAGGCTCCCCGACTACGTCGGCGGAGGGAGCTTCGCCGATGCGGGCCAGGGAGTCTACCTCTCGACGCCCCCATCGTGGACGTGGCTCCACAGAGTCGAGCAGGGCGAGGTTGCAGACACAGGTCCGTGAACTTGTGTCTGACACCGAGGGTGAGGCCTCGTGGGAGGAAGAGGAAGATCCCAGATATTTCTCTGACGAGGAGTCTGAGGGTCTTCCGTCTGATCCCACTCCCTCTCCTGAGAGACAGCTTTCTCCTCCCGAGAGTCTGTCTTTTGCCTCCTTTGTCCGGGAGATGTCTACGGCCATCCCCTTCCCGGTGGTTGTGGAGGACGAGCCCAGGGCTGAAATGTTTGAGCTCCTGGACTATCCTTCTCCACCTAAGGAAGCGTCCACTGTTCCCTTGCACCATGTCCTAAAGAAGACATTGCTTGCGAACTGGACAAAACCATTAACTAACCCCCACATCCCCAAGAAGATCGAGTCCCAGTACCGGATCCATGGGGACCCAGAGCTGATGCGCACGCAGTTGCCTCATGATTCTGGAGTTGTGGATCTGGCCCTAAAGAAGGCTAAGAGTTCTAGGGAACATGCTTCGGCGCCCCCGGGCAAAGACGCTAGAACCTTAGACTCCTTTGGGAGGAAGGCCTACCATTCCTCTATGCTCGTGTCCAAGATCCAGTCTTACCAGCTCTACACGAGCATCCACATGCGGAACAATGTGCGGCAGTTGGCGGGCTTGGTTGATGCTCTTCCCCCCGAGCAAGCCAAGCCTTTTCAGGAGGTGGTCAGGCAGCTGAAGGCGTGCAGAAAATTCCTGGCCAGAGGAGTTTATGACACTTTTGATGTTGCGTCCAGGGCCGCTGCTCAAGGTGTGGTGATGCGCAGGCTTTCATGGCTGCGTGCCGCCGACATGGAGAATAGACTCCAGCAGCGGATTGCGGACTCGCCTTGCCGTGCGGACAACATTTTTGGCGAAAAAGTCGAACAGGTGGTAGAGTCTCTCCACCAGCGGGACACCGCATTCGACAAGTTCGCCCGCCGGCAGCCTTCAGCTTCTACCTCTACAGGTAGACGATTTTTCGGGGGAAGGAAGACTGTTCCCTATACTTCTGGCAAGCGTAGGTACAATCCTCCTTCCCGACAGCCTGTGGCCCAGGCTAAGCCCCAGCGCGCTCGCTCTCGACAGCAGCGTGCGCCTCAGCAAGGCCCCGCGGCTCCCCAGCAAAAGCAAGGGGCGAGCTTTTGACTGGCTCCAGCAGAGCATAGCCGACATCCAAGTGTCCGTGCCGGGCGACCTGCCAGTCGGGGGGAGGTTGAAAGCTTTTCACCAAAGGTGGCCTCTCATAACCTCCGATCAGTGGGTTCTGCAAATAGTCCGGCAGGGATACACCCTCAATTTGGCCTCAAAACCTCCAAATTGTCCACCGGGAGCTCAGTCTTACAGCTTCCAGCACAAGAAGGTACTTGCAGAGGAACTCTCCGCCCTTCTCAGCGCCAATGCGGTCGAGCCCGTGCCATCCGGGCAAGAAGGGCTGGGATTCTATTCCAGGTACTTCCTTGTGGAAAAGAAAACAGGGGGGATGCGTCCCATCCTAGACCTAAGGGCCCTGAACAAATATCTCGTAAAAGAAAAGTTCAGGATGCTTTCCCTGGGCACCCTTCTCCCCATGATTCAGCAAAACGATTGGCTATGCTCTCTGGACTTGAAGGATGCCTACACACACATCCCGATACTGCCAGCTCACAGACAGTATCTGCGATTTCAGCTGGGCACACGCCACTTCCAGTACTGTGTGCTACCCTTTGGGCTCGCCTCTGCGCCCAGGGTGTTCACAAAGTGCCTAGCTGTGGTAGCAGCGGCGCTTCGCAGGCTGGGGGTGCACGTGTTCCCATATCTCGACGATTGGCTGGTGAAGAACACATCCGAGTCAGGAGCCCTGCAGTCCATGCAGATGACTATTCGCCTCCTGGAGCTACTGGGGTTTGTGATAAATTACCCAAAGTCCCATCTTCTCCCAGTGCAGAAACTCGAATTCATCGGAGCCCTGCTGGATTCTCGGACGGCTCGCGCCTATCTCCCAGAGGCGAGAGCCAACAACTTGTTGTCCCTCGTCTCGCGGGTGCGAGCGTCCCAGCAGATCACAGCTCGGCAGATGTTGAGATTGCTGGGCCACATGGCCTCCACAGTTCATGTGACTCCCATGGCCCGCCTTCACATGAGATCTGCTCAATGGACCCTAGCCTCCCAGTGGTATCAGGCCGCCGGGGGTCTAGAGGACGTGATCCACCTGTCCACGAGTTTTCTCGAATCCCTGTATTGGTGGACGATTTGCTCCAATTTGACTCTGGGACGTCCCTTCCAAATTCCTCAGCCACAAAAAGTGCTGACCACGGATGCGTCTCTCCTGGGATGGGGAGCTCATGTCGATGGGCTTCACACCCAAGGAAGGTGGTCCCTCCAAGAAAGCGATCTACAGATCAATCTTCTGGAGTTGCGAGCGATCTGGAACGCTCTGAAGGCTTTCAGAGATCGGCTGTCCCACCAAATTATCCAAATTCAGACAGACAATCAGGTTGCCATGTACTATGTCAACAAGCAGGGGGGCACCGGATCCCGCCCCCTGTGTCAGGAAGCCGTCAGCATGTGGCTCTGGGCTCGCCGTCAAGGCATGGTGCTCCAAGCCACATATCTGGCAGGCGTAAACAACAGTCTGGCCGACAGGTTGAGCAGGATTATGCAACCTCACGAGTGGTCGCTCAATTCCCGTGTGGTGCGACAGATCTTCCAGGCGTGGGGCACCCCCCTGGTGGATCTCTTCGCATCTCAAGTGAACCACAAGGTCCCTCAGTTCTGTTCCAGGCTTCAGGCCCACGGCAGACTGGCGTCGGATGCCTTCCTCCTGGATTGGGGGGAAGGTCTGCTGTATGCTTATCCTCCCATACCTCTGGTGGGGAAGACTTTGCTGAAACTCAAGCAGGACCGAGGCACCATGATTCTGATTGCTCCCTTTTGGCCGCGTCAGATCTGGTTCCCTCTTCTTCTGGAGTTATCCTCCGAAGAACCGTGGAGATTGGAGTGTTTTCCGACCCTCATCACGCAGGACGAAGGGGCTCTTCTGCATCCCAACCTCCAGTCCCTGGCTCTCACGGCCTGGATGTTGAGGGCGTAGACTTTGCCTCTTTGGGTCTGCCAGAGGGTGTCTCCCGCATCTTGCTTGCTTCCAGGAAAGACTCCACTAAGAGAAGTTACTTCTTTCATTGGAGGAGGTTTGCCGTCTGGTGTGACAGCAAGGCCCTAGATCCTCGCTCTTGTCCTACACAGACCCTGCTTGAATACCTTCTGCACTTGTCTGAGTCTGGTCTGAAGACCAACTCCGTAAGGGTTCACCTTAGTGCAATCAGTGCATACCATTACCAAGTGGAAGGTAAGCCGATCTCAGGACAGCCTTTAGTTGTTCGCTTCATGAGAGGTTTGCTTTTGTCAAAGCCCCCTGTCAAGCCTCCTACAGTGTCATGGGATCTCAATGTCGTTCTCACCCAGCTGATGAAACCTCCTTTTGAGCCACTGAATTCCTGCCATCCGAAGTACTTGACCTGGAAGGTCATTTTCTTGGTGGCAGTTACTTCGGCTCGTAGAGTCAGTGAGCTTCAGGCCCTGGTAGCCCAGGCCCCTTACACCAAATTTCATCACAACAGAGTAGTCCTCCGCACTCACCCTAAGTTTCTGCCAAAGGTCGTGTCGGAGTTCCATCTGAACCAGTCAATTGTCTTGCCAACATTCTTTCCCCGTCCTCATTCCTGCCCTGCTGAACGTCAGCTGCACACATTGGACTGCAAGAGAGCATTGGCCTTCTATCTGGAGCGGACACAGCCCCACAGACAGTCCGCCCAACTGTTTGTTTCTTTTGATCCCAACAAGAGGGGAGTGGCTGTAGGGAAACGCACCATATCCAATTGGCTAGCAGATTGCATTTCCTTCACTTACGCCCAGGCTGGGCTGGCTCTTGAGGGTCATGTCACGGCTCATAATGTTAGAGCCATGGCTGCGTCGGTAGCCCACTTGAAGTCAGCCACCATGGAGGAAATTTGCAAAGCTGCGACGTGGTCATCTGTCCACACATTCACATCTCATTACTGCCTGCAGCAGGATACCCGACGCGACAGTCGGTTCGGGCAGTCAGTTCTTCAGAACCTGTTTGGGCTTTAGGATCCAACTCCACCCCCCGAGGGCCCTGTTTGTTCTGTTCCAGGCTACACTCTCAGTTAGTTGGTAAATTTTTTTAGGTCAATCTCAGTTATGTCCTCGCCGTTGCGAGGCCCAATTGACCAATGTTGTTGTTTTGAGTGAGCCTGGGGGCTAGGGATACCCCATCAGTGAGAACAAGCAGCCTGCTTGTCCTCGGAGAAAGCGAATGCTACATACCTGTAGAAGGTATTCTCCGAGGACAGCAGGCTGATTGTTCTCACAAACCCGCCCGCCTCCCCTTTGGAGTTGTGTCTTCCCTTGAAGTGTATTGTCTTGCTACATACTGGACTGGCCGGCTCGAGCCGGTTTCGGGCGGGAAGACGGCCGCGCATGCGCGGTGCGCGCGGGCGCGCGAGGGCTAGCAAAGGACTTTGCTAGTGAAGTTTCCGATTGGAGGGGCTGCCGTGGACGTCACCCATCAGTGAGAACAATCAGCCTGCTGTCCTCGGAGAATACCTTCTACAGGTATGTAGCATTCGCTTTATCTCCAAGCAAAATAGCCTCTACACACATGGACCGCAGTGACTTTGTGCCGCACTTGACATGACAGCTGATATAACTCCAGACAGGCTAATTCCTAAGGAGCTTATCTCAAGTTTATATAGTAACATAGTAAATGACGGCAGAAAAAGACCTGCATGGTCCGTCCAGTCTGCCCTACAAGATAAACTCATATGTGCTACTTTTTGTGTATACCTTACCTTGATTTGTACCTGTCCTTTTCAGGGCACAGACCGTGTAAGTCTGCCCAGCACTATCCCCGCCTCCCGCCACCGGCTCTGCCACCCAATCTCGGCTAAGCTCCTTAGGATCCATTCCTTCTGAACAGGATTCCTTTATGTTTATCCCACCCGTGTTTGAATTCTGTTACCGTTTTCATTTCCACCACCTCCCACGGGAGGGCATTCCAAGCATCCACTACTCTCTCCGTGAACAAATACTTCCTGACATTTTTCTTGAGTCTGCCCCCCTTCAATCTCATTTCATGTCCTCTCGTTCTACCGCCTTCGCACCTCCGGAAAAGGTTCGTTTGCGGATTAATACTTTTCAAATATTTGAACGTCTGTATCATATCACCCCTGTTTCTCCTTCCAGAGTATACATGTTCAGGTCATCAAGCCTCTGCTCATACATCTTGTAACGCAAATCCCATACCATTCTCGTAGCTTTTCTTTGCACCGCTTCAATTCAATTTACAAGCAAAAAAGCCCGTTTAGTGAAAAATGAACAGGGCCTTGCAAGGCTGTCGTCTAATCACAATTATGTTTTAAATCTCTCTTCCGTGTCTTATCCATCCATATTGTTATGATTCTGCCGGTTTGGCAGGGGAAGGGGGTGGACTTCATTCCTGATTGGCTGGCAGGGTCTGACTGACATCAGAGGGTGTACTTTAGCCTGCTTCCTTCTGCCTTCCCTGCTTTGGCGTTACATTTCTTTGTGACTAGAAAGCCGGACAGTTCTTAGAACGTGCTGTGTGCTCTGGCTTTGATCTGTGTTTCTGTTCAGGGATTCCTATTCCCTGCCCTCTGTTTGTGTTAGCTGGTTTCAGCTGTGTGTGTGGAGCTGTAATCAGCTCACTGCCTCCAGCTTGGCTCTCCCGCACTGCTTGCAGTTCTCAGTGGGAAGCGGGCTGCGTGTTTGTTCAGCCCGGCTGTGCTCCGGTGGGGTCGGAGCTTTCTCTCTGTTTGTTTGTTTGTTTAGTTAAGGATCTCCTTTCCTGGTGTGCCTGCCTGCTGGCTCAGTAAGTTTAACCCCTTGTGTGCTGTGACTCTGCCTCTGTCTTCTGGGTGTTCTGTCAGAGATTTCCTTTCTCTTCTGTTTTGTCTTTTCCCTGGCATTTGGCTGGGATCTAGGGTTTCCTTTTGTTTGCTGCTCCTGTCTCTGGCTTGTGGGGGTGGGTGTTCCTTCTCCCCTTGGCCCCAGGGGAAGGGGGGTCCTTTGGGCTGTTGTCTTTTCATCCGCCTGCAGGGGGCAAGGGGCTTCCTGTATTAGTTCCCCTGTCCTGTGCTGGTCCCCTGGGGGTGTGTGACCCCGCTCTGGTTCTTTTGTTACTCCCTTTGCCCTGTGGCTGGCACCTTGGGGTCCCGGGGGGAAGGACTCCTGGGTTCTTTCACCCCCTCCTGTGTGTGTCTGGGTTCCAGTTCAGCTGTGAGGCCTGCACAAGTGGCTCTGAGCGCCTGGGTTCCTGTTCGGCTGCGAGGCCCGCCTTTATGCCTATTTCCCTTTCTTCCTGAGGTGCTGCGGGGGAGGGTAGGTTATGGGTTTGAGTAGCTGGGGTGTGCAGTGGCGGGTCGGTCTCCCCTTGGCCTGGGTCAGCGCTCTGCTGGCCTCGGCCAGGGCTCACGACCAACCCAACGGATTACACATATCCAGCAATTCTCCTCTCTCCCCTGTCCTCCCCTCCATGTCCAGCGATTCTCCTGTGTGCCCTTCCCCCATCCATATCCACTGATTTCTTGTCTCCACTCCCCTCCATGTCTCCTCTCTCCTCTCCCCTCCCCTCCATGTCTAGTGACTCGCCCCAGCCCCCACTTTGCCCCTCTTTTAAGCACCCGAGTTCCAGCAACCCCAGCACTCACCTGCCCACCCTCTTCTCCCACAGCAGCTCTCCTTTCCTTCCTGCCGCCCTGCCTTAAAAACTTTATTTTACCTCAAGTCGCAGCAGCGGTAGGCTCGGCTCGCCTCCAGCCTTCCCTTTCCTTCCCTCTGTGTCCCGCTCTCCTCTGACATAATTTCCTCTTTCCCCAAGGGCGGGATACTGAGAGGGAAGGAAAGGGAAGACTGGAGGCAAGCCGATTACATAGTAGCTTATTTGCATACGGTTACGAACCTAGCCAGCCTGCCATCCAGGAATGCAGATTGAGAGATTATTATATAGGATATTCCTGCTAAAGGTTTGTATCTGATGCATTATTGTTTAAGATCATAACTGCATCACTTGCAATCACAGAACAAAAAAAAAAAGAATAGCCCCCTTCTCCCAGACTACCCTTATAATCCCTGGCGGTGTAGTCGGGGCAGGAGCAATACCCCAGTCATGGCAGCCATTTTTAGAGTGGAGTTGGAAAAGGCAGGAGTAACTGGGCACCACTCCTGCCCCAACTAGTCCACGATTGTAAGGAAGGCTGGGGAGAGGCAGTTGGGGGGGGGGGGAACTCCTGTTGAGGGAGAAGAATGGAGACAAAATGGGACAAAACACAAATTTTCACCTTCCACCAAAGATGCATGGTCACTTTTGGCCAAAACCAAAATATGTCCGAAATAAAATAACCTTTTGGCCTAAACCGGACAGAAAAAAGGATTTTGGACCTGTTTCGGTGCCATAACCAAAATTCAGTCAGCCTCTAGATTCAGGGTTTTCACTAGGCCATTCCAAAGCTTTAATTTTTTGTTCTCAGCCATTCAGATATATACTTGAACATTTTTGCTGTATAAACCAATTCTCCGAGGACAAGCAGGCTGTATTATACTCACAACTGGGTCGTCGTCCGCGACAGCTCAGGAGACCGGGAAAAATATTGCAGAGCAAAAATAAACTTCTAGAACGCTGTGTCGTGTAGGCAGAACACACCGCGCATGCGTGAACGGCTTCCCGCCCACGACGCGAACATGCCCTTCCTCAGTTTCTTTGATCCGTATTTGGAGTGACACAATTTTTTCTTTGCACTATTTGGCTCAGGAGACCCTTTCTTCGCGTTCACAGCTTTCTCTTTGCTCTCTTTCAACTTTGTGTTGTAGTTTTTTTTCTTCTTTTCTCAAATAGTGAAAAAAAAAAAAAAAAAGTACTATTTCCTTATTTTTCTTAGATTTTCTTCCCTTACTAAGTTTCCTTCTTTTTTTGTCGCGGCCGCTTTTTAGGCTGCTCGGTCGGGTCTGTTTTTCCCTTTTTGTGCCTTCTCTTTTGGCACGATCAAGTCTTTTAATTTTGCTGCTGCTGTTTTTCCGTCTTTGTCATCGAGGACTCCCAGCGGCTTCAAGCGTTGTACTCACTGCAACCAGACAATCTCAGGAACCCATATCCACGCGTGGTGTCTCCAGTGCCTTGGGCCAGACCATCTGCCTGTAAGCTGTGCCTTCTGATGAAGAAGTGCCGATGCATTGGTCATCTGGCAGCCTGGTACCGGCTCTTGAGCCCCATCAGATTCTGCCACTGACTCCTGCACCGGCCCCCCAGCCTTTTCTGATGGAAGCTCTCGACGAGCGCATCAGAGCCCTTCTTCCAGAGCTTCTGGAGGGATTGCTGCGCCAATCTGCTTCGGTGTTGGGGGTGCTTGCGCCTTCTGTACTGACTGTGGAAGCAGCATCTGGGTCATGCCTGTGGTGAGGTCTCCGTCCTCGGTGCCGCTTAGGGTATCGGCGTCGGCTGCCACCCGGGTCGATTCCCCCTCGACATCGGTGGAGGAAGCTTTGCCGGAGTCCAGGCAGGGGTCAACTTCTCGACATCCCCCACGAGGTCGTCATTCCTTGACGTCGAGACAGGCTCGGGTTCGTGCTGCTCTTAGGGAGCTTTAGTCGGATACCGAGGATGGGCGCTCGTGGGAAGAGGAGGAGGACCCCAGATACTTTTCGGAGGAAGAGTCGTGGGGTTCCCTCTGATCCTACTCCGCCACTTGAAAGAAGACTGTCTCCACCTGAGAGTCTTTCTTTCTCATCTTTTGTTCGGGAAATGTCTAAGGACATTCCATTCCCTATGGAGGTTGTGGATTAGCCCAGGGCTGAGATGCTTGAGGTCTTGGATTATCCTTCTGCTGAGGTTGCAACGACCCCCTTGCATAATATGCTCAGAGAAGTACCCTCTTTCTAATCCAGTGATTCCCAAGAAATCAGAGTCCCAGTACAGAGTCCATGGAGAGCCTGTAATGGTGAAGGCCCAACTTCCTCACGATTCCATGGTGGTGGACTCTGCTCTCAGAAGAGCCAGGAGCACTAGAGACTATGCCTCGGCGCCCCCAGGCAGAGAATCTAGGACCTTTTGGGAGGACAACGTATCAGGCCGCTATGCTTGCCGCCAAGATCCAAACTTACCACCTCTACATGAACATCCACTTACGGAACTCGGTGAGGCAACTGTCCAGTTTGGTTGAAGCACTTCCTCCGGAGCTCACTGAACCTTTTCACCAGGTGGTCAGGCAGCAGAAGGCGTGTCGCAAATTCCTGGCCAGGGGTACTTAAGACACTTTTGATGTGGCATCCCAAGTATCTGCTCAAGGTATAGTAATGCGCAGACTCTCATGGCTGCGTGTCTCTGACCTGGATCATAAGATGCAGCAGCGAATGGCGGATGTTCCTTGCTGGGGGAATAATCTTTTTGGAGAAAAAGTAGAGGACATGGTCGATCAGATCAAAATGCACCATGATGCTATGGATTCTCTCTCCCGCCGGGCATCTTTTGCTACCACTTCCTCTTCTCAGAGGTTTTTTGGAGGGAAGAGGAGTGCTCCCTATTCCTAAAACAGACGTAGGTACACTCCTTGGCAGCCTGTTCAGGCTCAGTCCCAGCACACTCATTCCCATCAACGACGTGCATCTGAGGCCCCTAGGGCTCCCCAGCAAAAGCAAGGGACGGGCTTTTGACTGGCTCCAGGGCAGCATAGCCACAGAAACAGTGTCCGTGCCGGATGGCTTGCCGGTCGGGGGGGAGGTTGATGTTTTTTCACCAAAGGTGGCCTCTTATAACCTCTGACAGGTGGGTTCTTCAAATAGTCCGGTTAGGATACACTCTCAATCTGGTATCCAGGCCTCCAAATTGTCCACCGGGAGCTCAGTCCTTCAGCTCCCAGCACAAGCAGGTACTTGCAGAGGAACTCTCCGCCCTTCTAAAGGCGAATGTGGTCAAACCCGTTCCACCAGGGGAAGAAGGGCTGAGATTCTATTCCAGGAACTTCCTTGTGCAAAAGAAAACAGGGGGGATGTGTCCCATCCTAGACCTAAGGGCCCTGAACAAATTCCTTCTCCGAGAAAAGTTCAGGATGGTTTCCCTGGGCACCCTTCTTCCCATGATTCAGGGAAACGATTGACTATGCTCTCTGGACTTGAAGGATGCCTATACTCAAATCTCGATACTCCCAGCTGACAGGAAGTATCTTCAATTTCGGTTGGAAACTCGGCACTTTCAGTACTGTGTACTGCCCTTTGGTTTTGCGTCTGCGCCCAGGGTCATTACAAAGTGCCTAGCAGTTGTCGCAGCATTGCTAAACAGACTGGGAGTGCATATGTTCCCTTATCTCGACGATTGGCTGGTGAAGAGCACCTCGGAGGCAGGCGCTCTACAGTCCATGCGGATGACTAATTCGACTGCTAGAACTACTGGGGTTTGTAATCAATTATCCCAAGTCGCACCTTGTCCCGGTTCAAAAATTGGAGTTCATTGGAGCTCTGTTGGACACACGGACGTCTCAAGCTTATCTCCCCCAGGCAAGGGCAGACAATCTCCTTGCCCTAGTGTCCTTGGCTCGAGCAGATGTTGAGACTATTAGCAGATCACAGCTCAGCAGATGTTGAGACTTTTAGGGCACATGGCTTCCACAGTTTATGTGACTCCCATGGCACGCCTGCATATGAGATCAGCTCATTGGACCCTAGCTTCCCAGTGGTGCCAGGCCACAGGGGATCTAGAGGATGTAATTCATCTCTCCACTGACTTTTGCAGCTCCCTTCAGTGGTGGCCATTCGATCCAATCTGACCCTGGGACGCCCATTCGAAATTCCTCAGCCGCAGAAAGTGCTGACGACAGATGCATCTCTCCTGGGGTGGGGAGCTCATGTAGATGGACTTCACACTCAAGGAGCTTGGACCTTTCAGGAAAAAGATCTTCAGCTCATCCTCCTGGAATTACGAACGATCTGGAACGCTCTCAAGGCTTTCAGAGATTGGCTGTCCAACCAAATCATTCTAATTCAGACAGATGTATCAGGTTGCTATGTATTACACCAACAAGCAGGGGGGCACCGGTTCTCGCCCTGTGTCAGGAAGCCATCCAGATGTGGCTTTGGGCGCACCATCACGGCATGTTTCTCCAGGCCATGTATCTGGCAGGCGTAAACAACAGTCTGGCCGACAGGTTGAGCAGGATCATGCAACCTCATGAGTGGTCACTGAACACGTTGTCCGCAAGATCTTCCGAGCATGGGGCACCCCCTCGCTGGATCTTTTTGCCACTCAGTCAAATTACAAAGTCCCTCAGTTCTGTTCCAGACTTCAGGCCCACGACAGACTAGCGTCAGATGCCTTTCTCCTTCATTGGGGATCGGGCCTTCTGTATGCATGTCCTCCCATACCTCTAGTAGAGAAGACTTTGCTGAAACTCAAGCAAGACTGCGGAACTATGATTCTGATTGCGCCCTTTTGGCCCCGTCAGATCTGGTTCCCTCTTCTTCTGGAATTGTCCTCCGAAGAACCGTGGAGATTGGAGTGTTTTCCGACCCTCATCACCCATCGCGGACAACGACCCAGTTGTGAGAATTATCAGCCCGCTGTCCTCTGAGAATACCTGCTACAGGTATGTATCTTCATTTTTATGCTTCAGTTTACAGACAGGTAACTGGACATTCTCTAGAATTTTCTGGTACAGCGTAAAATTCATGGTTCCTTCAATAATGGCAAGTTTTTCAGGTCCTGAGGAAGCAGAGCATTAGAGGCTGACTGAGTTTTGGTTACGGTGCTGAAACTGACCCAAAATCCTTTTTCTACCCAATTTCAGTTTTAGCCGAAAGACTATGGCCGTTTGGTTCAACTGAAACTGACCGTGTGTGTTCAGTGGAAGCCAAAAGTTTGTTGTCTCCTCTTCCCCCTCCGTTGGGTAAGCATAAAAAGCTAGTAATCATGATATTAACACTATCTGACAAAGTTCCTGTCTCAGAGGATGTTTAACTATATCTGTATTGACTTGGGAACCTAAAGATGCCAGACTTGTTGAGAAGTCCATATTAAAATGGCTCTCCCAGTTGTCAAGCTGTGCTTGCAGTTCCTGGGACAGGAGTTTGGTAATCTAACGTGGGTTTAGCAGAGGTCTACTGTCACGAAACACCTAGCACCCACCTGGGGTTAACCCGGCAACCACCTGGAGGGTCTGTCCCCAGCACTGCTCAGGGCCGCCTGCACCTGGGCATGTGCACTACACTGCATCCTCCTCCCCACCGACTGGGCCCCTCTTGCCTCTGGCTAGTCTCCCACTCAAGTTATTCCCTGGTGATCTCTAGGGCACTGGGGCCACACTCCCAGAGGTCCCACAGTTCCTAGAAAGCACTCACAGACCTCAAATACAAACCACCAGGATTCTTAGTCCCAAGACATCAGAGCTAATAAACCTATGAGATCAGAGAAATAGAACAGCGGACAATGTAAAACAGGTGGAAAAACAACAAGCAATAACAGGTAACTGAATAAGGATCAATATTAAAACTAACTAATAAACACTTTGTCACTACCTGGGTAGCACCTGGGGAGCTTCAGGAAAATAACTGCTCGCAGTTCTTGAGCAGGACCTCAGGGCAGAGATGTTTACCCTTCACTCTCTATCTGAGACTAGGGAAAATCCAGTATCTCCTGGCTGAATTTTGAACTCCAGGGCCAATCAGAGCCCAGAGCACCAACTTTGAAAGTATCTGGCCAATGACACTGCAGCTTGCCTTCCCACAGGGCTTAAACTGAAAAAAGTCTTTTCTGCAACAGATTTAAAACAGAAAACAAACACCACCTGCTGTCCAAACAAGAGAAATACACTACATGGAAACAATAATACAATTTATAGATAGATACACACACACCACTTTGGTTGTACCCATAGAAAGGTGATATATCAAATCCATGACTCTCCCTTCCCCTTAACGGGGCTGGCTGTAATCATGCCTTGCTCTGTTCAATCAGCTGAATCTAATTATAAATTAAATTCTGTCAATTGGTTGATTAAGGGGGCAGTTACTTTTTTTTAAATGGGTGCTATTGATGTTGGATAACTTTGTTCCTTAAATAAATGAAGTAATTTTAAAAGCTTGTTTACTCAGGTTCCCTTTGTCTACTATTATGTTTTGTTTAAAGGTCAGGAACCATTGAACTATTCAGTGTGACACGTGCAATAAGAGAATTTTTTTTTTGGGGGGGGGGGGGTGGAGACTTTCACATCACTGTATTGTGTACTTATCAGCTTCCAGGATACATGTATGTAGATCTCTCAATTGAAAGCACTTTTTAGCCGGTACTGTTCTGCTTAAGTTTGTCATAGAGGAATGTTGGATTATCAAGAGGCATTTGTGTTGGCTTGTGCTTCAGGCTGAAAGCTGCTGACACAGGAAGTTGTTACTTGGCCCTTGCACTGCTCCTTATTGTGGTGTCAGGATGTGGAATTTGTGGCTGTGCTTGGTCTTTACTGCTAACAGGCCACCAAAGTTTATCCTGGCTCTGGGCCGCAGCTGACAAAAATTCAGTGATTAACTTTTTTCTCTATCAGATTACAGAAATTCTCGGCAGCAGTAAAATTTTATGTAACTTTTTTGCTATAGTTTCTCTGACCCATTTTTCCCATAGCCTTCATAATCCCTGCTAATGCAATATCTTTTCTCCAGGACTGACAAAAGTGCTTTCTTCACTTGAGGCAAATGTCAAGCCTTCAAAATTAATCTTAAACTGGTTAGCACGAAATTGAAAACTTTACTCACTAAATTTTTTCCAGAGCCATAAAGGATAGTGCTAGTGTATGACCTTCATGCATCTTACCATTGAAAATTAATATTGTGTATGCATTATAAGGTCCATATTTTTTTTTTCCTTTGTGACCTCTTTGTGAGCCGGGGTACTTGTGAAAAAAGCTATGAACATGTTTTCCTCCATTGCGCTATTCGTGTTCAGGAGCATCTCTGTGCAGTTCGAATAAAAGTGGGTGCATGGTAGCCAGTTTGAGCTGGATTGAGTGAGACCAGTTTTCTGGCAGGTCAGTTTAACTTCACTAAAATCCTTTAGTTCAGCTCAAGAAAAGATTGACACCTCGAAGAACCACTGTAGCAGATGGTTACACAAAATAGATCAGTAGTTAGCAGAGATCAAATGCCTGGCATTTACTTTAAAATCACTGAGATCTAGTGACTACTTGTGGTGTCAGGTTTTTTTTTTTTTTTTTTTTTGGGGGGGGGGGGGGGGGTTAGATGTAAACTGAAAACATGACTGTTGAAGTGTACTTTCAAAAGGGAATAATTACTAAATAGGTATTGGTGACAGTTGAATATTTTGTGGGCTTACTGGATAGTGTAGGATGTGTATGATTTCCAGTGTTAAGCCAATACTGTATCTGGCTACAGGTGTTTGGTAATCCATCTCAAACTCTATCAGGTAAAGGGACTATAAATGCCCATATGTTATGAAGATGTGTGGAAAGAACTCTTTAAAACTGGGTGAATCGGGAAGAAGAGATTTCAGGTTTCCCTAGCAAATCTGAATTCTAAAAAGACTCCTAATTAAACTGAGTTTTATCCTGGTTTTCTGTCTCCTGAACTCGAATAACCAGTGGCTTTCAAGGGTGATATGGAGGAACTGAAATAAATCTGAGAACTGAGCCAGATTGACAAATTAGAGTAGTAAATTGCCTGGACCGGATTGCATGTATCCAACGGTACTGAAATAACTCAAACATGAAATTGCTGATCTGCTGTTAGTAATCTGTAACCTGTCATTAAAATTTTCCATAGTACCTGAAGATTGGAGGTTAGCCATTGTAATGTCTTTTTTTTTTTTTTTAAGGGTTCCAGGAGTAGTCTGGGAAATTGCAGACCAATAAGCCTGATGTCGGTACTGGGTATAATAGTGGAAACTATTATAAAGAAAATTAGGGAACACGTAGAGAAATGTGGTTTAATGGGACAGAGCCAGCATGGTTTCAGCCGAGGGAAGTCGGATAAAAGTGAGCTGGTTGATCAAGATTTTCAGAAAGCTTTTGACAAAGTTCCTCATGAGACTCCTGAGAAAATTAAAGACTCATGGGATAGGAGGCAATGTTCTGGTGTGGATTAGGAATTGGTTATTGGACAGAAAACAAGAGAGTATGGTTAAATGACCATTTCTCTCAGTGGAGGAGGGTGAATAGTGGAGTCTGTACTGGGACTGGTGCTATTTAACATTTATAAGTGATCAGGAAATCGGAACGATGAGTGAGGTGACTAAATTTGCTATTGACACAAAGCTATTCAAGGTTGTTAAAACACATTTGTGACTATGAAAAATTGTAGGAAGACCTTAGGAAATTGGAAGACTGGGCATCCATCCAAATGGCAGATGAAATTTAATGTGGACAAATGTAAAGTGATGCATATTGGACAGAACAATCCAAATCATAGTTACCTGATGCTAGGTTCTACCTTGTGGGTCAGCACCCAAGAAAAAAACCTAAGTGGTGGTGTAGATAATACGCTGAAATCTTCTGCCCAGTGTGTGGTGGCAGCAGCCAAAAAAGCAAATATTTATTTATTGCATTTGTATCCCACATTTTCCCATCTATTTGCAGGCTCAATGTGGCTTACAGAGTTTTCTTATGACATGTTCATTCCATATAATGCTAGGACTTGTTAGGAAAGGTATCCTATATAATAATTCTCACCTCCAACGTTCTGACTTGCTGCCTGGGACCATGGCTCATTCCGAGTTGGTCAGGAGGGCTCCATAGATCAGGCTGACATTACCGTAGCCATTATGATGTCAACTTCAGAACCTGGGGGGGGGGGGAGAACATGCCTCACAGCTGATTCATGTCCAGAGGAGGGTCGCTGGACATGGGTGGCTGCAGGGGGGGCAGGGGAGAGAGGAGGGTTGCTGGACATGGATGGCTGGAGGGGGGGCAGGGAAGAGAGGAGGGTCGCTGGACATGGGTGGCTGCAGGGGAGAGAGGACGGTTGCTGGACATGGGTGGCTGGAGGGGGGCAGGGGAGAGAGGAGAGTCGCTGGACATGGGTGGCTGCAGGGGGTCAGGGGAGAGAGGAGGATCACTGGACATGGGTGGCTGCAGGGGGAGAGGAGGGTCGCTGGACCCGGGTAGCTGCAGGGGAGCCGAGGAAAACCTTGCTAGCGCCCGTTTCATTTGTGTCAGACACGGGCCTTTTTTACTAGTGGTAAATAAGACTTGAGAGTATTATAATGTAGTGGTTCCCAAACCTGGTTCTGGAGGCACCCCAGTCAGTTGAGTTTTCAGGATATCCACAATGAATATTCATGAAAGAGATCTGCCTACCAAGGAGGCAATGCAAGCAAATCTCATGAATATTCATTGTGGGTATCCTGAAAACTCGACTTACTGGGGTGCATCCACAACCAGGTTTGGGAACCACTGCTATAATGCCTCTGTATTGCTCCATTGTGCAACCTCACCTAGAGTATTGTGGGAAGTTCTGGTCACCGTATTTAAAATAATTAAAAAAAAACCCAGATATAGCGGAATTAGAAAAGGCTTAAAGAAGAGCAACCAGAATGATAAAGGGGGTGGAACTCCTCTCATGAGGAAAGGCTAAAGAGTTTAGGACTCTTCAGCTTGGGGGAGAGGTGCTTGAGGTCTACAAAATCCTGAGTGGTGTAGAATGAGTCGAAGTGAATCGATTTTACTCAAGTACAAAGACTAGGACAGTGTTTCCAGTCCTGTTGTACCCCTTGCCAGTCAGGTTTTCAGGATATCCCCAATGAATAATCATGAAAGATTTCATATAATGGAGGCAAGTTATGCAAATCAAGTTCATGCATATTCTTCATGGATATCCTGTAAACCTGACTGGCAAGGGGTACTCCAAGAACTTGGGAAACACTGAACTAGGGGACACTCGATGTTACGGTAATACTTTTTAAAACAAATAGGAGGAAATATTTTTTCAATCAATGTGAATATAAGCTCTGGACCTTTGCCAGAAGATGTAGTAACAGCAGTTAGTGTATCTAGGTTTAAAAAAAGGTTTGACAAGTTCCTGGTGGAAAAGTCCATATTCTGCTACTGAGACAGGAAAGCCACTGCTTGCCCTGGGATTGGTAGCATGGAATGTTGCTAATATTTGGGTTTCTGCCAGGTATTTGTGATGTGGCTTGGCCACTGTTGGAAACAGGATACTGGGCAAGATGGACCATTGATTGACCAGTTGTCTGGTTATGTATGTTTGTTAGTATTTATTTACTGCCCTTTTGAAGGAATTCACTCAAGGTGGTGTACAACAAGAATAAGTTAAACATAAGCAATAGACAATTACAGCAGTAAAAATATTCAAATACACAGTACGGCATAGTATGCTACATTACGATGTCAACACAATAAAACATTTTAATAGCATAGGGTATAAGCAAAGATGGAACATATAGATAAGTGAGAATAACAGGAATAAGAAAATAAGGTACTAAACCAAAGATCTGAATGGACACACCCAACTTCCCTCATACTCCCTAAATACCCCATCATACCTAACTTACATGAACCTTATTCCACCACAATAACACCTTGTATTTGTTCACACCGGAAATGGCGAACGCCACTACAGTAAAATGTAAGCCACATTGAGCCTGTAAATAGGTGGGAAAATGTGGGATACAAATAAAATAAATAAATAGTCTAAAAGAAAGCTGCAAATAAAGTCAGGTGCTTGAATGTTATCTTAGCTAGGGTAAGAGTGGGTAAACATGTCCTGCTATAGTATGTGTAGTTGGTGTTATTCCTTGTATATGTGACTAGCAAGTTAGTTACTTCTTTCTTTAAAGGCCTGGTTGAAGAGCCAAGCTTTCACCTGCTTCTTGAAGTAAAGATAGTCTTGTGTTAAGCAAAGACTTTCAGGGAATGCATTTCAAAGTGTAGGGTATCACATCATGTGATGTCCTTTGGGGAGAGTGTGCTTAGGGATACCCCTTAGGAGAACCTTAGTGACCATGGAGGTGTGTAGAGGGGGATCGTGTTCAAGTACTCTGAGCCATTTCCTTTAGGGGCCTTGAAAATCAAAGTTTTTAAAATTTGGCCCTGTATTGTACTGGTAGCCAGTGAAGATTTTGCAAAAATGGAGTGACATCACATTTCTTACAACCTTCTGTTAGTCTTGCTGCAGCATTCTAAATCAATTGGTGTTGGTGCAGGCGCTTTGTAGTCAGACTAGTGTACAGTGCATTACAGTAATCCAGTCTTGATATCATGGCATCAGAACTCAGACAAGGCTTGCCTTCTCAGTTTATTTTTATTTATTAGGATTTATTTACCGCCTTTTTGAAGGAATTCACTCAAGGCGGTGTACAGTAAGAATCGATCAAACATGAGCAGGAGGCAATTAGAGCAGTAAAAATATTCGAACAACAATACAAAGTATGGCATGGTATACTACTTGCAATGACAACACAATATGTACTAGAACATTATAGTTGGTAGTGAAGGGTAAGGCAAAGTTTTAACATATAGATGAGTAAGAAAGTAGGAAGAATTAGAAAGTAAGGTGGTTGATTTGAAGAAAGTTGCACGTGGGGGTCAGAGAGATGGTTAAATGTTATCTCAGCTAGGGTAGGAGTGGATAAACATGTCCCGCTGCAGTATGTGCAGCCTGAGTCAATCCTTGTGAGTGTGTGTGAGTGAGACTAACAAGTTAGTTACTTCTTCCGTTAAAGGCTTGGTTGAAGAGCCAAGCTTTCACCTGCTTCCTGAAGTAGAGATAGTCTTGTGTTAAGCGAAGCCTTTCAGGCAATGCATTCCAGAGTGTGGGGGCTACTCTGGAGAAGGCTCGCTTGTGGGTATCACATCGTGTAATGTCTTTTGGCGAGGGTGTAGTTAGTGAAAGTCCTTGGGAGGACCTTAGTGTCCTTGGCGGTGTGTGGAGGATCATCCTATTCTTCAGATACTCGGGGCCATTTCCTTTCAGGGCCTTGAAGATCAGACATAGTTTTAAATTTAGCCCTGTATTGTACTGGTAGCCAATGAAGTTTTTGCAATAATGGTGTGATGTGGTCACGTCGCTTGCAACCTTCTATGAGTCTTGCTGCTGTATTCTGAATCAACTGGAGCTGGTGCAGGCCCTTTGTAGTCAGACCATTGTATAGTGCATTGCAGTAATCCCGTCTTGATGTTATCATGGCATTCACAACTGGGGTAAGATTTACCTTCTCGATGTAAGGAGAGAGGCAGTGTAGCTGTCTCAAATAATAGAAGCAGCTCTTGAAGGTTGCTTGGATTTGGGGAATCAGAGTAAGTGTTGAACCTAGCTGTATTCCAAGGTTCTTGCCTTGAGATATCAGGTATGTGCCCACTTGTGCTAGGAACCCATGGAAGCTCTGTTTTACTTGGGTTCAGGTAGTTTGTTGTCTTTAGCCCATTGTTGAGTTAATGTTAGGTAGTCAGTTTATTCAGGCTGTGGGTAAGTTAGGCTCAATGGGTACTATCATCAGCATAGATGAGGAACTGAGTTTCTATTAATCAAATCAGCTTGGCTAGTGGCTTGAGGTAGATATTGAACAGAATAGGTTAGCCTGCCCAATCAAAACTGAACGGCTGTTTACTATGCTGAACAGGTGCTTTGTTGAATTGGCAGCCTGCTCAATGCATTGAGAGAAATTGTTTTTGACTGCTATTAAGGCTTGGCAGTACGTAGGCATGTGATTCATACAGTTTAAATATCATACACCAAATACTCAGCATTTCTTGCATGGCTTCCAAAGATATTTTATAAAATATTTGCACAAAACACAGAGGAAAAAGCCTCAGCAGACCCCAGGTATTTTGTGTCATTCCAGCCAATCGGGTACAGTGTCTATCATCGGCATTAAAAAAAAAAAAACCTCTTGCGTTATTTATTTTGTATTTGATAAATCAAAAAATGTAGTAAGCTCTCCTGCACATTCTTTCAGAACACCATTCTTAACTTGTAAGTTTGGTGTTCTGAAAGAATGTGCAGGAGAGCTTACTACATTTTTTTTAATCGAATAATCCAGGGCCTGCAGGTAGTCTGTGTCTACCAGCGTATCCGCAGCATGCTCGAACCAACTGAGGCATGCCCTTGCAGCTTAAGAGCGGCACACTGCCACCTCAAAGTCAAGCTTCCAGGAAGACTTAACTTCCTATCCTGTACATCTTTTTAATGCTATGCCACCTTCCACTGAGAGCATGGTCTTCTTGGTGACCAACTCCACCAAAGCATCCACCTTAGGCAATGTCAGCTTGTCCAGGTCTGGGGGCACCAGGGGATAAAGCTGTCCCATCACCCTGGACACTTTCCTCCCAGCATCTGGGGAGGACCACTGCCCTGAAATGAGTTCCTGAATAGCCACGCACATAGGGAAGGCCCTAGGCAGCTGCCTGGTGCTTGCTATTTTAGGTTTGGAAACCGCCACACCATTCTCTGGGGCAGAAATATTAAGAGCCTGAAGTGCCTTGTGAAAAATACGAACCCGCTGTCTGATCATCCTGCTCATCCGGGAGTAACTCCCCCTCCGCCAGGTGAACTGGTAGTGAAAACGCTGCCTCCGAGAGGAGAAGGTGGCACCAGCTCTTCAACCTGTGTGACAAGGTTGGGGGTGGGGAGGGATCTAGCACCACCAGGTGTACCCTAAAGCTGACACCGCTCAGTCACCCCCAAGCTTTGACAGAGGTGGCAGAACCAGAACTGGAGTAGCATAAGACGGTGTTTCCCAAATCCAGTCCTGGAGTGCCCTCTGCCAGTCAGGTTTTCAGAATATCCACAGTGAATATGCATGAACTTGATTTGCATATACTGCTTCCGCTATATGCAAATGTCTTTCATGCATATTCATTGTGTAAATCCTGAAAACCTGACTGGCAAGGGATACTCCAGGATCATACTTGTGAAAAACTGGTGCAAAAGATGAACCCAGGAAGATGAAGGAAACTGTCAACCACCTGCTGGAGATATACTGATCAGGATGAGTACCCCCCCTATAAGGCAGAGTTCAGTTCTCTCTATCTCTACTTGCTGGTAGATGATTACAACCCACATGTCTCTGGATTTATCTGCTGCAGACGCTAAGTAAATTCCCTTTCATACTAATCCAAAATATGGCTGGTTTGTTTATAAAATTTTTAGCCTGCTTCATCTATAATTCTGAGCAGAATACAAAAAGCATACACAGTCATGTACATCAAATATATAACTATAAACCTCATTTGTAAAGACAAGCTAACATAAAAGCAATAAAGTTATTTTTAAAGAGCAACAGTCCTAATCAATAACAGTAAACCTGTGAGAGGATAAAGGAGCATTGTTAGATTTGGGCCTTGGGAGACAGATTTTTTAGGCTGCTGTGGATCTCATTCTATAAGGCAGACCTTTACTCTTATGCCACAAGGTGTTGACTGCTGGAGTGAAAATGAACTTTTGTTTTTTCTTTCCTTCCTGTAAGTTGATGGTTTTTAACTCCTATAGTAGTCTGGACGTTCCCATCTCTGGGATCTGCTATCACAGGACCTAGAGGCAGATGCAGCAACCAAACGTAAAAAAATCTAAATCGTTAAAGTCCCTAACGATTTTAAAATAACGAAAAATGCACCAAAAAAAAAAGTCACACATGCTGAGATCGGTAGTAAAACGTACAATGTATCAAAGAATCACAATACACATCGTTAATCGGCCCCCAAATCATGCGCAGAGCAGCCAAGCGTTATGTTAGCTGCTCTGCGCATGCCACAAACAGTCAAAACACAGTCAAATCGCAAGCACATGGCTCCCAAATAAAAACAAAATTAAAAAAAAGGGTCGGGAGGGGGCAAGGGCGCTCATCAGGAGCGTCCTGTACAGACGGCCTTGCCCCCCCCCCCCCCGCTGCTCCCCACTTTCCGCCGCTCCCCCCACCCCGAAAAGCAAAATTCTAGCAGCCCCTGCCCCCTCCCCACTTTCCGCCGCTCCCCCCACCCCGAAAAAGCAAACTTCTAGAAGCCCCTGCCCCCCTCCCTTCCTCACTACTCTCTCACCTCAGCTCCGCCTCCCGACATCCTCCGTCCGTGCCCCGCCCCCTTTTGGGGTCGTCGCCGCCATTCCCCTCCTCCATCGGGCCCCCCTTCCTCTTACCGGGCCCGTGCAGCGCCTCTCTCCTCTGTCCGAAGGCGCTGCACGGGCAAGAAGAACGCTGAATCAGCTGATGCCTGCCTTCGCGATGGCGCGTCTTTCTCCTGCTGCGCCCGCCCCTGTCTGACGTCAGGGGCGGGGCAAGGCCGTCCGTACAGGACGCTCCTGATGAGCGCCCTTGCCCCCTCCCGATCCTTTTTTTATTTTTATTTTTTTATGTGTTTTCTGAGGTCCTTTGGACCAATCACAGCGCTTTTAGCTCTGCTAATGCGCTGGGATTGGCTCAAAGTTTGTTTATTTTTTCACTTAACACTTTTTCCTGCCACGGAGCTGCAATCGGAAAAGGTTAGTGCATGTCGTTTCAATGGGGTTTTCACACTAATTGCTCATCTCCATTCCGTTTTCGTTAGCTGCTACTGTCGTCGGAAAATAGGCTTAAGTGCATGGAAAGGATAAATGCTGCTGCTGCGAGGGAGGGGTTTTCACCACAGTTTATTTTGCTACTCCATCAGGCGTTTTTGTTGAAAAAGGCCTTGCCCACCCCCTCACACAGCTGCGACAGCTTCGGCCTTTGATTCTCTCAGGGGGTCTGGGGGTAACCAAGAGATTTTGGGTTTTTCCCCAGAGGATTTCTCCTCCGTTAAAAAGCCTAGGCTTTCTTTGGGGTCTGAGGAGGGGTCCTGCATACGGTCGCCTGCAGCTTCCTCCATGGTGGCTCTCTCAGAGCAGACAGGGGTAGTGGACGTGGAGGACGGTGTCCTCACTGACCAACTGGAGAACTCTTCCGCCGTGAGGATTTTCCATAAGGAGGAGTTGTCCTTCTTTATCTCTCAGGTGCTGGAAGCCCTGAATATAGAGGACCCTGAGGTTTCAGGTTCTCAGGCGGTCAACCCCAAGATGGCTAGTACCAGACGACCTTCTAAGGCCTTTCCGTTACATGAAGCTATTGAAGAGTTGATTTTGGCCCAGTGGGTGGATCCGGATGGGGGGCTGAAAGTAGCCAGGGCTATTGCCAGGCTGTATCCTGTTTCAGCAGACCGTTTAGAGCAGTTTGCTCTACCTAGGGTGGATGCCCTGGTGACAGCGGTCACTAAGATGACTACTCTTGCAGTGGAAGGTGGTGTGGCACTTAAGGATATGCAAGACAGGCGGCTAGAGGCCTCTTTAAAACGTGCCTTTGAGGTGGCCGCTTTGACACTTCAAGCTTCTGTTTGTAGTTCTTATGCGGCTAGAGCTTGTCTCAGTTGGCTACATTCTGTCATGGATTAGATTTCGGAGTCTGATATGCCGGGAACTCCTCAGATGTCACTGATGGATATTGGGCTGGCGTACTTGGGCGGATGCCTTGTATGATTTGGTCCGTGCTGCGGCCAAACTCATGGCCTTGACCGTTTCCTCTCTGCATCTTATGTGGCTCCGTCATTGGGCCGCAGATATGGCCTGTAAGCAACAGCTCATTAAATTGCCTTTCCGAGGGAAATTGCTTTTGGGGAAGACCTAGAAAGGAGCCTCGAGGTCACGTTTCAGAGAGACGCACCGGTATCGCCCGGGGCGGTCCAATGCAGCCTTTCAGCGTCCTCGTTTTGGGCAGCGTTCTTCCTTTCGCAACGAGAAGCTTCCGGCTGCACCCCCCCTCTTGTCAGGGGGCTCCTTCTCGGGCCTCCCAATGATGGGGCGCAGGTTCATTCGGGAGGAGAGCAAGATTGGTGGTCAGCTTTCTCTGTTAATTCCAGAGTGGGCCAGAATTACTTCGGACCAGTGGGTCCTTGATGTGGTGCGAGAAGGTTACAAGCTAGAATTCTCTCCCGTCACAGACTTTTTTCTGGAGTCCCGCTGTGTATCGTGGGCCAAGAGGACAGCGGTTCTGCAGTGTTTGCGAGACCTGCTAAGGATAGGTGCTATCGTGCCTGTTCCTCCTCTCGAAAGGCACACAGGTCGGTACTCCATCTTCTTTGTGGTTCCAAAGAAGGGAGGGGCTTTTCAGCCTATTCTCGATCTCGGAAAAGTAAACCAGTTTTTGCAGGTTCGTCACTTCTTCATGGAGACATTAAGGGCAGTTATTGCTGCTGTTCAACCAGGCGAGTTTTTGACGGCTCTCGATTTGAGGGAAGCTTACCTGCACATTCCCATTTGGCAGCCCCATCAGATTTCTCAGATTTGCGGTGCTGGGTCAGCACTTCCAGTTTCGGGCCCTTCCTTTCGGAATGGCCACTGCCCCACGCACTTTTTCCAATGTCATGGTGGTGGTGGCGGCGTTCCTGCGGAAGGAGGGGATTCGAGTGCATCCATATCTCGACGACTGGCTGATTCGGGCGATGACAGCAGAGGAGAGTCGAGTGGTCACCGACCGAGTGATTGCGGTGTTGCAGTCCTTAAGTTGGGTGGTCAATATGGACAAGAGTCATCTGGTTCCTACTCAGAGCCTGGAGTATCTTGGAGTGCAATTCGATACGAAGCAGGGGAAGGTGTTTCTCCCTGAGGGGCAAAGGATCAAATTGCGTTCTCAGGTTCGGACCTTGAGTCGTCGCACTCCTGGAGTGTGGGACTATGTTCAGCTCCTTGGTTCCATGACGGCGACCGTGGAGGTCATTCCATGGGCAAGGGCTCACATACGGCCTCTTCAGAATTTCCTTTTGAGCAGATGGTTGCCGACGTCGCTGGATTTTCAACGACGCCTTCCTTGGTCAAGCCGGTACAGTCTCGCGTGGTGGCTCTGGTCAGCCAGCTTGCAGAAGGGTGTTTCTCTGGCGTCTCCCAGTTGGGTGGTAGTCGTGACGGATGCCAGCCTTGCGGGCTGGGGAGCCCATTGTCTTCATTGAGTAGCCCAGGGATCGTGGACCCCTCTCAAAGCAACTTGGATGATAAATCGTCTGGAGTTGCGAGCAGTCGTGAATGCGCTGCAGAGTTTTTAGGACCGTCTGCAGGGGCAGGCGGTTTGTGTATTCTTGGACAACACCACAACGGTGGCCTACATCAATCGGCAGGGGGGCACTCGCAGTCTTCCCTTGGCAGTGGAAGCGTCTCGTCTTCTAGTATGGGCGGAAGCGCATGTTCAGAGTGTCGGCAGCGCACAATCTGGGTCAAGACAATGTTTAAGTGGATTTTCTCAGCCGGACTCTTTTGGACGCAGCGGAATGGACACTGTCTGACTCGGCTTTTCGGCTGATCTGTCAACGTTGGGGAAGACCAGTAATGGGTCTCATGGCCATGGCTTGCAATGCCAAAGTTCTTCAGCCGCAAAAGGCAGCCAGGATCCGCAGGATTGGACGCTCTTCTCCAGCCATGGCCGGAACAACAGCTACTGTATGCTTTTCCTCCGTGGCCTCTGATAGGGAGAGTTCTTTGCAAATAGGGCGGCATCGGGGGCCAGCCGTTCTAGTGGCCCCAGACTGGCCCCGATGGCTGTGGTATGCGGATCTCGTTTGAGCACTCTGAGCCACCATTGACATTCCGGTTATTCTGGAGTTCCTTCAGGATGGTCTTCAAAAGGGATTGGCATATAATTCCCTTCGAGTGCAGGTGGCCGCGCTAGCTTGTTTTAGGGGCAAACTGGAGGTTCCTCTTTAGCAGCTCATTCTGTTGTGGTCCATTTCCTACGCGGGGCTCTTCGGCTTCGGCCTCCTCTGCGGCAGCTGTGCCCAGCGTGGTATTTGAAGGTGGTACTGAGAGCTCTCCAGGCCCCACCATTTGAGCTGTTGAATAAGGTTTCTGAGAAGGATCTAACACTTAAGACAGTGTTTTTGGTGGCCATTGCTTCAGCTAGGAGGATTTCTGAAATTCAGGCTTTGTCTTCCAGAGATCCTTTTTTGCAGTTTTCTGAAGCAGGGGTGTCTATTCGAACGGTGCCGTTGTTTCTACCTAAAGTGCTTTCGGCTTTCCATGTCAATCAGGCGGTTTATATCTTCTGTCTTTTCGAAGAGAGGATTATCTGGGGGGAGTTTGCCTTGCTACGTTTCCTGGACGTGCGGAGAGCCTTGTTTCAGTATTCGCAGATCTCTAACGAGTTTCGACGCTTGGATCATCTTTGTGCTCTTGTGGGGATCGAAAAGAGGTGAGGCGGCTTCTAAGGCTTCCATTGTTCGCTGGATTAGGGAAGCCATTGGAGCGGCGTATCTGCTACAAGGGCGGGCGTCCCCAGTGGCCCTGAAGGCGCATTCTACTCAGGCGCAGGCGGCTTCTTGGGTGGAGGTGTTGGCCTTATCTCTGGAAGAGATTTGTCGGGCGGCTACTTGGGAGGCCCGTCATACTTTTGCGAAGCATTACAGGATAGACGTGTCTGCTCGAGAGGATGTGAGTTTTGGGGCGGGAATGTTGGCGCGGGGAGCGTCGGCTTCCCACCCTACTTAAGGAATGCTTTGGCACATTCCAGTAGTTCGTGGATTCATCTGCTGCAAGTGACAAGAAGGTAAAATTATGTCTTACCTGATAATTTTCTTTCCTTTAACTCAGCAGATGAATCCAGGATCCCTCCCTAGTTCAGCCGACGTTTTTTTCATTTTCTGCGCAGTGTGGCTATTTTTTCCTTTTGGGTTCTCTTTTGCAGAGTTCAGACAGATATGGGAACATGGAAAGGATTCCGATTTCTGGATCAAGTTGCAGTTATTTTGAAGTTCTTATTTGGTTCTCTGTTTTTCATAGTGAGGATGGTTTCTGGTTGTTATTGGTTTCATATTTTTGGCCTTGGCAAATGCTTACGAATGACATACTAACTGAGGAAGGAGCTTGGCCGTCTGGCATCACTGCCTTTAGTTTATCTCTTATCTCCACCTGCTGTTAGGCGGACTTAACCCACTAGTTCCTGGATTCATCTGCTGCGTTAAAGGAAAGAAAATTATCAGGTAAGACATAATTTTATCATACTTTGTACAAGTGTTAATAGAACAATTGACCATCTCACACAACTCCAAATCTCAAACCTTCTTTTACTGTATGTCCCCCCCCCCCCTCCCCTTGTCTGTTCCTTAAGTGAACTGGCTTGGGTCTAAGGTACTGTGCACAGGGAACAAGAAACAACTGTCTAGGGAGAAAAGACTACAACTGTGAATGCTGACTCACCTAGACACCCAAAGATTTGTTGCTGTTTGGACCCAGGGACAAATGGCTACAGTCTCAGGAGTTGGCTTGTGCAGGCTTCTAGGAAGAAGCTGAAGCTGTGAGGAAAAGCTGTGTGCATGTGTTTAAAAAAAACAAAACACCTGCAGCCATGAGTACTGGTGCACACAACCCAAAATGAAGAGACTGTAGCTCTGTAGGCTTGGTGAGACATGACTCTAACCATGATTGCTGGTTGGGAGTCTAAAGGAGTGTTACTTGAGAAGCCCTGGGGGAGGGGGAAGCAGAGATGGAGGGGTAGAAAACTGGGGGAGAGAATGAGAAAGCTGGGATGGGGCAGAATGTTTGGGGGAGGAGGAGAGATAGCTGAGGAGTGGAGGGAAATGCAGGGGTGGTCCAGGGCTTATGAATAGGGAATTATGCACAAGAAATGATAATATTCTGCATTTTTTATCACTCAAAAATAGTGTAATTTTTAACAAATGATGCTGAATTTTGTGGAATTTTCAAGATTTTTTTTTGCACAGAATTCCCCCAGAAGCAAACTTGAACAAGTATGAATCTCTTGTTTAGCTGCTTGCTTATCTGACTTTTTTTTTAAGCTCTCCCCCCCCCCCCCCCCCACAAACTCTCAAATTTCTCACCTTTCCCATATTGCTGTTTAATTTTGACATCAAAAATATCTGACTTAAAACAAGCTAGGCAATTTACTCTTTTTCCATTCAGCTGCTACAGCTATGTGTGCTGCAATCATAGGGGCTGATGCACAAAGCTGATTCAGCATGTGGTTTCTACCACCAAAAATCCAATTGGTATGCAGTGAGCATGCAACCTATTTATTTATAGCATTTATACCCCGCTCTTTCCCGCTCGTTAGCAGGTTCAGTGCGGCTTACAAGGTATGGTACAAAGTATTACAGAAATAAGAGTATGGTACAAAGTGTTGCAAGTAGTAGTAGCCTCTAAAAGAAGTCAACATCCTCAGGTGCATCTAGGTCTCTGTATTCAATTATGTTGCAAAATATCCCCTTTCCTGTTAGTGCCTGAGTGGTAATTGGCTGAAACACTGACAGCAAAAGGGGACCTTTAAAGAAAAAAAAACCCCAAAACTTTCCAGTGGTCTGCATCAACCCCAATCGCCCTCTCCCCCTCCCCCAACCTGCGCCATAGTAAAACTTCCTACTGTCTAGCAGCACTTTCCCCTTTTCCCATTAAACCCCTCCCACCAACTCGAAAACTAAAACTCCCTGGTATCCAGCAGCACTCCCTCATCCTGAACTCCCCTTCCCCCGACTTAAAAAAAAAAAAAAAGCCCTAGTGTCTAGTGGTGCGGTATCTTAATGAGGCAGGATGATGCCTTCTTACTGGTGCCTCTGTGCCACCTTCTTTAAAAATGGTGATGCTTGATCCTACCTGGTGCATTCTGTGACACATCAAGTGGTGTCACTGTCACATAAGAGAGAAATTAAAATTAAATGTATCCAGAACTCAAGATTTTAATCCTTTCTGATCATCTGAATGGGAAAAGTTATCCTTCAGAATTTCAGACAGAAGATATTCCCATTTTGTGAGAGGTAAGTATTTGGGTATTATATTAGATTCCTTTGTCTTTTGGGTCTCGTATTAGATTTTTAGTAAAGATTTCCTTTACATTGAAAATAGATGCCTGTCTGAAGAAAAATTTAGAACTATATTACATGCATTGGTAATGATGCTTTTTGATTTAAGTATTCCTTCAAATTTGATACATTCTTTGCAGATGGCACAAAATGCCAAAGCCTGCATTGTTACAGGTGCCTTAAAATTCGATCATCTCTCCTGAACTTCAAAAATTACTAGCTACCTGTTAAATTTTGAACACAATTTAAAGTTTTGACTTTGATATTTAAAAGTAACTTGAGATGTAACCCCCCCCCCCCCCCACCCACACACACACACACACACTTTGGCCAGTATACTATGATTGTATTGTCCATCATGCCCATTGAGTTCTGATGTCTAAATATTGAATGTGCCATCATTCAGGTAAATTAGATTAAATGATTTCAGATCAAGAATTATGTAGAAGGTGCATGTCTGTGGAACACCCTCCAGAAGGACTATGCACTGTAAATTATTTGTAATTTAGAAAATTACTCAAGGAACATTTGTTTCAACAAGCTTTTTAGATGAGTTTCATAATGTTTGATTTTATTCTGGTTTTGTATTTTTTTTTGTTACTGTGTTTAATTATGTATGTAAACCTGTAGTATGGTATATAAAATAAATACAGATTTTCCCCATATATAGTTTCTGTGCACCCTACCAAATATAAGAAAAATTCCCTTATTTGGCAGATCAAGGGGAAGGGAATGGGACTTGATAATACCGCCTTTCTGTGGTTTTTGCAACTACATTCAAAGCAGTTTACGTAGTATGTACAGGTACTTATTTGTAACTGGAGCAATGGAGGGTTAAGTGACCTGCTCAGAATCACAAGGAGCTACAGTGGGAATTGAACCCAGTTCCCCAGGATCAAAGTCCACTGCACTAACCACTAGGCGGCTACTCCACTCAACACTGCTTGGTGTATCCAAGGATACACTGGGTGGAGTTAAAGTGCTGCTGTTTTCAAAGATGGTGTCACAGAGGCATTAAGATACAGGGTGTCTGGAGGGGGGAGCCTAGGGGAAGGGTTGGGGGTGCCACTAGACACCAGGGAATTGTGCTAAGAAGGGGGGTCCAGGGAGTTGCTGAGAGCGGGAGAGGCAGCTGTGTCTTCTTAAAGCAAAAAGAAAAACATCCAAACTCTGTAGGATAGGAGCAGGCAGGCAAAGCTTCTCCCATTCTCAGCATCTCTTTCCCCGAAGAATCTGAGGCGTAACGGGTCCACCGGGTGAACTAAACACTGCAGGGGAGGACTTGGAGGGAGGGACCCGGCCCCCAGGTGTGACACCCCCCCCCCCCCAGGCAAACCTCAGTCATTCTCTGGGCCGGTCTGGAGGGACTTCACTAAAGGAAACCAAATTAGCAGGTAAGGTCTAATTTCTCCTTCTGCCCGGGGTATGCTGCCATCTGTATACATCTTGCAGCTGATATCAATCATACTTCTGGCCACAGCTTCTCCATGGGACTCAAGGCAAACAAATGCCCGAATTATGGCTCAGTGCATTTCTGTGGTGAAAAGAAGTTGCAGTGTCTGTAGGATAGAAATTTAGAAAGGGATGTAGCAGTTGGAGAAAAGGACAAGACAGTTTCCCTATTCTTCCAAACCACCAAACTACCCTCTGCAATTGCCACATCACCCCCAAAACTAGCCCCCGTCTACCCCATTACCCCTACATAATGTGGGCAGGTTCAGTAAGACTTTGTACATATTTCATTGTACATATTTCATGTTCACATGTTTAGGGAAGATATGAGATGTACTCAGGATTTGAGAGATTAAGATTGCCAGCTGTCTTGGGGGTTTTTCTGAAGTCAGCAGAATTTTACATTAATGGCCAGATAAGGAGAATTGGTAATAAAGAAGTTCTGGACGGCTTCCTAAAGAAAAAGTCCATATACTATTATTGAATTGACTTGGGGAAAATCCGCTCCTATTTCTGGGCTAAGCAGCATAAAACGCATTGAACTTTTTCTGGATCTTGCTAGGTATTTGTAACCTGGATTGGCCACTGTTGGAAACAGGATGCTGGGCTTGATGGACCTTTGGTTTGTCCCAGTATGGCAATACTTACGTACTTACTTTTCAAGTTCTTTCCTCTCATCTCCTCCCCTGATAAGATGCACAGAAAGTGTGCACACCCATTCAATCTCTTCTCCCCCCTCTCAATCAATACAAATGCAAGCATTTGCATATAAAGGGATTTGAAAGGTTTTCATCATTCATGCTCTGCATGTTTTCCCCACTTAAGTATCAGGCAGCAATGGTAAGTAAGCATCACATGGTTCACTGTCAAGTGTTCCAATTTCACTCGTTGCTTTCATTTGAATATATTGGGTTCACTGTCAAGTGTTCCAGTTTCACTCGTTGCTTTCATTTGAATATATTGCCCTTACTTGGACCACTTGATGATCTTTCAAAATTTGTTACTGCTAACCCACAATTCTTTTCAAAATTAAATAAGAGCTCTTGCCACTCTTGTTTTTTATTTTTTTTTTGCCAAATGTAAGCAAAGATTTTCTTGTGCAGGGTCCTAAACGTTTGCTCAGGAATGGGTATTTTTAGTATTGAGAATACTCAGTCTATTTTTCTTGCTGCTGCCACCCTTCCAAGCCATAATGTCATTATGCCATCTTTAATTCATACATTGTGTGCACTGTGTTAAAAAATTGAACTATTTGTATGACCACCAAGATGTGACACTTTTTTTTTTTTTTTTGGTGGGTAGAAATTGGGAGGGTGGAGGCTGCTCAATTTTTATACTGCTCCCTTAATCCCTAGACTTACTAGACTGCATGTGAGTAAGAAAGGACATGGTGTACAACCAGATCTGCGGCTAATTTGATAGTGCATGTTGAAGGAAGGAGAAATTCCGGTCTAGACTCATCGGCTCTAATACAAGTTATTGAGGAACTGGAGAGTCCGGGGAGTCATTGTAGGTCTAGGGATTCTCTTTAGCCATATGGAAAGGAGGGCAGAGGAAGAAAGGTGAAAACCTAGTGAGAGATGTGGCAACATAAACATGGACAGGGAAGAGACTGTGACCTCCACGGTAAGCTTCATTAGATTGCTGCTGTAAACTCCAGTGCTCAACATTCCAATTTATGTTCTGAAACAGATTTTTATTCCAAGTATAGTAAACTGATTGCAAGCAGATTACCAAAGCATTAAAAACTGTGCACTGTCAAACAAAATACACTGCTGAAAAATGGTGGTTCCTGAACCGTACAGTGTGTTGGGACAGTTGGACAAATGAGGAAATTATCTAAACCTTGATTGGGGTTTGCTGATGAGGTCTGGTGTGCCAGATTGGTAGGTAGAAAGTGAGATGCACCCCCCCCCCCCCCCAAACCTCTTCAAACATTCCTCTTTTACTGTCTTGAGTCCTTTCATCCTTGTCCACCATGTACAATTATTCTCAACTGTGATACGGATTTTGTTGGCTTCTCAAGACCTTTCTTTTATGACTGAAATTTGATTTGAATTTTTGTTTTAGATTCAAGTCCTGAAAGCACAGTTGGAGAGCACCCAGAAAGAACTGGAGTCTTACCGTTCATATAATGGACGATTGCATGAGCAGACAAAATTGCACAAGGAGGTGCATGTACCCAGAGGCTACATCGCTCAGGTAAGCGGAGGGGTGGGGGAGACAGGGTGGAGATGAGCTTTGGATGACTGGAGTGGAAAGTCCCCTCCCAACTTTTTTTTTCTCTCGTGTGAATTCACAGCTTCCATAGCATCCCTCTAGACCAGTACAGATGGGTTATCTACTCTGACCACCAGATGGAGTCCGAGAACAAACTGAGCTTCAAGTGAGCCTATAAGTGGACAAGTGGACTGTGCAGTCCTCAGGAAACCAGTCTGTTCTCAGTCTCAGCAGATGGAGGAGAGGTAAGCCTGTGCAGTCGGTTACTTGTGGACCCTGGGATTTCTTTTCTTGAGTTTTCTTCCTGGGGCTACTGGGTAAGAGAAAATGCTCCCTCTCTTTTTTTTTTTTTTTTTGTTTAAAAAGGGAAAATTAAAACACCAGAGGTAGTTTCAGGTTTTGCTTCCCTCTTGTCTGCCTGCTGGAAAGGGGTTGAGGCCCGCTGGGGTCTCTTGCGCCTCGGAGGTGTTAAACCTGGGTGGCCAAGTCGGGACCTTGCTTGTGGGTACCTTTGGTCTGTGAGCCTCAGCTGTCTGGCTCTGTCTTCAGGCAAAGCAGCAGTTTGGAGTGTTGTGGGGTCTGCCTTGCTTCTACTTTCTGGCCTGGTGTTGGTGAAAAACAAGAAACAAGTGTTTTATCGTGGGGCAGCTGCATGGAAAAAAAAAGAAAAACAGAGTAGCAGACATTTTTTTTCCCTCCCCCAGCAGTTATTTTCCTGCTGCCCCAACACTTCTCCGGGGAGCCGTGGAGTTCCCGCAGAGGTACTCGATGCGCTGGTACAGCCTTGGCCCAGCATCAGCCTGTTTTATGTTCTCCCCTTGACCCTTGATGGACAGATTTGTGCTTCGAATTTAACATCATGCTGGTCAGGTGGTTTTGGTGGCACTGGATTGGCCGTTCAGGCCGTGATATGGAGACCTCATTCGGCTTCTTGTGGCGGAGCCTTTTCGATTTCTACCACTGACAGATCTTCTATCTCGGGGACTGGTGCTCATGTCTGATGCAGCTCAGTTCTCGCATACGGCTTGGCTTTGGAGAGGGTGCGTTTGTTGAAGGGTTTTCTGTCCCAGTGGTTGCCACTGTGCTTCGTTGGAAGAAGCGTTCAACTTCTTTCACCTAATATTCGCATGTGGTGCATGTGTGGGGACTGTTCCTTTGTGCCGCTGCAGTTCCCCAGTTTCTTGATTTCTTACAGGCTGGCCTAGATAACGGTCTCGTTTTGTCATCCTTGAGGTTGCGGCTGGGGCCTACTTTCAGGGCCTGATTCAGGGGCATCCTTTGGAGTCCCTTCCTGATGTGATTTGTTTCTTTTGGGGCGTACGTCTTATTCATCCTCCAGTTCATAGGTCTGTTCTGCCTTAGGATCTTAACCTGGTGTTGTCCACTGTCGTAGAGCATCCTTTGGGTCCTGTACTCAGAAGGGTTTGACGTTGAAGGTGGTGCTTCTTGTGGCCTTGGCTTTGGTTTGGCGTGTTTCCGAGTTGCAGGCTCTTTCCTGTAGGGAGTCTTTCCTCCAGTTTCTTCGGGAGAAAGTGGTTCTTCGCATTCTGCCTCAGGTGGTTTCTCCACTTCATGTCAATCAGCAGGTTTCCCTGTCTTTTTTGGGGGGCAGTTCTGGCTTGGAGGAACAGAAGCGCTTGCACTGTTTGGATGTCCACAGAGCCCCCTGTCGCTATTTGAGGGTGACACTAGTTTCGCCGTTCGGATCATATGTTCGTGTTGTTTGGTTCACAAAAGGGTGAGGTGTGGTCTGCCACTGTTGCCCATTGGGTGAGGGAGGCTGTGGCCTCTGCCTGTATACTTTAGAAACAGCCTGTTCCCTCCTTCTTGAAGGCCCATTCTACTCAGGCTTTGGGGGCTTCATGGGCAGAGCATTCATTGGTTTCTCAGCTGGAAATTTGTAAGGCTGCAACCTGGTCTTCATTTCTTTACGCGCCACTATCACCTTGATGTGTTTGCTCGTCAGGATGTGCGGTTTGGAGCCAGGGTGCTGACAGAGGGGCTCCGTGGGTCCCGCCTATCATGGTCACTGCTCTGGTACTTCCCATCTGTGCCGGTCTAGAGGGATGCTGTTGAAGGAGCAATTAGATCTTGCCTACTAATTGGCTTTCCTTTAGTTCCTCTAAACTGGCACAGAGCCCTTCCAGCGGACGGTAGTTTTGTTGTTTTCAGTGTTTTTGTAGCTGGCACTCTCGTGAAGTGTTTTGGTTCTTTTTCAGAACTGTACAAAAAAAATATACAGACACAGGGGAGTGTCAGGATTCAACCCCGTACCAGCCGCCTTGCAGTTGGTCAGGGCTAGTGAATCCTGTTTCTCCTATTTGGCAGCAGCAGTGCAGACAGCCTCAGTCAGGGGATCGAGGTGGCAAAATTGAATGGAGAACTTGATTTCCTTTTGGAGTGTTTTCTCTGTTCAGTCCTGTGGGTCATCTGCTTTGCTAGGCGTATATTGGTTTCCTGAAGACTGCACAGCCCACTTATAGGCTCACTTGAATCTGTTTGTTCTCTGTCTCCATCTGCTGGTCGGAGTGCATAACCATCTGTGCCGGTGTAAAGGAAAGCCAGTTAGCAGGTAAGATCTAATTGCTCCTTGATGAAAGCAAGAGGAAAACCATTGCAATGGGAGATCTTCCACATAGATTTATCTGGTTTAATATTAACTCTATCACCAGGAAATACACACACCGATAGTTGTATAGAAGTTAGCCAGCCCTCCATCGGGGAGGCTTGCAAATCTAGCTGTAATGATGCAATAAGAATTTTTGGTGTCTGCTAACCTTGTAAATACTGTGGACATTATGAACTTCATGGAATTTGCAAGTGTGGTGCATTTCTGTTGTGATCCCCCCCCCCCCCCCCCCCCAATTCTCCACACGAGTATTCTGATAAGGTGTATGGATAAGTCCAGTTTGTCATGTACTGGCTGGAGTAGCTTCTCCCAAACTCTGGAACTTTTGTGTTCTTGTATGTGCCTCAGCTCTTTTTTAACACAGATAATACAGTGGCCTACACCTTAGGATTTATTTAATTACTCTTGATAGTTTATTGTTCAAATTATATGTTATGTTGTAGCTTTTGTGTTGAATTTGATAGACAGTGTAGCCCAAGTGCTGTTGCTTGTAATTTGTATTTTGTTTTCAGTTGTTTGTTTGTTTGTTTTAACTGGCGGTTTTCTGTTGCTTATTTGGGCTCCCAACTACCAGCGGGTTTTTTACTCACTTTAGTTCCGTCTTGCAGTGACCGTCCTCACTAGGGCTCATTCTGGAAATCTGTAACTAGCCAGATTTAGGACCACTAGGTGTCATCATTGCAAGATGACCAGTTCGGCCTCAGTCTACCCAAGGAGCAGACATCTGAGCTGGGAATTAGAATACAGCCAGCCTTTGAGAAGCATTCTTTGCTCTCAGTATGTAATTTGTAAGCATTATTTTTGCTGTAATATTTGCTAACATCTCCAACATAGAAAGTGCATGCTATTTTCAGATAACTGATATTGATTACAAAATGTTTTTGGTGCTTAGAAAGACCATATGTGTGAGAGAAAATAGAGCAAATCTTGCAATCTTACAGGTCATAACAGAAAAGACCATTTCCAGTACTCCCCCCCCCCCCCCCCACCCCTCTTCTGTTGACTTTCATCTTCCTTTTCTTTTCTTTTTTTTTTTGTGCTCTGGGGAAACTAGCTGTACATATTAGAAAGCTGCACAAGAGTGGGAATCCACAAGGATTCTCTCCAGGTCTGCGGGGATGGGCCCAGGTCTTGCGGGGGTCCCTGTGGAAATGCACGGCGATCTGAGCTTTGCCTCTCCTGCCCCGAGACACAGTGTTGTCTCCTGGCATGTACCAAGCCACCCTAGTGGTCTAGTGGTTTCTTCAGGGCAGGAAAGATCCCCAGTCTTTGCTGCCACTGACCCTCTTGTTGCCACACCACTTTTTTAAAATGACTGCCGAGACTTCCAGTGGCGACCTTGTGAGACTTCCGTTTTCCCCTTCCTCGTGCAGCCCGAATCCTGTGCACTCAAAACAAAGCAAGCAAACCTATGAACTGCTGCATCCACGTTGTCGTTCTTTATTTTTGGTGGCATTTTTATTTAATCTCACTTAGATTTTCAAACACGCCGGCTTGTGCATATGGATGTATACAGAGGAAGTATAATAATGGAATAACTTTTTATAGGTAGAGTAGTAATTTGTTATAAATCATAATCAGTGTTTCATTTGGAGGAGCTGGTTAAAGGGACACCCTAGTACTGTTCGTATAGAGATTTCTTTTCTCCTGGTAAAGGGCCACTAAAACAGACATCATTATGAGAATCAGGTTCTCAGCATTCAGAGTGTCTGTCTATTTACTTATTTATGGCATTTATATTCCACATTAAACATGAATTAGGTTGAAACCTGGAGTATTTTTTCTCTGTGCCTGTATCAAAAGAAAAAAAGATGGCATGTGGGAACTTGCTGCTTCTGTTTTGCGGATTGCAGTGGTATATTATAAAATTGCACTTGCCTTTTTTTTTTTTTTAATGCCCAGTTGGGTATATATGCTAATCTCAGCTTTGTTAAATGTTTCAGATATATCCATCTACTTGCTCCCATGATCTAACTAAATTCTATTATTCTGTCTCACTGTATTTTCAAATGTAAGCTACATTGAATCAGAATTTGCTTGGGATAATGTGTGATATAAATGTAAAATAAAAAAAAATCCCTTATTTCTAATAATCTTTTTGCTATTGTTTTCAATAGCATTTGCTATTGTTTTAGGTGAACCAGTGTGGCATCCATCTCTGCCTACTGGCTTCAGCCCATATAACAGGCTAGATAGACTCAACCTTTGAACAGTGGGGCTTCTGATCTCTGCAGGAAATTAAATTAGACATCAGGAGATGAGGATGTCGTGAGCACTAGGTATGTTCAGAAATCAGATGGTTAGTAAGTGTCACAACCAGACCGGGAATTCATATCACTTGAGCCAATAAGGACTAATGGAAGAAATTTCAACCTTTTTGCCCTCAAGGTATGGGCTGGAGTGTTTGTCTTGGGACATTTCTGATGGTCATACAAACCTAGTCTGGGTGAAGGGCCAAGCTGGAGACCTGTTAACCCCACCTCATTAGTGGTCTTCCTTCATGAGAAGAAAAATAGGTTCTGTTTTGTGGAGTGGAGAAGATCTAGTTAGGTTATTTCTGGATAGGAATGTTAACAGCCTTCTGGAAATTGGAAGCCAGTCTTTCTTCAGTTGACTAATTTTGAGCAAGGGTGTGTGTTGGGTTTTTTAAGATGTTAAAACCTAAGAAGTAGGGTAAAGAAGTCCCACCTATATGGTAATCACTAGGATGGCCCATTAGGTAAGTAGGTGTCTTGTCAGACCTGATTATCTGAAAAGCATGACTTGCTGTTACACCTTTGAATGCAGATTTTACAACTTAGTTGCATTGAGTAGCTTCACAGATTATGTTCAAGGAGGGGGAGTATCACAAAAGCAGATCCAACTCAATGAAGGAGATTCTCTGGCTTCATTCAGTGTGAGGGCAGGCCCTCAAACCATTCCCTCCTGCCCCCACCAACATAATTTCCTCACACACTTTTTTTTTTTGTCTTGTTATTGATGTTTAATCTGACAGCACAGTATAAAAAGGAGAAAAACCATTAGAATGTAACATTCCATCATGTAGCTTCCCAGTATTCCAAAACCTGTGGGATAGTTGTCCATCAACCAGCATGTGGAGATAAAGAACTGAAAACTGAGCTTTCTCTTGGCATCCAGTCCAGCTCCTCAGTACTTTCTATCTCCAGCAGGTAGATAGACACGTTTTTCAGCCTCTGGTTTCGGGTGCTTTGCTCCTGGTCCAGTTGGTTCCTAGTTGAGCTTTGTGGGTGGCTTGAATCTACAGAATCATATCTGGAGGACTTCAGATCCCCTGTCTCTGATGCCCCAGAAACTTACTTTTATCTGTGGACACTGTGAGCTTGGGAGGAGCAGCTGGCAGTGGCAACTCCCGACTAAAGTTTGACTGTAGGTTCTAATTGGGGCAGAGGAGGGATCCTGACTCACTGTTTGGGACAGTGCTGTGCTTGTGACAGTTGGAGTGATTGGCATGTCCCGCAGATTCAGTTAAGCGGTATTCCTGCTATGGGACCTTTCGGCGTTGCAGTGCGTGCACGCTGGGAATCCCAAGGTATGCGAAGGAAAGGGTCAGCGGCAGCACATCTCTGGATTTGGCACAGCATCTGAATATGCCAGGGTCTTTAGGCTCTGGGCCATTACACAGTTTGATGCAGGAGAATGTGGGAATGGGCACCATTTTGTTGTGGCCAACTGGCAGTGAGGAGCAGCCTCTAATCATACATGGAGCACAGCCACCATTTTACATCCTCAGAGCCCGACAGAGCATTCAGCTGCATCAGGATCTTTGTTTTCTCTGGAATTTATATTGCTCTTACATCAGGCCTATTTACTGAAGTAGAGACAGTCAGTTGCTGCAAGGTGCTTCAATCTCTTGCCCTGCTGCCCTTCCAACTCCTAAGAGATCTCGTTTAGACCTCCAGAAGTGGGCAGATGAGGCTATCTCTGCTTCTCTTTCCTTATCTGATATGGCCTTGGTCTATTCAGAGAAGCAATCATTGAAAGAGCTATTAGAGGAGGGAGATAATCTGAAAGTACTGAGGTGGTTTCATAAAGAGAAGCTCAGTACTCCTATTTCTGAAGCACTGGCAGTGCTTTCCATTGAGGAGCCTTCTGCTTCAGTGTCAGAGTTCTATCTTTGATCATGAGGGGACTTAAAGGTCCTTCTAAGGCTTTCCTGATATATCCAGACATTAAGGACCTGATTACAGCAGAATGTGTCTCACTGGATGCGAGGCTGAGAGTGGGAAGGGCCATGGCTCACCTCTACCCATTAGTTCCGGAGGAGAAAGATAAATTGCAGCTACCCAGGGTGGACTCCCTGGTTACAGTGGTGACTAAAAAGACCACCTTGCTGGTGAAAGGGGGACATTGCCCTTAAAGACCTAATAGGATAGGAAGCTAGAAGGCTTGATGAAACGAGCCTTTGAAGTGGTCTCTTTGAGCCTTCATGTGACAGTGTGCAGCTCGTTCATTGCAAGAGCATGCCTTAAGTGGCATCAGCAATCTGAAACACAAGACAGGCGCCATAATGCCCAGCTGGATATGGGGTCCGCCTACTTGGCAGAAGCTATTTGACATATTACGGCCCACAGTATGTCTTTGGCTGTCATGGCATGTCGGCAACTCTGGTTGCAGCATTGGGCAGCGGACACAGCATTGGTCACGTCTAGTTAAACTGCCCTTTTGGGACGTGGCTGTTTGGAGAATATCTCTGTAACTTGATGAAAGACCTGGGGGAAGCTAAGCCGCAGTACTTGCTGGAGGATAAGCCGAAAGTCTCTGGTCATCCATCTTCAGGGGGCTCTTAATTCCGAGACAGCAGAGTGTACCAGCCTGGTCGTCAGCAATATGGTCAGAAGACCCACTTTCAGGCATTCCAGTTTTCCTTTTGTGCAGTCAGGAAATCTTCCTTTCAGTCAGTTAGAGCGTCCAGTGCATCCAGAGCTTCGCAATGATGCGAGGCTGGGCCACTCTTCTCTTCCTTCGGTGGGAGGGGTGGGACAGAATCACATCAGACCAGTGGGTTATGAATGTTCTACACAAAGTTATAAGTTGGAGTTCTCCCACCTGGTCACTCCTCTCTTCTTGCAGTCACCTTGTTGAAAGGGAACGTAGGTGGCTGAAGTTCAGGCCACTGTAGATTCCTCGCTGGCACTCCAGGCCATTGTTCCAGTTCCCAGGCCGAACAGGGATAAGATAGTTACTCTGTCTACTTCATTGTCCCAAAGAAAGAAGGCACTTTTCATCCGGCGTTAAATCTCAAAGGTCTAATCTGCTGCCTCAAGTGTCTTTCACATGGAGACACTTAAGAGCAGTCATAGCCTTTGTTCAAGTGGGAGAATTTCTCATCACCCTCAATCTCAAAGAGGTGTATTTGCATATACCCATGTGACTGCTGCATCAGAGGTTTCTATGTTTTGCGGTTCTAGGCTGTCACTTCCAGTTCAGGGTTTTGCCCTCCAGTCTTGCCATGGCACCAAGAATGTTTACTAAGGTTATGGTGGTGGTGGCAGAGGCAGCAACCTTCCTTCAGAGCCAGGGAATCAAAGTTCAGCCGTATCTCAACAACTGGCTCATTTGTGCATCATCCTATTAGGACAGTGTGGTAGTGACAGACAAAATTGTCTGTCGTCTTCAGTCAGGTTGGATGATCAATTTCGAGAAGAGCAGACTAACTCCATTACAGATACTGGAGTATCTGGGTGTTCTATTTGACACAGCATAGGAGTGGATCTTTCTCAGAGAGCGCAGGAGGTCAAAGCTGGTTCAACACATTTGTCTTCTCAGTCAAGGCAGGTCCAGGTTCTGGGATTATGTCCAGGTTCTGGGGTCAATGACAGTGTCAGTGAAAGTGGTGCCATGAATAAAGGCTCATATGCAGCAGTTACAGGAATCTCTTCTCAGCCACTGGTGTCGCAGAAGTGTAACCGTCATCTTTGGACGCTGCTTCTATGCAGTGGTGGTTGTCCCAGGAATTTGACTGTCGGACCTCCCTTTCCAGTAACACAGTGAGATATGGTGACAACTGATGCCAGCAAGTTGGGTTGGGGAGCTCATTACAAGTTCAGTCTGGCACAGAGCACCTGGATGGAACAGGATTCTCAGTAGTCGATAAATTACTTGGTGCTCAAGGTAGTGTGGAATGCCTTACGCAACTTTACTCCTTTTCTGGTGGGGTTCCCGGTCTCAGTTTTCTGCAACAATGCGACGGCGGTGGCTTACTTCGTGCGGCCTCCCTCAGTAATTGGGAAGCAAAGACAGTGTAGGGCAGACTTCTATGTTCTGTGCCCTGATCTTGACCTGGACAGAAATGGATGGGCTGGAGTAGGGCTTTGGCTTCAGAAGTTGGAGAACAAGGCTTATGCCGGGCAGAGTTCTACAGTCTGTGGCCTGAAAATGGCAAGGACAAATCAAGATCAAGTATATATGTGTAGTATCACATCATACCTTATGCTATGAGTTTATCTTGTTGGGCAGACTGGAAGGATTGTACAGGTTTTTATCTGCCTTCATCTGTTACTATGAGGCTCATTTTCAAAAGAGAAAAACGTCCAAGAAGTGGCATAAATCTGCATCTGGCCATTTTTCTCACAAAAATGTCCAAATTGGTATTTCTCAGAAGTGCATTTAAATCACAAGGTGGGCGTGTTAAGGGCGGGATCTGGGCTTCCTAACACTTGGACGTTTTTCTGCCATGATGGAACAAAACAACAACGTCCAGGGCTATAAGTTGGACATTTTGGTCTAGACTTATTTTATTAACAAATTAGCCACAAAGAAGTGGCCTAAATGAGCCACAAAAAAGTGCCCTAAATGACCAGATTACCATTGCAGTAATAAAGGAATGGCACACTCCTTCAGTAGTCACTGACCCCACCCCTTGCAAAAATGTAAATAAAACAGTACATACCAGCCTCTGACAGCTTTAGATGTTATGGCCAGTCCTATTAGAGCAGCAAGCAAGTCCTTGGAATAGCCTAGTGGTCAGTGCAGTGCACTGTAGAGAAGGTGACCCAGGCCTGTAATCCACTCTATTATATTTGTGGTGGAAAGTGTCGGTGTCTCACCCCCCCACCGCCAAAAACATACTGTACCCACATATAGTTGACACCTGCTGCCATAAGAGCTATTGTAGTGGTGTATAGTTGCGTATGGTAGGTTTTTTTGATGGTTTTGAAGGGGCTCAATATACAACATAAGGGGGTGACAGTGAGATGGGTAACGGTGGATGTGTACCTGTGACCTTTTATGTGAAGTCCACTGCGGTGCCCCCTAGGGTGCCCCACTGCTCTTCTGGGATGCCTTTGTGGCCAGTCTACAAGGAAAACTGGCTCCTACATCCCAATGGCTTAATTTTGTATGCTTTTCACTTGGATGTTTTTGTTTTGGAAATGGTCCAAAAAGATAGATGCACTAAACGCAACGTCTAAGAAATAGCCAATTTTCAAAGAAAAGAAGGTAAGACATTTTTCTGGTTTGAAAATGGTAATTTTTGCTATTCTGTTTTTGGACATTTTCATCAAAATGTCCAAAGTTGGATTTAGACATCTTAGACATCTTATTGAAAATGCCCTTCCATGTTACTAAAGAAGAAAAAAAAGCTTGAGTACATTAGACTACCAGGCTGGGTGTCTTCTGTCAAAAAAAAAAAAAAAAGAGACTTTTTGAAGGTAACTTATCCTATAATTCCAGTTATATTACCAAAGATTCACAAATTATTGTCAGCACCTCCTGGTATTGGGCAATTTTCTAAAAATTACCCAATACCAGGAGGTGCTGACAATAATTTGTGAATTTATTGGAATTCATTGATTTCTCAGACCCATTGTCCTGCTCATTCCATCATTCATTTGTGATTTTTATTTATTTTTTTATTTATTTGGTGCATTTGTACCCCATATTTTCCCACATAGCAGGCGCAATGTGGCTTACATTCAACTTGCATCATACTTTTGGAAGATGATATGGGATATTCAGGGAGATATTACATTAGTAACAATGGGCATAGACTCCCTGTACACCAATATACCGAAATAAGCAATTGAAATAATTACGGATACATTGAGAAATAGAGACATCAGTTTAAGAATTTCCACTGAATTTGTGGTAGAACTTGCCAGTATTGCTGTGTGTGAGAACTTGTGCTGCTTTCAGAGTACTTTTTAAACAGATAAAAGGCGCAGTGATGCGTGCCACAATGGCACTATAGATTGCGAATTTCCATTTGCAGAGTTTAAGAAGCATCTCGGTGATCACTTGCAAATACCTGATAGCACTTTGGTGTAGATATATAGATGATATATTCATGATATGGTTAGGAAGTGTAGATGAATTGCTTTCTTTTCATGAATGGCTCAACAGATTCAAATCTAAAACTTAAATTGGAGTTTCATGATAAAAAAAAACCTCATTTCTTCACATATGGATAATGTATGAAAATAATAAACTGACAAGCCTTTATCGTAACCCTTTATCATAAAGATAGACATCAACAAATTACTCTATTATAGTAAGGGGGGATTTGATATACCGCTTTTCCTTTCCTTTCCTTTTCATCCATACCTATGTACCGACCAGCAGATGTAGACATTGAAAAAGTAGTTCCAAGTGATTCACACCAAAAGATATTGTGCAGCCATAGAATCTTTCGTATTCTCTGTCTCGAAGCAGTTGGTTGCTGGACTGTGCAGTTCTCCAAGGACAAGCAGGCTGCTTGTTCTCACGACTGGGTTGACGTGCACGGCAGCCCCCACCAACTGGAAGAAAACTTTGTGGGCGGTCCCGCACGCAGGGCACGCGCATGCGCGGCCGTCTTCCCGCCCGTGCGCGACCGTTTCCGCTCAGTTTTTTTTTCGATTCCACGCTGGAGAGAGACGTGTTATCGTCTCTCTCTCTGTCAGCCCTGGAAACCAGATCGCGGCCTAGCCGCAGTTTTTTCTCAACTCGTGTACGCGTTCTCATATTTCTTTTTTGATTAAAAAAAAAAAAGAGAACAGTGTCCTCGTCGTTCCTAGCCGCGAGGGCGCTTCATCGCGGCCTTGTGGCCGCGCGGTCGTTTTCTTTTTTCGGGTGTGCTTTTTCACCGCCACCATCGACGACTTTGACTTCGCCGACGCAATTTTACCGTCGATGTCCTCGAAGGTCCCGAGCGGATTCAAGAAGTGTGGTCGGTGCGGCCGGCAGATCTCACAAACCGATACCCACGCTTGGTGCCTCCAGTGCCTCGGCCCGGAGCATAATACCAAGACGTGCACCTTGTGTCTCGGCTTAAGGAAGCGGACACAGGTGGCGAGGCAAGTTCTTCGGGACCGTCTTTTCGGAACTTGCGCCGGCCCTTCGACGTCGACCTCGATGGCATCGGTGTCGACGGCCGGATCTTCGGTACCGGTACCGATGTCGACGAAATCGGCGCCGACTATGGCACCGACCCCAGGAGTACAGGTACCGTTGGCCCGCCGGCCTGCCGGTGACGGCGGGGGTGAGCGGCCGCGTGGGCAGTCGGCCCCGGCCACTCCCTCTACCCAGGGCCATCGGGACCGAACCCTGTCGGATCCGATTCCTCAAGGCCAGGGGGGTTCTATCTCCTCCTCATCTCTGCCGCTGAGCGCCGATGACGGGCACCGAAAGAAAACCAAGAAGCACAGTCATCGGTCACCCACGGCGCACGGAACTGCCAGCTCCGGCACCTCGAGGGAGGACTCGACGCCGAGGAAGCGGCAGTGCCGAGAGGAGCGTTCCCCCTCGGTTGAAGAGGTGTCGCTGCGCCAGTCCGTGGGTGCTTCGGTACCATCTCCTGGACCTGAACAGCTTCCGACACCCACACCGGCCCCCCTGCCTTTCCTGACAGCGGGCCTGGACGAGTGCCTCCGAGCCATCCTTCCGGGGATCCTGGAAGGGCTGATGCGCCAGGCTCTGCCGGCACCGGGGGTGCTTGCGCCCCCGGCGCCGTTGATGGAGGCGCTGGCGTGCTCTAGCCCGATGCCGCGGCCTCCGACGCCGCTTGCGGCACCGGGGTCGACCGCCACGCAGGTGGAGTCGACGTCGATGGAGGGAGCTTCATCCCCGCCGGCGCGGGAGTCCACCGCTCGACGCCATCACCGAGGACATGGTTCCTCGCAGTCGAGATGGGCCCGGTTGAGGTCTGAGCTGCAAGAGCTCATGTCAGACACTGAGGAAGAGGCCTCGTGGGGGGAGGAGGAGGACCCCAGATATTTCTCCTCAGAGGAGTCTGTGGGTCTTCCCTCCGACCCCACTCCTTCACCGGAGAGGAAGCTCTTGCCCCCTGAGAGCCTCTCCTTTGCCTCCTTCGTCATGGATATGTCTATTTGCATTCCCTTTCCCGTGGTCTCTGTGGATGAGCCGAGGGCTGAGATGCTCGAGGTCCTCGACTATCCATCACCACCTAGAGAGTCTTCCATGGTGCCGTTGCACAATATCCTCAAAGAGACACTGCTTCGGAACTGGCTGAAGCCATTATCTAACCCCACCATCCCCAAGAAAGCGGAGTCCCAATACAGGATCCACTCTGACCCAGAGTTGATGCGGCCTCAATTGCTTCATGACTCGGCGGTCGTGGACTCTGCTCTCAAGAGGGCACGGAGTTCGAGGGATACCGCCTCGGCGCCCCCGGGGCAGGAGTCTCGCACTCTGGACTTGTTTGGGAGGAAGACCTACCAATCTTCCATGCTCGTGACCCGCATCCAGTCATACCAGCTCTACATGAGCATTCACATGCGGAACAATGTGAGGTAACTGACGGACCTGGTCGACAAGCTCCCTCCGGAGCAGTCCGGGCCTTTTCAGTAGGTGGTCAGGCAGCTGAAGGCATGCAGAAAATTCCTGTCCAGGGGTATCTGACACCTGTGATGTGGCATCCCGAGCTGCGGCCCAAGGTATAGTGATGCACAGACTCTCCTGGCTGCGTGCCTCTGACCTGGACAACCGCACCCAGCAGCGACTGGTGGATGTCCCTTGCCGAGGGGATAACATTTTCGGCGAGAAGGTCGAGCAGTTGGTGGACCAACTACACCAGCGGGAAACCGCTCTCGACAAGCTCTCCCACCGGGCGCCTTCAGCATCCACCTCAGCAGGTGGACGTTTTTCCCGGGCCAGGCAGGCTGCTCCCTATGCCTATAGCAAGCGTAGGTACACCCAGCCGGCCCGAAGGCCTCGTCAGGCACAGGGACAGTCCCAGCGCGCTCGTTCCCGTCAACAGCGTGTGCCTAAGCAGCCCCCTGCGCCTCCACAGCAAAAGCCGGGGACGGGCTTTTGACTGGATCCATGGGAACATAGCCACCCTCAAAGTGTCCGCACCGGACGAGCTGCCGGTCGGGGGGAGGTTAAAATTTTTTCACCAAAGGTGGTCTCTCATAACCTCCGACCAGTGGGTTCTCCAAATAGTGCAGTGCGGATACGCCCTAAATTTGGCCTCCCTTCCACCAAATTGTCCTCCGGGAGCTCAATCCTTCAGCTCCCATCACAAGCAGGTACTTGCAGAGGAACTCTCCGCCCTTCTCAGCGCCAATGCGGTCGAGCCCATACCACCCGGGCAGGAAGGGTAGGGATTCTATTCCAGGTACTTACTTGTGGAAAAGAAAACAGGGGGGATGCGCCCCATCCTAGACCTGAGAGGCCTGAACAAATTCCTGGTCAAAGAAAAGTTCAGGATGCTTTCCTTGGGCACCCTTCTGCCAATGATTCAGAAAAACTATTGGCTATGTTCCCTGGATTTAAAGGACGCATACACTCACATCCCGATACTGCCAGCTCACAGACAGTATCTCAGATTCCGCCTGGGCGCACGGCACTTTCAGTATTGTGTGCTGCCCTTTGGGCTCGCCTCTGCCCCACGGGTGTTTACAAAGTGCCTAGTGGTGGTAGCGGCGTATCTACGCAAGCTGGGAGTGCACGTGTTCCCGTATCTCGACGATTGGCTGGTCAAGAACACCTCGGAGGCGGGAGCTCTCCGGTCCATGCAGTGCACTATTCGCCTCCTGGAGCTGCTGGGGTTTGTGATAAACTACCCAAAGTTCCATCTCCAACCTGCCCAATCTCTGGAATTCATAGGAGCTCTGCTGAATACTTAGACGGCTCAGGCCTTCCTTCCAGAAGCGAGGGCCAACAACCTCCTGTCCCTGGCTTCCCAGACCAGAGCGTCTCAGCAGATCACAGCTCGGCAGATGTTGAGACTTCTGGGTCATATGGCCTCTACAGTTCATGTGACTCCCATGGCTCGTCTTCACATGAGATCTGCTCAATGGACCCTAGCTTCCCAGTGGTATCAAGCCACCGGGAATCTAGAAGATGTCATCCGCCTCTCCACCAGCTGCCGCAATTCACTGCGCTGGTGGACCATTCGGACCAATTTGACCTTGGGGCGCCCATTCCAAATTCCACAGCCCACGAAAGTGCTAACGACGGATGCGTCTCTCCTGGGCTGGGGGGCTCATGTCGATGGGCTTCACACCCAAGGACTGTGGTCCCTCCAGGAAAAGGATCTTCAGATCAACCTCCTGGAGCTCCGAGCGGTCTGGAACGCACTGAAGGCTTTCAGAGATCGGCTGTCCTGTCAAATTATCCAAATTCGGACAGACAATCAGGTTGCAATGTATTACATCAACAAGCAGGGGGGCACCGGATCTCGCCCCCTGTGTCAGGAAGCCGTCGGGATGTGGCGTTGGGCCTGCCAGTTCGGCATGCTTCTCCAAGCCACATACCTGGCAGGCTTAAACAACAGTCTGGCCGACAGACTGAGCAGAGTCATGCAACCGCACGAGTGGTCGCTCCATTCCAGAGTGGTACGCAAGATCTTCCGAGAGTGGGGCACTCCCTCGGTGGACCTTTTCGCCTCTCAGACCAACCACAAGCTGCCTCTGTTCTGTTCCAGACTACAGGCGCACGGCAGACTAGCGTCGGATGCCTTTCTCCTCCATTGGGGGACCGGCCTCCTGTATGCTTATCCTCCCATACCTTTGGTGGGGAAGACCTTACTGAAGCTCAAGCAAGACCACGGCACCATGATTCTTTTTGGCCCCGTCAGATTTGGTTCCCTCTACTTCTGGAGTTGTCCTCCGAAGAACCGTGGAGATTGGAGTGTTTTCCGACCCTCATTTCGCAGAACGACGGAGCGCTTCTGCACCCCAACCTCCAGTCTCTGGCTCTCACGGCCTGGATGTTGAGGGCGTAGATTTTGCTTCGTTGGGTTTGTCTGAGGGTGTCTCCCGTGTCTTGCTTGCCTCTAGGAAGGATTCCACTAAAAAGAGTTACTTTTTCAAGTGGAGGAGGTTTGTCGTTTGGTGTGAGAGCAAGGCCCTAGAACCTCGTTCTTGCCCTGCACAGAACCTGCTTGAATACCTTCTGCACTTATCAGAGTCTGGCCTCAAGACCAACTCAGTAAGGAATCACCTTAGTGCGATTAGTGCTTACCATTACCGTGTAGAGCAGTGATGGGCAACCTTTTGAGCTTGGTGTGTCAAAATTCGCCAAAAAACCGAGCATAACTCGGGTGGTGTGTCACTTCGATAAAAAAAACCATAATTTCACGATACTTATAGTTTAAATAACAAAAATGTATAATTGTAATATATAACTGTATTTAATAAACCAAAAACTAATTATTTAACTTACCTGCTTAGTGACTTCTTTGTTCATCTGTCAATCGGTTTCTTTTGTTGGTCTTGGTATTATTTAACTTGTGTGGGGTGCCGTGAACTAAGATAAGTGAGGGGGAGGGGGAATTCTTTAACTAATCTGCCTATTAGTGACTTTTTTGTTGCTGAATTTCATTGGCTAAATCTTCAGTTGAAGGTTGGTATTTTGTACACTTCAAGCCCAAGCATGCGCTACTAACTTCATCTTTCAATCTGTTTCTTTTGTTGGTTTTGATATTATTTAACACTGAGAATAAGGTTTCACAAAAGTACGTAGAGGGAAAAATTGTGAGTAAAGCCATTGCTATATTTTTCAGGGTGCTAAAAGTATCTGGTAATCGGATCCAGGCACTCCAAATTTCCTGGTAACTCAGATATTCTCTTAATAATTGCATCTTTATTCTGCATATCGTGAAATAGAACTGGTGCACATCTTAGGAGAGTTTCTTTAATAAATCCTCCCTCACTGAGTGCTTTTCCATGCTGAGCTATGGAGTGAGCAATGCTCAAACTTGCAGATGTTAAATTTGTAGAACCTTTTACAAATGTAAGGATGGAATTAGATTGGCTCTTATAAAAGTGTAGCTGCCTGGAAATGTATTCCTTCCTTTCATCCTCACTTTTTTTCAGGAGCTGGGAATGATTAGTTTCAAAATGTCTATTTATATTCCACGTTCTGCTTACTACCGTTTCAGTACATAGAACGCAAAGTGATCTGCCATTTTTTTCTATAATGCCATACATCTCGGTCCATGTCTCTTGAAAGGGTCGGCAACTGCTACTACCACTTCCTTTACTTAACCTTGTTTTTTTATTTTTTGGGTTCTCCATCAGGGGGGCAGTGACAGAAGATAGAATTATAGATAGCCTGTTAGCCCTGCAGGCAATTAGGGGTTAACTAGCCTAACTGACCACCTTATGTAAATTAAGATGGCTGCCGCTATTTCTAATGGCGGGAAACGGCACCCATAGCACATGCCCTTGCCTCTCCCAGCCTCCCCCTCACCTATCTCAGTAATGATGGTCAATTAGAAATCCACGACACCCCAGAACAGTAGATTGGATGATGGTTGCTGTGGTTATGTGGTTGCTGGTAATGGCGATCACAGGGCCCTCAGAGATGCGTCCCCCACGGCATTCCACTGCTCTCTGCTCCGCCGGCCGGAAGTGAGGTCAAACGGCCGTGCAGGAGCCGGGGCAGAGGGAGCAGCAGGGAGGGAACGAGCGGAGGACTCAGAGGGAGCCAATAGGAGCGCACACGGGTAAACATGCACCGGGGGGGGGGGGGGGGGTCGCGCTGCCCCTTGGGGGGGGGGCGCATCGGCGATCCGCCCGGGTGTCAGCAAGGAACGCCGCTGCTTCTCTGTATGCGGCCACATGCGGCCGCGTGTCATCGAAAATGGCTACGCGTGTCAGTACTGACACGCGTGTCATAGGTTCGCCATCAGGGGTGTAGAGGGTAAAGCCATCTCTGGAGAGCCTTTAGTCATTCGATTCATGAGAGGCTTGCTTTTGTCAAGGCCCCCTGTCAAGCCTCCTGCAGTGTCATGGGATCTCAACGTCGTCCTCACCCAGCTGATGAAACCTCCTTTTGAGCCACTGAATTCCTGCCGTCTGAAGTACTTGACCTGGAAGGTCATTTTCTTGGTGGCAGTTACTTCAGCTCGTAGGGTCAGTGAGCTTCAAGCCCTGGTAGCTCATGCTCCGTATACTAAATTTCATCACAACAGAGTAGTGCTCCGCACTCACCCAAAGTTCCTGCCGAAGGTGGTGTCGGAGTTCCATCTTAACCAGTCAATTGTCTTGCCAACATTCTTCCCCAGACCGCATACCCGCCCTGCTGAACGTCAGTTGCACACATTGGACTGCAAGAGAGCATTGGCCTTCTACTTGGAGCGGACACAGCCCCACAGACAGTCCGCCCAATTGTTTGTTTCTTTCGACCCTAACAGGATAGGGGTCGCTGTCGGGAAACGCACCATCTCCAATTGGCTAGCAGATTGCATTTCCTTCACTTATGCCCAGGCTGGGCTGACTCTAGAGGGTCATGTCACGGCTCATAGTGTCAGAGCCATGGCAGCGTCGGTGGCTCACTTGAAGTCAGCCACTATTGAAGAGATTTGCAAGGCTGCGACGTGGTCATCTGTCCACACATTCACATCACATTACTGCCTCCAGCAGGATACCCGACGCAACAGTCGGTTCGGGCAGTCGGTGCTGCAGAATCTGTTTGGGGTGTAAATCCAACTCCACCCTCCAGGACCCGAATTTATTCTGGTCAGGCTGCACTCTCAGTTAGTTGTTCTTCGTAGGTCAATTTTCTGTTGTACCTTCGCCGTTGCGAGGTTCAATTGACCTGGGTTCTTGTTTTGAGTGAGCCTGAGAGCTAGGGATACCCCAGTCGTGAGAACAAGCAGCCTGCTTGTCCTCGGAGAAAGCGAATGATACATACCTGTAGCAGGTGTTCTCCGAGGACAGCAGGCTGATTGTTCTCACCTACCCTCCCTCCTCCCCTTTGGAGTTGCGTTTCATAATTTTTGCTTGTCAATCAACTGAGCGGGAACGGTCGCGCACGGCGGGAAGATGGCCGTGCATGCGTGGTGGGCGTGCCCTGCGTGCGGGACCGGCCGCGAAGTTTTCTTCCAGTTGGTGGGGGCTGCCGTGGACGTCAACCCAGTCGTGAGAACAATCAGCTTGCTGTCCTCGGAGAACACCTGCTACAGGTATGTATCATTCGCTTTCTCCGAGGACAGCAGGCTGATTGTTCTCACCTACCATCCCTCCTCCCCTTTGGAGTTGCGTTTTTCCTCATTCCTTTGCTTGTCATTCAACTGAGCGGGAACGGTCGCGCATGGGCGGGATGACGGCCACACATGCGCAGTGGGCGTGCCCTGCGTGCGGGACCGCCCGCGAACTTTTCTTCCAGTTGGTGGGGGCTGCCGTGGACGTCAACCCAGTCGTGAGAACAATCAGCCTGCTGTCCTCGGAGAACACCTGCTACAGGTATGTATCATTCGCTTTCTTGGTGTTTCTCTGCCAGCTCCTGACCCAGTGTTGTTTGGATGTCAGTTGAGCTAGCTCCTGACTAGTACTATCTGGCAGGCAGATGATCAAAAGCCCCGCGCTGTTCCAAACAGCGCTCAAAAATAGCGCTGGAACAGCGTGGGGCGCTATTAGACTTATGATCAGAGATAATGCATGCATATTTAAGCAGCGCAGTTATCTCTGATCATGGGGTAGAAGTGTGGGTGAATTGTGCCTGAGCATGCGCTCAGCATAATCCTCCCGCACTTGTTTGATAGGTCTGGGCTGTCAAAAACCCAAACCTGTCAAACACAGGGGCTGGAGGTCCATGGGACCACCAGGCCCTGACTACCCCTGCCCCGAGCAACGGGGGCTGGAGGTCTGGCGAACTTCCAGTCCCCTCCCCCCCCCCCCCCCCCCCCCCCCCCAGGTTTAGGGAGGGCTGGAGATCCGGTGGGTCTTCAAAGATTTGCGAAAGTTACTTAGATCGTCCATGGTTTTCAGGGCTATGGGTAGTGCGTTCCAAAGCTGTGTGCTCCTGTACGAGAAGGATGTGGTGTATGCCTGCTTGTATTTAATTCCTTTACAGCTGGGGAAGTGCAAGTTGAGGAATTTTTGTATTTCTACGCCATTCTGCCTTGTCTTGTTTTGTACTTCATTTGAATGGTCACACTGAGGGTGGGGACTTCCTGCTCTGCAAGTCTCTCATAATGCTTTCGTTTTCATAAGTTTTTTAATCGGAGGACTTAATATTCCTAAATGCTGAAGAGACACTTTTGTATTTCTTTAGCTGCTGGCAGTTTCACAACTTTTGTTTACATTTTTCCTCTGCCTATTTTTAGCTCCTTTACTCATTTTGTGCTGGTCACAGTCTCTGCTTTCCTGCACTCCTATTTTGCCTCTGGGCAAATTTCTCTGCTGGCTGCTGGTTCTTGTCTCTGTCTTCCCCCCCCCCCCACCACCTCCCCCAGCTTTGGGTTTACTGGGCTTAAACCTACACCCAAGTAAGGGAGCACTCTTTCAGGATGTCTTGTAATAGACTGATATTTGGTAGGGCACTGAGGGGCTGATTCACAAAGGCCGTCATTAAATATAGCAGCTGTGGGTGAACTTAATGATTCGTAGTCAGAGGCTGATGCACAAAGTAAATTGCATGCTAATGAGATGCATGGAAATTCTGCAAGGGAAAGCACCTAGAATACGCGCAGAACAGTGTCTCTGTAAGAGTCCATGTTCTGCGCATTCCCTGGAATCACTGCTTCATGCTCTGACGGTGGACTAGTGTGGAATGATTTTGCTATTAAAGTAAAAAAAGAGCTATTATGTGCTCAAAAATGTTTTATGTGCTCATTTATACAGACAGGAAGCTGTTGAATTTTTCACAAAGGTCTAGAATGAGGGGCAGCATGGAGGAATTGAAGGAAACTAATTTTCTATCTGGCTGTGATTACAATAACTATTTCACCTTGTTTCCAGAAATCCCAGTTTGCCCACTCCCCTCCCCTCCCCGTTGCATATTGTTGGGTCATGCAAGGACAGACCTAAGATAGGCGCTTCTTTCTGTGCATCACATGGAATGCTCATTTTAATACTGATGAGTTTGTTGTAATACGTTTGGATAGGGTTATCGGTAGCTGCTAAGCTGAACAGTAAAAGGGATGTGGAGCCCCTGTGTGCATTAGATGCTAAATAAATTTGCTTTAGACCAGATACAACTGGCCTAAAGCAAACCTTGCAAGCATGGTAAGCTTAGTGCATCAGCCCCTGAATCAGATTGCAGAGGAGTGGCAGGCACACTGTTTTTATCTCTGCTCTAATTAAGCTGAAGTGCTCTTTTTTTTCACCAGCATGTCTCTGCTTTGGTTTTAACTTTAAGCCTTGGTACTTAATTGTATTAGAACTGAAGCTAGCCTGAGGGCTTTCAGCCACCCAAGGGTTAATTCTCCTCTGCTCAAATTTCAGCTGGGTTTCTATTCATGTTATTTTTAAAACACAGGACTGAGGGCAAGATGCACTAAAGACTCCTTAAAGCCCTTTCCTTACCAATTCCCTTAGTGAATGGGTAAGGAACAGGCATGCATCAAGGGATAAGAATGCAAATGAGCTGCTTGTTGTAGCACACTTGCATCCTCTATTCCATCGTTAAACAGTCGACCAGTCAGCCGGTCGAGCATGTGCAGAGCAGCCAAGCATTATGCTGGCTGCTCTGCGCATGCCAAATACGCCTCCCGAAGACGCCGCGATGCTCACCCCCTCCGATGCGAATCGACAGAGGACAGTGCAGTTGAGGACGCCCATCCAAAAAAAAAAACCGTCCATTTTGGCCGTCATTCCCCCCTGCAATAATAAAAACATCTTTTTTGGCAGTGCTTCACTCAGCGGAGAGACCTGGCAGTCTCTGAGCCAATCACAGCGTGTTTAGCTCGGCTAAACGCGTTGTGATTGGCTCAGGGACTTCCAGGTCTCAGCTGAGTGAAGCACTGCCAAAAAAGACATTTTTATTATTGCAGGGGGGGAAGGCGGCCAAAATGGACTTTTTTTTTTTGGGATGGGCGTCCTCAACTGCACTGTCCTCTGGATCGAGGTACATCGGAGGGGGTGAGCAGCGTGGCGTCTTCGGGGGGGGGGGGGGGGGGAATGACTGCCAAAATAGACGTTTTTATTATTGCACTGATGAGCACGTGACTTTTTTTTCCCCGATTCTTTTTTTGTTTGTTTTTTTTGTTTTACTTTTGTAGCAGTTTTTCAATCCCGCGCAGCCCCAACGAGAGGTACAGACCTCTCGTTAGATTTTCCAGCGTTAAGGCAATCGGAAAATGTTAGTGCATCTCGTTACAATAGGGTTTCTACACAATTTGCTCAATCTGCATTCCGTTTTCGTTAGCTGCTACCCTCGGAAAAAAGTCTCTATTAGTGCATGCCATGGTTTACTACTTGCTTGTTAATGGCTTATTAAGTTTAGAGCATCTGGCCCTGAAGGCAATTAACATTTTCTGTTTTTTTTCTTGAAGCAGGCTTTGCAGTTTGCATATCTAATCTATTGTCATCTCTCATCTTTGCTAGTAAAACAGTATTTTCCTTCAGCCAGGTCCCTTTTTTTTTTTTAATCAAACCTGAGTCATACCACTATAATTCTTTCCAAGTTCCTTGACGGTAATAGTTGAATAGGATTTTTTTTTTTTTTTAATTTCCAGTCACACAGGATTCTCAGAGGTGTTTCAGTTCTGGACAGGGTTTGTATTGCTCTTGCAATCTCCTGCTTTCACCTACAGAGGTTCCCAATCTCCGTTTCACAGATACATCATTCTACATTACCTTAGTATTGTGCTTATTTACACTACAATGGCAACCAAGCTATATTCAACATTCTCCTTCCTGCTATACTGCACAAATACAGTGCCAGTTCTCTAATTGGTTTTGGCCCTTAGGGTGACAGTGTTCCCTCTAAGGAGTGACTTGCTGCATGCAAAATGTTTTTCTACTGACTGCTAAAAATAACCCAAGAGCTGGGGTGGGATCGCTCCCGAACTGTCTGCATGGTCCATCTGTAAAAAGTCAAAAGCTGTTCCAGTTGGATAGGCAGTGCTTTAAAAGGTGGAGGACAAAATATTTTTTTTTTTTTTATTTATTTGGGACAGCTTTTTAATTTATTTGAAAACATCCTATATGCAGATATAAATATCATGAAATCAAAACTGAATATCACTGGAACTGGGTTCGATTCCCACTGCAGGCACAGGCAGCTCCTTGTGACTCTAGGCAAATTACTTAACCCTCTATTGCCCCAGGTACAAATAAGTACCTGTATATAATATGTAAGCCACATTGAGCCTGCCATGAGTGGGAAAGCGCGGGGTACAAATGTAATAAAAATAAATAAATAAAACAGCTTCAAACAGTAATGCATGACCAAATTTCAGTGAGGACATCCTGTTTACTGATGGGTTCATCTCGTGCAAATGGATTATTCTGTTTTGAGCATGTTTCAGGGGCAAGTGGTTTTCATAACTAAATGGGCTATAAGCCCCTAATGCAGTCCATTGGTTTTCTTATATTTTGTCCTTGTATGCCAAAACTGGAAATACAGAAATCAGTAACATCCAAAACTTATTAATTAACATTATAAATGTGTTCACATTTGGGTAATTGAGAAAATGCTGTTAAATTATATTAGAAAGCATGAAGTCAACTTGGTTAACTTCTGCTTTATGTCAACCAGTAGTAAATAGTAGTCATAAACAATATTAATTTCATTTTTGTAGTATACCCCACTGCATTTCACAAAACTAAAGGAGCAAGTTCCCCCAAACCATCTTTCTATTTTGACACTGGCTTCCAATTAAGGCTAAAATATTTTTTAAAACTAGCGCACTCATTTTCAAAATATTGTTTATTTTGTCTCCTGATTACATGTTAGATCTGATAATCATCATGAAATGCAAGTCCAGGAACCAGAGGCTACTTGCTGCTCCATCTACCCAACTGCAGAAGCATGATACAAATTCATTTGTACAGCTAAATTCAGTTATCTGGGTTCCAAATGGTGGAATTCAATTCTCAGTCATTACCTACTATCTTCAGTTCAGAAAAGAATTAGGTCTTTTTTTTTTAATTCTTTATATTTCTTTTAACAATTCCAAGAATAGATCTTGTACAGAAATAAGAGGATTATATTCACAATATTGTAACGAAGAATATATAATATTGAAAAACAAATTATAATCATCTTGTAGTAGTCCACAATAATGGGGGAGATACAAGGCACAATATAAGGCAAAATCAGCATTTAAATTTACATACACATTCCTTGAAGGGATTCACAGGATTATAATTTTACAATTAAGGAGTAGTTGTCATAACCATTGCTGAGGTTGAAAGTGGAGTGACTACTTTCTTAGATTCTAAGAGGGAATTCAGGTGTAGTGGATCAAAGAAAATATATTTCACTGAGTTAAGTTTCACAACGCACTTACACGGAAAATTCAGCCAAAATAATCCCCCTAATTGGAACACAATAGGGCGTAGCTTAAGAAAACTTTGGCGCTGCTTTTGTGTTACTTTGGACACATCTGGATATATTCTTACTTTAAAGTTAAGGAAAGTTTCTTTTCTATGTCTAAAAAATTGTTTCAATATCCAATCCCTCTCTGGCTGTAACACAAACGTAACAATAAGAGTTGCAGCTTCCAAGCCCACATTATCACCTTCTATTATTTGTGAGAGATTCAAAGTCTCAAAAATCGGTTCAGTCCCTTCTGAATCAAGTTGTCCAGATAGGCTTGATTTCTTATATGGTTTAAATAGTAAATACTTCAAATTGGTGGACACGCTTGTTCAGGTATCTTTAAGATATCAAACATATATTTCTTAAATGTTAATAAAGGTACAACCATTTCTTGTTTGGAGAAATTTATTACACGTAGAGTCTTTGATCTCTGTTGATTTTGTAAAATTTTCAACTTTGCTCTGTAGCAATTTGTTCTCTTTTATAATGTTTGCTTGAACTTGTTGGGATAATTTAATATCCTTAACATTTTCCTCGTATTTTTCTTCAATAGATTTTATTTGTTTTTCCAATTTTGAAATAGTTTCATTAGGGGTTTGTACTTTTTGAGTCAATAACACCAGTTTTTGGGAAAAAGATGATTCCAAAGTCAAAAGGGCATCCCATATTGTCTCTAAAGTAATGGTTGAAGGTTTAGAAAGAAAAGCGGATTTACGTAGTGATAAAGAAACTTTCTCAGAGTCTTCGGAAGCAATCTTCTCTTTTTCAGCAGATGTCCATTCAGAAACGCCGTCACCATGCTGGTTATCGCCCTTCTCCATCAGGGCGTTCTGCGATTGATTACAGGGGTCTGGCCCTGCTAGAATTAGGTCTTTTAAAGAAATTGTATGGTTGATCATACATGCTACAAATGTTCCATACTGCTTGCAACTGTAAAACAATACTGTAACTTCTCCTAACCGATTATTATAATTGTAAACCACGTTGAACCAAAACTTGTTTTTGGATAATTGTGGGACATAAAAAAAGATTTCAAATGCTCTCAGGTTTCAATCTAATTCATGTCCCTATAACCATCCCTTCCAAATGACACATGGATTACGATTTATAACAAATTACTATACCTATGAAAAGTTATTTTGTTATTGTACTTCCTCTTTGTACATCTATATGCTGCACAAGCTGGCATGTTTAAAAATATGAGAGATTAAATAAGTGTCACCAGCAATAAAGAACAACAGCATGGATGCAACAGCCATTCTCCTGTTTTTATTCAACCTCCTTGGGTTCCTGCAGCCGGCATCAATTCACAGTCGGAGGCCGTGTCTGTGGCTTTCCTTCTGCCGTGTCCCACCTTCTCTACTGCAACTTCCTGTTTTGATGCTAAATAGGAAGTTGTAGTAGAGGGCGGGGTACGGCAGGAGGAAGGCCACAGAGACAGTTTTTGTGAATCGCTGCAGGATCCTGTAAGGAAGGAAGTCTGGAAGGAGAAAAGGATTTCTTTGTTGCAGGAACAAAACTTTTTACCGCTCCTGCAGGGCGGTAAAAAAAAATTGTTCTTGCATCCATCTTAAGTGAGTGATGCTCCTGATTTGTATGAATGATCGCTCACATGCTCACCTTAGAGGGAACACCAGTGCCAATATAGGATTTTTCCTGTATAGCATTGCTGCAGCAATAAACCGGTATTATACAAAAGCATCACTGCCTGTCTTGCACAACTGTATCAGCAAACTGCATGGGTGTGCCTCTGGTGGCAGACTGACTCAGCTGCTGCAGCAGCCAGTTTGCATAGCACTGCTGAGTGGCTGTTCATCTGTTTTACAATGGCATTGTCAGCATTCCGTCATAATTCCCTTGTTTTTCAACAGTACTTAACGGGATGTCTCAGTTGTAGGCCAGCACCAGCATGCTGTGCGCTCCTTTGCTACAGCTGTGATTTGGAGCACGGAACAGAGGTTGCAGGTTCTAAGTTCACACTAGCTCTTTGAAAAGCGACAACAAAGCCAGGAGGCCGACAGGAGCTGGAGGCAGCAAGACACCCACCACATGGTGCAGCCCCCTTTTTGTGAGAACATCCCAGAGTCTGGAGCAGCTAAAACCGAATGAGATGCAATTCCAGTCTGCTCTCTTTCACAGAGGCTAATTTACCTTCTCAATTAATTAACTGCATTGGCTCCCTGTCAAGGACCGAATAACATTTAAAATTTGAGATATGGTGCATAAAATTCTCTATGGTGAAGTCCCTGTGTATATGGACACCCTTGTCAGCTTCGGAAAGAAAGCCAGCAGATCAATGTCACAACAAAAAGATTTTATTGAAGATACCATGTATGAACAAATCGCGGTTTGTTCATACACGGTATCTTCAATAAAATCTTTTTGTTGTGACATTGATCTGCTGGCTTTCTTTCCCATATTGGATTTTGCAGATCGTTTGCCTTGTTGTTTTTTGGCACCCTTGTCAGCTTACCACCTCGAAACTCTCACAGATCAGCGCGCTTGTATTTAAATCTGCATTACCCAATCTACAGAGGCTTCAAGTATAAAACCACCTATGCCTCCACCTTTTCCTATATTAGCGCACAACTGTGGAATGGTCTACCTAAATTTGTGAAAATTACCCCTGAACATCCGACCTTCAAAAAATACCTTAAGACCTTCTTATTCGGAAAAGCTTACGCTCCTGACCTGCCCCACACCGCTGCCTATTGAATTCAATTTCTCTTTCCACATTTCCCCACCTCTGCTATTACTCACTAGCCTCTTTCACTACAATGCTGTTGACTGTTAGTTGTAGAATTGATGTATGATTTTTGTAAATTTCTGTAAGCCACATTGGGCCTGCCCTTGGGTGGGAAAATGTGGGATATAAATGCTATAAATAAATAAATAAATAAATGTTTTCTTTGATCCATAACAATATGGTTGGATAGCTTCCTCTACTAGCAGGTAATTTGCCTATGGTCCTTCACTCTCGTCTCTCTGTTTACAGTGCCGCTACTCAGGCCAGCTCATAACAGGTCTCTAACATGACACAACCCTCTTGATGAGCTCACAACTCACCAGTTCTGGCAGACTGCCACTTCATCAGCATTTTTAGCAGTGCCTTGACCCATGATTGGCACAGTTATCGTTTCTTTACTATTGGTATCAGCTATTTTATCTGGATGCCTTGCAGCTCTTTCTCTAGTTTAAGCCACAAAAAAGAAATTCACCTATATTGATAGGTATAATCCTACTCAGCAGTCTTCAGATACTAGTGGTATCTATATTTTTCTAGATGTCTTTTATTGCCTGTGCCTTTTATGTAGTTGCCTGTCTTTCATGTCTTCTCATAATGTTGTGACAGGCTTTACAGGCTGTGTAATTTGCGCCTCTTTGTATGCTCAGTAGCTCAACACCCTAAATAGCTCTCTTCTCAACCTGATTGGCTCACACTGACCTCTTCAGACTGAGTAGGTTAGCTTTTCTTTTTTTCTTTTTCTTTTTTTTTTTTAAGGTCCTGAAGGACTGTGGTCTCATTTTGACCTCAGTGTTGCAGTTCTTTTGGGGTGAGCAGCTCCCTTCCCTTTTCGAGCTGTTCAGCTTAGCTCTCTTGTCTCCCTGGATGATTGGGATCTCCTCTCTGGTACAATAGATAATCTCTCTTAATATGAATATATTGGCACATTTCTCAGGCTGAATACTTATTCTTCTTCTCTGGCTTGGTGTACCAGTCCTTTACGCAGGCGGAGTGCTTCCGCGCATTCGGATCTCGTGTCTGGATGGATAGTTTATCTCTGTTATTTCTGTTAAAGGTCACTTTCATTTCTCTACAATAGACTTTTGCAGCTCTCGGGAAGAGGTAGAGTATATTTTTTGGCTTAAATTTGAGTCCCTCTCTTGTTGGGCATTGCTTCAGTTCTATACCAGACCAGTCTTATTCTTGTACTAGTAGAAAAGGCCCGTTTCAGACACAAATGAAACGGGCGATAGCAAGGTTTTTCTCGGAGCATGTATGTTTGAGAGAGTGTGTGTGAGAGTGACTGTGAGAGAGAGAGAGTGAATCTGCAAGTGTGTGTGACAGAGTGAGTGAGACTGTGTGTGTCTGTGAGAGAGTGTGTGCCTGGGGCCCCTCCCTCCCACCCAGTTCCAGTGTCCCCCCCTTCCTCCGTGTTCCAGGTCATCGTCCCCCCCTCCCTCCATTCCTCCGAGTTCCAGGGTCCCCCCCTTTTTTTTTGTAGTGTTTGTACAGGTGGTGCATTCCCCCCCTCACCTCCTCCAAATTCCAGACCCTTGTTCCCCTTCGAGTTCCAGACCCCACCACCCTGCCTCCCTCCGATTTGCAGACCCCCTCCCTCCGATTTCCGGACCCTCTTGAGCCCGCCAACCCTCCCCCGCCGCCATCGTCGCATACCTGTGCTGGCGGGGGACCCCAACCCCCGGCAGCCGAAGTCCTCTTCTTGGCCGTGTGGCGTGGACGAATGATGTGATTAAGTTTGAATCAGTTTGTGTTCGTGCGTCTGACGTCAGACGTGCAGGAAGTGGTGTTGCTCATGTTCTGGGCGGAGCAGAATGTCCAGATACTCTCGGCGGTGCATGTATCAGGCACAAACAGTCTAAGGTGGATTATCTCATTCGTCATCGTCTGGACCCAGGGGAGTGGACTCTTGCCCCATTTGCATTCCAGCTCTTCACCGATCGCTGGGGTTCTCTAATTATGGATCTGATGACCATGGCAGAGAATGGCAAGACACCGTGGTTTTTCAGTCACAAGAAGGAACCATTATCGGAGGGCCTCGATGCGTTAGCACATCCCTGGCCTCCTCAAGCTCTGTTTGTGTTTCCTCTGTGGCCAGTCATCGGTTGTGTTCTTCAGCACATTCAGGGTCACATCGGTCTTATGATGCTTGTGGCTCCCGACTGCATCGGCCGTGCTGTGCAGATCTTATGAGTTTACAAGTGGACACTTCGCTTCCTCTTCCCTCGGAGGTGGTCTGTTGAGTCAGGGACCCATGTGAATGCCTGACGTGGTTCGATTCTCACTTATGGTTTGGCTGTTGAGCGGGCTCGACTGTTGAAGGGTTACTCTGCTGCAGTGGTTCCTACCCTTTTGAGTTCCAGGAAACGGTCCACTTCCTTGGCCTAAACGCAGGTTTGGCATGTTTTTGAGGCCTGGTGTGAAGACAGAGGTACAGCCGTTAAGGACTTCTTTGGGTCACATGTTGGATTTTCTTCAAGGCGGTTTAGAAAAGGGTTTGTCCCTGTCCTCCCTTTGGGTGCAGTTAGCGATGCTTGTTTTCGGGGTCCGCTTCAGGGAAAGTCGTCGTCCCTTCATCCGGACATCTCTCGTTGTTTCCAGCAGGTTAGAGACCTCCTCTGCACCCGGTGGTTCCTCCTTGGGATTTAACTTTGGTTCTGTCTGCCTTGATTAAGGCCCCGTTTGAGCCTCTGGGGCAGGCCACACTTAAAGATCTCACTCTCAAGGTGGTGTTTTTGGTGGCTATTGCTTCAGCACAGTATAGTTGCAGGCCTTTTCCTGTTGTGAGTCGTTTTTCGTCTTCTCTAAAGAAAAGATTTTAAGGATGGTTCCTTCCTTTCTTTGTAAGGTGATTTTCCCCTTTTCATGTCAATCAGTCAATCTCTTTGCCATCTTTTCTGAGAGATGTCTCCTCAGTTGTATAGACCTGATGTTCATTGGGTGCTGCGGTGTTATGTGCTACAGATGGCAGAGTTTCAGAAGTCCGACCACCTCTTGGTGGTGTTTGGGGGACCGAGGAAGGGAGAGGCGGCATCTAAAGCCTCCGTTGCTTGCTGGATTAAACAGGCTCTTTCTTTTGCGTACCTGCTATCGAGTAAGGAGGCGCCCGCGGTGCTGCGTGCACATTCTATGCATGCCCAGGCTTCTTCCTGGGCAGAACATTCTCTCATTCCTCAGGACATTTGCAAGGTGGCGACCTGTTCCATTCTTTTGTCAGGAGCTTCAGATTGGATGTTCAGGCCCGGCGGGATGCTTCTTTTGGGGCTTCCATATTGCTCTGGGGACTTCCCCACCCTCGGTGAGTACTAATTTGGTACCTCCCACTCGTCGGGAATGGTCTGGAGAAGACGATAAGGACCTGGATTGGCCACTGTTGGAAACAGGATGCTGGGCTTGATGGACCTTTGGTCTTTCCCAGTATGGCAATACTTACGTACTTATGAGAAATTAGATCTTACCTGCTAATTTGCTTTCCTCGAGTCTCTCCAGACCATTCCCAAACCCTGCCTGGGAACAGTGGGGAGGGGGCTAGGTAGGTACCTCTTTGTTCTGGGGTTGCAACTGCATCTATGAATTTGGTTTGGTTATAGTTTTCTCAGTTGGTGCTCTATTCCTTCTGGGGTTTTAATCTCTGGGAGCTTAAGTCTATAGGTATATATAGTTGTGTTTTGATAGGTTCTATTGTTACTTGCTGATAGTTGTGCTGCTTGGCCATTCAAAATACTGAGCAGGTCAGGATTGCACAGTCCCTTATACAGAAGCACTGCTCAATAATTCTGTCTCCTGCTGGTAGGAGTGCATATTATCCACTTGTCGGTAATGGTCTTGAGAGACTCGAGAAAAGCAAATTAGCAGGTAAGATCTAATTTCTTATGTAAGCTACATTGAACCTGCAAATAGGTGGGAAAATGTGGGGTACAAATGTAACAAATTAAAAATTTCTTCTTTGGGTATGTGGGATTTTTTACTCGCACTGCTGTCTTTCTCTGTGTTAGTTTCTGGTGATGTCATTGGAACATATAAAATGGCAGCTGGAATGTATGGAATTAAGCATTTTCATCATGTTTCCAGTGGCGTTTTTTAGTGACTTGAGAAGGGAAGATACAAGTGCTTTCAAATGACACATTGTTCGTGCATTTTTATGAAGACTTAAAAATCGGGTCGTTTTGAAAAAAATTACGATAAATTTTCTTATTCAGATAGAACCTTTGACCTTTTTAGCAGCTCTCATGAGCTTGCACATGAAGTTAAGTTGCTTTGGTTGGTAAAACTAGAAGCAGAACCTGCGCAAGTGTGATTTGATTCCCTCTAGGTAGGTGCCATCATCTACTTGATCAAATTCACTGTATTAGATCCTTTACAAAGAAGCACACTGCTCTAGTAAGACACTGTGAAGACATTTGTTATTGTGTCTATTGCATCCGTGTCTAGTATCTACATACTTATGTTTGTCACCTCTATCTGGCTGTATTCTTGAAAGATCTATGCTTGTATAGCTGTGTGTATTACATTTTTAAAGTAGTTGTCAACATTCTTTTAATGTACACTATGAAAAGTTTGCATGTATTGCTAAGCCAAGCTTTGAATATGGAAGTGTTACACATGCATGAAAATATTTTGCATATGATGCATATTGGTGTACACCATGTTTTTATGTATATTATTAGTTTATTTATTTATTGCGTTTGTATCCCACATTTTCCCATCCTTAGGTAGGTTCAATGTGGTTTACATAGTACAAGAGAGACGGCTACAAAATTTCAGTCTTAAATGATCATTAGTAGCATAGAATGCATCTACATGACGGATGGGAAGAATGGGTGGCATTTGCGGGAGTGAGCAGTGCTTCGTAGTTTTTCATTTGAGGTTGTTTCGTGTAATTTTGTCATGGTTGAGAGGTTATGACAACGTAGAAGGAAGGGACTTACTGAAAAGGTTTGTTTTTAGGTTTTTCCTGAAGTTTAGGTGATAGTTCATTAGTTTCAGGTCTGTTGGCAATGAGTTCCAGAGTTGGGTGCCTATGAATGAGAAGAGGCGTAAGATGATTTGTATTTCAGGCCTTTGCATCTGGGGTAGTGGAGGGTTAGATATGATCTTATGTTACGATTTTATTGTGTATTATGACTTGCTTTTATCTTAAATATGCGTTTAGTGTTATCTGTAACAGCTGCCCCTGAGGCAACAACATATGCAAAATGTGGCCACGTTGGGCTCTGGTTACATTTTTTCATTAAAGGTTTTTGAAACTTACCTCCAAATCTGTTTGATCTACTATGTATGCATTATCCATAGCACTGTAGGTCTCTGCCTCCCACTGTCCCCTGTAAGACTTGAGTGAGACCTCATTTAGAATATTGTGTACAATTCTGGAGACTGCATCTTCAAATATAAACAAGAGGAGCAGCTACTAAAATGATCAGTGGTCTTTATCATAAAGAGTATGGGGACAGACTTAAAGATCTCAAGATCTATTCTTTGGAAGAAAGATGGACGAGGGGAGATATGATAGAAATGTTTGAATACCTACATGGCATAAATGCATAGGAGGTAAGTCTCAATTGAAAGGAAGGGGCAGGGCATAGGATGACTGTGAAAGGGGACAGGCTCAGAAGTAACCTGAAGAAATACTACTTCATGGAAAGGGTGCTGAATTTGTGGAACTGTCTCCCAGTTGAGGACGTAGAGACAAAAACTATATCTGAATTTAAGAAAGCTTGAGACATACATAGGATCTCTTTAAGGGAGTGATACGGAGAGTAGATGGCATGGATGGACAGTCTGGATAGACCATATGGTCTTGATCTGCCTTCATTTTTCTCTGTTTCTGTGTATCTGGTGTCCAATTCATTTTCCCATTTTAATTTGTGGATAAAGGTCCTCCAAAAAAGTATTTTCTCTAGTAACTTTGGGCCCAATATTCAAAATGATTTAAAACAGCCAGGAGCCTCTTAGGGCAAACTGGACATTTTCAGTGGCACTTAACTGGATAGTGCTGCTGGAAATGCCTGGTTAATGCTCAAGCTGAAACCTGCTATTTTGGGGGTGTTCCACATAAAGCAGTCCTATCTTTGTGGTTCTTCGTAGCTGGTTAAGTGTTGAATATTGCACTCAACCCGCTATGTTTTAGTTGGCTCCTTATACGTAGAAATTCAATGCCAGAGCCTAGACATGGCCCAGCATTGAATTTCCAGGTTTAACGCCAGTGGCTGTCAGCAAAATACTGATTGCTACCAGCTGAATATCTGGTCCTTTGGATTTAATTGTCTTGGAGGTCTAAAAATGAACTAACTGCAGGTAGGCATAGTGATCATGTGACAGTAACTAATAATCATGAACCCAGGTCTTCAAAGGGTAGCAAATCTGTATTGAATATTTGTCCCCATGTAGTTGGGTGAACCTCCAGCCCCTAAAAATTCACAGAGCACTCCCTGCTGAAAAAAGAGGATTGTTTTCAATCAGAGAAAATTGGGACAAATGGAAATCATGATCTTTGCCTGTGTGATTTGGGATCTGCAAGGGTATAATGAGAAGTTGGGCAGATTTCACGAGCAAGCTCCGTATACCTGGGAGGCAACCACAACAGGGATGTTAAACTGACCTATCTGGTTCTGTTTCAGCACAATCCACAACTTATGAGGGTGTGCTTGAAACTATTTTATGGTTGCATGTGTCTGAGCTGCTTGATGATAAAGGGCTGGTTAGGAACACCCAGGCCTCATTTTCCTATCTCTTAACAGAATGCTTTGAGGCAGTCTGGGTCATTTATTATTTATTTATTTATTATTTATGGTTCGCTTATATCCCATATTTTCCCACTCATGCAGGCACAATGTGGCTTACAGAAAGTTAACTAAAATTACAAATTTGGAAACTTAGAAAAGTATACAAGGAGCAAACAAGGGGGATCAGTATCTAACAGTGCGAAACCAAGCAGGGTAAGGGTCAGGGGTATCTAACAGTGCGAAATCTAAGCAGGGTAAGGGGCAGGGGGGTGCATCAATCAGCGGTGTAAAGTGGAGAGTAAGTCTTAGCAAAGAAGTAGGTCTTTATCAACTTCTTGAAGAGGGTATGGTCCGCTTGAGTTTTAAGGTGTTGCGGGAGAGCATTCCAGTGTTTAGGACTCCAATAGCGGAAGGATGAGGTGAAGATCTTCTTGTACTTGACACCCTTACAATTCGGGACGTGTAGATGGAGATATAGGACTTAGCAGCAGGATTGGCATTCCTAGGCGGAAGGTCGATCAAGGGGAGCATGTAATCCTGGGCAACCCCATAGATGATTTTATGGGTTAGGGAGCAAAGCTTAAAGGCAATGCGCTCCTGTACAGACAGCCAATGGAGTTTGAAGAGCAAGGGTTCGGCATGCGCAAAGCATCGTTCTCTTAGGATGAGTCTCGCAGCAATGTTGTGAACTGTTTGGAACTTTTTAACAGTGAGGCCTGGCAGCCCGCATAAATTCCACTGCAATAATCCAGCTGGGAGAGGACGCGAACCAGTGGACAAGTGTACGGAACATATCTCTGGTAAGGAAGTATCTTATGCACCGGAGCCTCCACATGGCGTGAAACATTTTTCTGGAAACCAAGTGCACGTGATTGGCCAACTGGAGGTGTGAGTCCAGGTGCACTCCTAAAAGCCGCAGGCTATTTGCAATCGGAAGGGCAGAGCCCATTACTGGAAGCATTGTGTCAGTTACTTGGACAATTTTTATTCCATATAAATTAAATAATCTGTTTCTGGAGGTACAAAATGAAAGCCCTTGGTATTGAAATAGGCAAAACTTGGAATAAGTATGAGTGTCGAGGTAAGATTGAATTTTTACTGTTATGCGGCCAAACCATGAGAGGGCAGTGATCCCAATGATCAAGATCTTACTTCAATTCCCACAGCAAAACTGAGTAATTATCTTGAAACAAACAAGAATATGTAGTTGTTATATAGACCCCCCCCCCCCCCCCCCAAAAAAAAAAAAAAAAAAAAAAGTATTTGATTTTGTTTTCTACCCATTTACAGTTAAAAGATCTCTTGAAGACTGTGAAGAAACAGTGTATGTTAAGCCTGTAAATTGAATATTTTCCTCTCTAATTCTGATGAGTATTTCTCAAGTTTGGCCAACAGATGGTGCATGTTTGTTCTTAAAGCTGTTACGAGGACTGACTTCAGTCAGCACACATAATAGGAAGTGCCTGTAGTGATGTAACCAGTTTTTATTTGAAACTGGACTGTTCTGGGCTCTGATTGTCTTGGAGTTTGAAATTACCTAGCAGATGCTGGCTGTTTCTTCAGTTTCAGCCTGGGAGAAGTCTGTATGCCCTTTCTAAGAAGTAAGCAAATGTCTAGCTAATATTATTATTGATCCATATTTCACTTACCTGTTATTGTTTGCTAATTGCACTATTTTGTTCCACTTTTCAATAGTTTTAAGAGAATAAACATAATTGTTCGCCTTGTTTGTCTAGACTGATAAAGAATCCTAGTGGTTTGTGTGTTGGTTCTGTGGTTGCTTTCTGGGAACTGAGGAATCACTGGGAGTGTGTCTTCCAGTAACCTAGAAATCACTGGGAATTTTAGAGCGGGAGACTCACCAAGAGGTAGTTGTGACCCAGTCGTTGGGAGGAGGGTGCTAATGTAGAGCACAAGCAGCAGGTGCAGGCAGACCTGAGCTGTACTGGGGATAGACCCTCTAAATGGCCGCGGGTTAACCCCAGACGGATGGCTAGGCATTTCATGACAGACATTTATTTAAGAGTGCTATCAAGTGACATTGTAGGCCTCAGATTTGTTCATATTAACTTTAAAACCTGGTACACTAGCAAACTGATGCAACACTCTAAACAAGTTTGGTATGGAGATAGGATTGGTAAGGGGCAGGAGAATGTCATCTGCAAAGAATACAGTTTTATACTCTGTTGCCTACTCACAGCCAGGGGCGTATCTGCGTGGGGCCACAGGGGCCTGGGCCCCCGCAGATTTCGCCCTGGCCCCCCTCCCCGCCGTCAACCCTCCCCCGCTGCTTACTCTTGCTGGCGCCGAGGTCCGACCCGCAATCTCCGTTTTTCGTCTTCCTCCGTGGCCATGCTTCCAGGAAGTAACGCTGCAGTGCTGATTCGTTGAATCCAGTTCGGCGTCTGACGTCAGACGTCGAACTGGAGTCAACGAATCAGCACTGCAGCGTTACTTCCTGGAAGCATGGCCACGGAGGAAGACGAAAAACGGAGATTGCGGGTCGGGACCTCAGCGCCAGCAAAAGTAAGCAGCGGGGGAGGGTTGACGGCGGGGAGGGGGTGGAGAGAGGCGGCGGCGGCGGGGGGGGGGGAGGGAGGCAAAAATGTGCCCCCCCTCTCTGGCTCTGGCCCCCCCTACCGCCGGATTCCAGATACGCCCCTGCTCACAGCACATGGATATCGGAGCTGGCCCTTATTGTGGCTGTTAAGGGCTCATCATTAATGGAAAATGCAGAGGGAACAGGGAGCAACCCTGTCATGTCCCTCTACTTAAACAGTTGGGATTCCACCCCCCCCCCCCCCCCCAAATTAATTCACTCACAGGCTTAGGGAAGCAAAGAGGGTTTTGATCCAGTCTCTAAAGTAAGGACCTAAGCCAAATGTTGACAAAACAATCCATAAAGGGCCAGTGAAGACTGTCAAAGGCCTTCTCAGCATCTATTTCAAGAAGACCACATCAGTATCTTTGTAGAGCAGGCTATCCCAATTAAGTTAACAGTTCTAAGCCCACCTGATCAGGGTGTACTAAGATCAGGACTGCAGTGAGCCTATTAGCCAAAACTTTAGCTAGGATTTTAACCACTATTAAGCCCTGAAATCTTTCTGTGGTTTAGAGATCACTGCAATCTAAGTCTCCATTATAGTGGCCGGTAAGGGGGCACCCATACAGGTCGCATTTAAGAAATCTGTAACAGAGCAAGGTCAGAATTAAAGGTCTTGTAAAATTCTCATGTAAAGCCATCTTGGTGTCTTAAGGTTGGGAAGTGATCTAATAGCATGGACTGTTCCTTGATTGTTTTGCTATCCAGAAGGGCACATTGCTCAAGGGTCAACATTGGAGGAACTAGCTCGGTTAGATAAGAATCCATCACAGAGTTAGCAGTATACTTGATTATAGTACTCCTTAAACCTATCCTGTGTCTGTGTAGAATGAGTTGGTAAAGAGCCCGCCATGTCTTGAATTTTAAAAATGCTTTTGTCGGCCTGAAGCTTACATAATCACAAGGCTAATAACCTAATTTTATTTCTCATAAGCCTGATGTTTCAAATGTGCACAAGCATAGGCTACTTTATATACTAACTAACTGCATCCTAGGCACATGTAATTCTCTGACAGTAGTCTCTGAACTAGTAAGTTTATGTTGCTGCTCTGTAGAGCCAGTGCACAACGTACACTCTTTAATTAGGGCCACTTCCATATTCTTTCGCTACATAGCTGCTTTAATGAAAAAGCACCTGGATACTGCTTTAAGGGCATTCCAAATCACCCCAAGAGATTGTCCAGAGTCAAGGTTATCAATGAGTCCTTCAGCATGTCTTATAAGCTTGAATCAAGGACTCGTCCCTCAGGATATCATTAAGAGACCAGTACCTGGTCAAGGCTCTCCCCCAATGTCAAGTAGCTCAACCCAAGTAGGAGTGTGATCAGAAACAGCAATGATGCGTTTCCTTAGCATCCCTCCGGACCGGCCCAGAATGCAACTGATGGTTGTGCACGTCTTCCGACAGGTGGTGACTAAAAACTCTGACTCGAGAGAGCCAATAAGAGACCTGGTTAACTGGAACTAGATCCATTTTCTGTAGGTGCAAGGTGGTGAGCCCTTTCAGTCTCTCTCTCTCTCTCTCTATTTTCTTTTCTTCTGGGTTTATAAATATATTTAGGATATTTTATTCTGGGGTAGAGAGTGTCTTGAGTTTTATTCTGTGCCCTGGTGTCTCTTGTAGTGTCTGGAGGCTGAGATCTGTGGGGGTCTTCCTAAGCCTCAGGGGTGTCACACTCGGCTGGCTGGGTCCCTCCCCCCACCTCCCTTGGTATCCCTGCTTTGCTTAATTTTCCTGCAGGTTATTAGTCAGCCTTAAACTCTTCAAGGGAAGAGTGTTTTAGGCTTTGGAAGAGGCAGCCGCCAAAAAATAAATTAAATTTTAAAAAACCAAAAACAAAGTGAACGAGCAGGGCATCTCTGTGTCCGCCTCTGTCGGCGGCGGCTTGCTTTATTTCTTTGATTTTTGTTTTCTCTTCAGCGGAGTTTAAGAAAACAATACGTGCCAGTTTGTTACAAAATCAGCTGTAAGATAATTGGCATCTACAAATCATAGTCAGTGCTAGAGTATGACCCATGGGAATGTGCATATAATGTATTGGCTAATCTGCAAGCATCTACCACTTCTAAATTAAGATGTTGAAGCACTCTAGTGTGTGTTTATCCTGCCCTGTAGAAACCCTAGTATGATCCTGGTCAAACTTCAGGCGGGCATGTTTATTTTATATTTCTAATACTGCCTTTTCCGGCTAATGGATCAAAAACAGTGTACAAAATAAT